>NC_140176.1:70300903-70383403 GCF_963971535.1 Notolepis coatsorum | reverse complement strand
TTCACATTAGGATCTAACATCCCAACAGGCCAACTTGTTTATGATTTGATTCAGTTTTAAATAGACAATAATAATAAAAAAAACGTAAGATCAAATAGACAGAGTAAAATAGTGCTATAGTGCAATGCGATAAAATAGTAGAGTAGAATAGACATAAAATGAACACATAAAGTATGTAAACTGTATGGCGCGACCGAAGTCCGTCGCCGTCTGGCTAGCTCCGCAGCGATTGTGCGTTTTGCTTAGTTATTGTGTTTATTTTTAATACCTTTTTTATTAAAATAACACTGGCATGGACGTCGTACGACCGCCAGTCACTTATGGACTTAAACTCCGGACTGAAAGAGGAGTTTAACAACACTTACTTACAACACTTATACCAGGATTGGCCGGCGGAGATATGCCGAGACGACAACAGACAAAATGGCGGAGCGTTCCCTAGGAGACCGAGACACAAACGCTGAGGAAAGAGAGGATGGTATACGGATCAGACTAAGGAATGCCACTTACCGTCCACCTCTGCCGAGCATTCTTCTTGCCAATGTTCAATCGTTGGAGAACAAGATGGATGACCTCAGGGCAAGGATCAGATACCAATGGGACGTGAGAGACTGTAACATCCTTTGTCTAACGGAAACATGATTTACTCCCCTCACATCGGATCAAGCCATCAGCCCGTCCGAATCCTTCTCTGTTTTCCGTGCGGACAGAACGGAGGAGTCTGGTAAATCCAAAGGCGGTGGGGTCTGCTTTGCTTTTTCACCAACAACAAATGGTGCAGCCCCAAGGAGATTAAGATTCTCTCCCGCTCCTGCTCGCCGGACCTGGAACATCTGTCCATCTTATGTCGTCCGTTTTATCTCCCCCGGGAATTCACAGCCATCATTATCACGGCTGTCTACATTCCACCTCAAGCTGATACAAGCAGGGCACTAGCGGACCTTCAGGATACGCTGTGCCGGTATCAGAACAAACATCCAGACGCTGCCATGGTGGTGGCTGGCGACTTTAATAAGACAAACCTAAGAGTGTTATGCCGAACCTCTACCATGCTCCACCAGGGGAGGGAACACTTTGGACCATTGCTATACTCCATTTAAGCAAGGGTACAAAGTGCTCCCGTTCCCTCTGTTTGGGAAGTCTGATCACAACGCCATTTTCCTGATGCCCTTATATAAACAATGTGCACATGAAGAGGTGGTGACGCGAGAAGTGACACGGTGGTCCGAGCAATCAGAGGCCACGTTATAGGACGCACTAGATGACGTTGACTGGGACATGTTCCAATCAAGTTCAATCAAGTTCAGTGAGTTTGCTGATGTTGTTGTTAGCTTCATAGCAACATTAGCTAACAGCATCATCCCGCGAAGAGGGTTCGGGTGTTTCCGAACAAGAAACAGTGGTTGGCAACTCGGCAGCAAGGCAGCAGCATACAGTATGCGTAAGGCGGTAAATGCTGCAAAACGGAGATATGGGAGCAGGCTGGAGACACAGATGGACCAGAACAGCCCCTCCTCAATTGTGAGTGCTGATGCCTCCCTAGCAAACGAGCTCAACTCCTTTTACGCACGGTTTGGGTCGGATTGTGACAATCTGAGCTCATCGGCTAGCGAGGTCACTGATGCGCCGGCTACCGTGACAGGGTGGAGTTCCTCCGCTGGGGAGGAACACACACTCTCAGTGATGGAGCACAGCGTGAGGAGAGCGTTTATAGGGGTGAACACTAGGAAAGCTGCAGGCCCAGATGGGATAACAGGGCGTATACTTAAGTCCTGTGCTAACCAGCTAGCCCCAGTGTTCCCTGCCTGCTTCAAGGTGTCCACTATAATCCCTGTACCAAAGAACACCTCCCCAGCAGGCCTAAATGACTACAGACCGGTGGCACTCACCTCTGTGGTCATGAAATGCTTTGAGAGGCTGGTCAAGGATTACATCTGTGCCTCCCTCCCTAGTACCATGGACCCTTTGCAGTTTGCATACAGGACAAACAGGTCCACTGACGACACGGTCTCCCAGGTACTGCACAACTACCTTTCTCACCTTGACAGAGGCGGCACAGTGGTGTAGTGGTTAACACTGTCACCTCACAGCAAGAAGGTCCAGGGTTCGATTCCCGCTTGGCGACCAGGTTTCCATGATGCCAGGTACCCAGGTGGGGTATCTCCCAGGCCTTTCTGTGTGGAGTTTGCATGTTCTCCCCGTGCTCGCAAGGGTTTCCCCCCCGATAAGATAAACCCAATGGAAAAACATGCACAACAACAGATCGCTAACGCTGTGGCGTCCTTGACGAAGACAGGCAGGAGCACTTGGATTGGTCCCTGGGTGCGGCCCTCGCCGACGCCTGTCTGCTCCCGGCTGCCCTTGGGGGGAAGGACGACGGGATGGGTTAAACGCAGAGACGAATCGCATCGGCGATCCTACAAAGACAATGCATGCGTGTGTGTTCCGGTGTGTGTGTGTGCTAACCGTGTGTGCTAACCGCTAAACATTGAGGATAATTGCATGCCAATTAAAGACCTCTGAACAGGTCCTGCATTATTATTAATATTATTATTACAGTCAGAAGGGGGGCTATGTGAGATTGCTGTTCATTGACTATAGTTCAGCATTCAATACCATAGTCCGCACCGGAGTGGCTGACAAGTTGATTGATCTGGGTCTGAACTCCACCCTGAGCGCTGGATCCTGGACATTCTGACCGACAGGCCCCAGGTGGTCAGGGTGGGTGGACACACCTCCAACTCAATCACCCTGAGCATCGGGTCCCCCCAGGGCTGTGTCCTCAGCCCCCTGCTGTATTCGCTGTACACACATGACTGTGTGGCGAGGTTCAGCTCCAACTCCATAGTGAAGTTTGCGGACGACACGGTGGTGGTGGGCCTGATCTCTGACAACGACGAGAAGGCCTACCAGGAGGAGGTTGATGTCCTGGCACTCTGGTGCCGGGATAACAGTCTACTCCTGAACATTGGTAAGACCAAGGAGCTGATCGTGGATTTTAGGAGAATACAGCAGTGCCACTGCCACTGTGGATAAATGGGAATATCGTGGACAGGATGAGCAGTTTTAAGTACCTAGGAGTCCACATCACAGAGGACCTGACATGGACAACACACACAGACACTGTGTTAAGAAAGGCGAAGCAGCGCCTCTACCACCTGAGACAACTCAGGAAATTCAAAGTATCAGGGAAGATACTCCAGTCCTTATACTCTGGGGCTGTGGAGAGCATCCTGACTGGGAACATCACTGCCTGGTTTGGCAACTGCACTGCCCAGGACGCTTAATCATTAAAGGTAACCAACTTGCGTCTAGCCACGCCCCCGCGGCGACGCGCCGCTCTGCCGCGGCATTATGCAGCCGTAATTCCCCCTCTTTTAACATCGACAGTTAGCTCAACTGGTTCGCCGCCTTGCTGTGGATCCTGCGGTGCGTTGGTGACAAGTTCGAATCCCTTCAATCTTTTATTTTAATTTTTTTTTAACATGCATTCTTTCACCGGTTAAGTTTAGGCATTGTTTCGGAGTTGGTTAAGGTTAGGGTTAAGTTTAGGCATTGTTTCGGAGTTGGTTAAGGTTAGGGTTAAGTTTAGGCATTGTTTCGGAGTTGGTTAAGGTTAGGGTTAAGTTTAGGCATTGTTTCGGAGTTGGTTAAGGTTAGAGTTTGTCGCAGAGCATGGCAATAGAATGCAGTCTATTTCCGCACTGCCGCTCTCTCGCGCTGCCGCGGTCACATGGCCAATCAGAGAAACGCTGAACACAAGTTGGTTACCTAAAATATTGACGCGCCCAGGACAGGAAGGCTCTGCAGAGAGTAGTGCACTACCACCCCTGCAGGACTTGTACAACAGGAGGTGCAAATCCAGAGCCTGCAGAATAATGAAGGACCCTCACCACCCCATCAATAGCCTGTTCAAGCTGCTGTGGTCAGGCAAGCATGCTGCAAGTACAGAGAGACTCAGACTCAGCTTCTTCCCCCAGGCCATCAGAACACTGAACAATGATCTCTCCACACACAAGCACACATCACACTTCCTGCACTCTCTCACACACAAACACACTACAGGTCACTTTAGAAAAAAGCAAAGGTCACTTTAAAAAACATAACTATGTTTTTGTATAGTATAGTTAGTATACAGACGCAGCGCTCAAAAATCAAACCAATTCTGCTGCTTGTCTGCTGCTTGTCTGCTGCTTGTTGCTGCTTGTGTGCCACTTAAGTCTAGCACTCAGGTGTAAATTTTCCGGGGCTGGTGGCTGGGTGAACAAAGGGAGGGTACTTAACTTAAGTGCTTCCCCAGGGAGGGGGTCGGGGGCTACTGCCCTCAGACCCCCAAGATAATTTTTATATGGGCAGTCTGACTTGGGGTACTGAACATATATTAGTGTTGCAATGCATGATAAGTAAACAGTGAAAAAAGCTAAGAAATCCGATGGGGCTGGGACATTTGGGACGAATACAAATTTAAGATGAAAATCTCCCCAGCCTGTGGGAGGAAGTGGAGGTGTGAAATCTGGCCCGGTCCAGAACAATATGAGTCACACAATCAATTTGGAGTGGAGTGAGGAGTGGTAGAGGCGCAGGAGAGGTTTGAGTTTTGAGCGCTGTATCTGTAGTATAGTTACATATATCATAACTGTATATTGTATAGTAGTGTATATAGGACTCATTTAATTCATAAGCTTAGCATTGTATTGTATTTTATCTTAGTATCTTTTATCATGTCTATTTTATTATCTATTCTATTTTATTATATTATTATTTGTATTCTTGCACAATCAAGGCGGGCATGGCCACCTTCATTTCACTAAGTGTCTCGTGTATGTATGTGACAAATAAATCTCTTGAATCTTGAATCATGAAAGTGCAGACATATCAAATTTTTTACAGTGCAATAAAATAGTTCTGGATTACTGTTTAACAGTTCAAAGTCGTCTTTACCTTCTCTGTTTGGTATCCACAGTTTCAAACTTGACAGTTTTCCCTCCTGTTTGAAACCCACTTTGACCCTTCGAACCTCCCACTCAGGGCAAAGTAGGTGTGGAGGATGGTTGTAATTCAGGGGAAGTGATCAGGTCCAGATGCGCTCATGAAAAAAAGAGAAGGATGAGAGGAGGGGACAGCTCAAAAGAGCCTGGGCAGGAGGGATGGTGGAGAAAGAGAGGTAAAAAGTTAATGGAGAGAGAGAGAGAGAGAGAGAGAGAGTGAGAGATAGACAAATGGAGAAAGAGAGAGAGAGGATGGAAGACGAAAAAAGGAAGGATAGAGGCAGGGTGAGGTGAAGAGCTCTGTCATCAATTTGAATGATGCAGTAATATGCTGCCTTGTATCCCATCCAGGTTTGCCGTGTTGATATTGAACGCCCAGGTCGATGACCGCAGACTCCGCAGCTGTCGGTCATCAGTCACACTTCAGCTGACGGGCGGGCAGCAGGTCATCTGTCCAGAACCCGTTATGGATAGTTTCAACTCGGCGACAGAAAATTAACATAAAGCGGGCATTCTAGAACGTACTACATGTGTAGTGCGGTTGTTGATAATAGGTTAAGATAAGATAAGATATTCCTTTATTGATCCCCTTGGGGAAATGTGGGTCATAGCAGCATGGGGGAGGGGATGTATGGTTTACTCCATCCCCTAACTTCACCCCATCACCCTTGGTCCCACATCTCCCTGGACTTCGTCACAGGTTTACCCCCTTCGGAGGGGAACACCGCCATCCTCACGGTGGTTGACTGGTTCTCCAAGGCAGCCCACTTCATTCCTCTTCCCAAACTATCCTCTGCCAAGGAAACAGCCTGACTAATGGTTCAACATGTCTTCCGTCTGCATGGCCTACCCCTCAATGTGGTCTCGGACCGGTTCTCAGCATAATTCTGGAAGGCGTTTTGCTCCCTCATTGGGGCTACAGCCAGCCTTACTTCCGGGTATCAACCCCAATCTAACGGTCCGAATGGGCCAACCAGGACCTGGAGACCACCCTGCGATGCCTTGGTGCGTCCAATCCCTCCAAATGGAGTCAGCATTTGGTTCGGGTGGAGTACGCCCACAATTCTCTACCTCCGTCAATCATTTGGCGATCTCGAAAATGATTGGACAGGGTTGTAACCAATGAGTAGGGCTTTCCAATGGTACCCAACGTGGGAATGAGCGAATCAGGCATCTAGGTGAAAAGTCACGAGTCAAAACAGGAAGAGAATTCTCCATCAAATGCATTGAAGTCTATGAGAAAATCATTTTCTGAGCCCTCTCACCTTTTACCAAAACCACTTCTAATCACTAATTTCTGAACGGATTTTTATGAAATTTGTACTACAAAATACTTCAGGCTATGGACCCAGGGTATTTTCAGCCATACCAATGTTTTTGGAAATACTACTTCTAAAAAAAATATATATAATTTAAAAGGAAATACTACTTCTGGACTACTAACTACTACAGAAAAACGTGAGTAACAAGTTTTTCTACTGGATTTGATCTGATTTGAGAGAGGTTCGGATGGGGGGGGGAGAGCAGAGAGAGAAAAGAGCAAGGGAGTAAGAAAGAGAGAAAGTAAGAGAGAGAGAGAGAAAGAGACTCATGACTGTTCCTTGAACCAGGCAGGAATCGATTGAATCAAACGGAACTCAAGTTCAGACCTATGTTACTCTATTTCATTAGCACTAAAAGTGAGTTTTCTTTATTGTATCCGAAACCTCAGAATGTTATCTTTCAAAAGAGACCAGGCTCATGCATGTGCTATAAGTATAAAGTATAGTATTTTGGTCTGCAAAAAAGGTATGCAGTCCTCAAAAACGAAAACTAAAATAGCCAATTTTGGGAGCGCCTGTTATGAAGTAGGGAGCCGCAAACTTTCTCCTAAATTTATCGGACCTTTCAAGATGAATAGAATCATAAACAACTCTGCTGTCCGTTTGTGGTTACCACGCTCCCTCCGCATCTATCCTACCTTCCATGTTTCCCGGGTTAAGCCTGTCTCCACCAGCCCATTTTACCTCCCAGCTCCCGCTCCTCCTCCTCCTCGGATCATTGACGATCACCCAGCCTACACGGTCCGTCGTCTGGTTGACGTGCGTCGCCGTGGACGGGGTCCTGTATCAGAGGAACGAGGGATGGAGAGAGAGGTCCTGTATCAGAGGAACGAGGGATGGAGAGAGAGGTCCTGTATCAGAGGAACGAGGGATGGAGAGAGGTCCTGTATCAGAGGAACGAGGGATGGAGAGAGAGGTCCTGTATCAGAGGAACGAGGGATGGAGAGAGAGGTCCTGTATCAGAGGAACGAGGGATGGAGAGAGAGGTCCTGTATCAGAGGAACGAGGGATGAAGAGAGAGGTCCTGTATCAGAGGAACGAGGGATGGAGAGAGAGGTCCTGTATCAGAGGAACAGAATGCTCCTGTGTGGGGGTGTAGGGATAGAGCAGATAAGTCAGATATGAGAGGGCAGACCATGCAGGGATTTGTAGGTGAGGAGGAGGCTTGATTATTTTATCTTACTACTGCTACTTATTGTTACCATTCCTGTATTCATTGTTGTTTCTTAATCGTGCACTGTTGAGTCTGAGCTCGAAACAAACATTTAATTACCTGCAATGTCCCTGTATTGTTGTGTATTTGACAAATAAAGAACTTGAACTTGAGGACCTTGAAAATGATGCAGTGTTTTATGGGAAGCCAGTGGAGTTGCTGCAGGGTGGAGGTCATGTCCTGCCAGGGTTTAGTGCGGGTGAGAATCCTAGCAGTGGAGTTCTGTTTGTATTGGTGCCGAGCAGGGGCCTTGGCAGGTGGTAAAAGGGGACATGGACAAGATGAATGCTTTTCCACAATGGGTGCCTGAGGAAAATCTGCCACATCTTCTGACCCAACAAACTGTCAAATGAGGAGCTTTACCGCAAAACCGGTTGCAATAGTGTGGTCCTTGAAATAAAACTCAAGTGGCTCAGATGGCTATAGGCCATGCACGGTAGCATTAAGATGGACAAGAAAGAGAAAGCCTGGATGGAAGAAGTCGTGAGGTGACAAAGGCATGAATAAGAGTTTCAGCAGTGGTGTTGGAGATTGAGGAGCAGAAATGAAAGATGTTTTTGAACTGGAAGAAGGCACACTTCATTTAATGTGGGATTCAAAAGAAAGGGATGGGTCGAGCAAGACCCCCAGATGTTGTACTTTGAAGGAGGGTCAGATAGAACAGTCATTGATGGAGAAGATGCCACAACAAGCTTGGCTGCCAGCCTGCCAGAACACTAACCATAAGTAGTTTTATTGCCCTTTGGTTTGATAAAGTTGGTGGTCATCCAGTCCTTGATTTCACAGAGGCAGGTGATGAGGGAGGCAGGGAGGCAGAGGGTTTGGTATGGAGGTAGAACTGGGAGTAATCGGCATAGCAGTGGAGACAAATGGTTTGGTATGGAGGTAGAATTGCCAATGACGATGTGGGGGAAAAAGACAGTCCTGAGAAGAAGGTGGAGCAAGAGACTTTGCTGGAGAGGTGTCACATTGAAATAGCAGGCACTGCAGGCAGAGACAAGGAGGAAACGAGATGTGGAAATCCCTGGCGACTTCCGTCACCAGCTCTGTGAAAATACTGTAAGCAGACATTCAAAATTAATGGAGTGAGACGTAAAATTGTTAATACCAGTAAAAGTAGATGAGGCTTATTTTATTGAGCAACAGATTTGCCATGTTTAGGGTCTTAGAAACATATTGACATTATAAACTCGGAACATCATTCAGCGGATCTTTTTTAAGGGGGATTTCTGTAATAGTTTGGGTGCATACTGATTATGTATTTCACCTTTTCTTTTTGACAATTTACAAACAACAAGGGTAAGCTAGGCTAACGATTTGGCTAGTTTTTACATCAGTTCCTGATATTTAAGCAGTTGATTGCTATTCAGCAGAAATCAGTTTAGCTAATGACAAGTTTTCAGTGAGGCCATCGCCTCCTATTCATTTCCCCACCTGTCTTCCCTCTTCCTATTCCAACCTCTTTGCTGCAGGTATAGTAAGAAGATGAGACGTGACATGTGAAACAAACCCAGTACAGTACAGTTTATTAACACTCATCTAGAAACATGGGTGACTTCTCAGTCTGGAATAAGAAAAAGAAGAAGAAGAAGATAGATAGATAGATAGATAGATAGATAGATAGATAGATAGATAGATAGATAGATAGATAGATAGATAGATAGATAGATAGATAGATAGATAGATAGATAGATAGATAGATAGATAGATAGATAGATAGATAGATAGATAGATAGATAGATAGATAGATAGATAGATAGATAGATAGATAGATAGATAGATAGATAGATAGATAGATAGATAGATAGATAGATAGATAGATAGATAGATAGATAGATAGATAGATAGATAGAAAACTTTATTTCCATTCCACATACAGTACAGACATTATAAAAACATACAATATAAAAACACAATACATGCAATACAATCCCCACAATAAAAGTTTTACACAAACAATTAAAAAGAAAAAATGCTACAGTACCTAAAATAAATTGCTCGGTGTTCCAGTTTAAAGTGCATATTGCCTTAAAGTGCATGTCGGCTGGTGCTAGCCCTTGTGGTGCAAAGTGCCTGTACATTTGTACTTGAGTTCAGGTGACGGACAGCCTCGGGATATGTACTGTTTTTAAAACGGGATGTCCTGCACCTGAGACTTTGGAGTCTTCTGCCAGAGGGAAGGGGGTTAAAGAGGTCGTAAGCAGGGTGAGAAGGGTCCCCAATTACCTTCTCCCCTTTCCGCCTGATTTGTGTGGCATAAAAGGCCACAGAGGGGAGCTCACAGCCGATGATTTTTGACGCTGTGCGTACAGTTCTTTCTAGATGTCCCCTATCATGGACGGTGGTGTTTCCGTACCACACAATCATTGAGAAGGTAAGGACACTCTCCACAGTGGCTCTGTAAAAGCTGAGCATCGCCTCCCTGGACACACCAAACTTTTTAAGCTGGCGCAGGGAGTGGAGCCTCTGGTGGGCTTTGCTAATTATGAGGCTGGTGTTAACTTCCCATTTAAAATTATCACATATGGTGATGCAGAGGAATTTAAAACTGTCTACCCTCTCCACCTGCTGGCCGTTTATGTACAGAGGAGGGTGGACTCCCTCCCCGCGCCGGAAGTCAACTATCATTTCCTTTGTCTTAGAGATGTTTAAAAGCAGGTCGTTCTCCTTGCACCATACAGCAAAGCTATCGACTTCAGCTCTATAGGCCGATTCATCCCCGTTCTTAATTAATCCCACTACTGTTGTGTCATCCGCGTATTTAAAAAATCGGACAGAATCAGAGTGGGAGGCACAGTCATTAGTGTATAGACAGTAGAGCAGAGGAGAGAGGACACAGCCCTGGGGGGCCCCGGTGTTCAAGGTCCTGGATCTAGAGAACAAATTACCTATTTTAACCACTTGTTCTCTGTCTGAGAGAAAATCTAGAATAAAATAGCACAGAGACTCATCAATTCCTAGCAATTTAAGTTTTTCAAATAGTTTAAAAGGCACAATCGTGTTAAACGCTGAACTAAAATCAATAAACA
Source organism: Notolepis coatsorum (assembly GCF_963971535.1). Taxonomy (NCBI): domain Eukaryota; kingdom Metazoa; phylum Chordata; class Actinopteri; order Aulopiformes; family Paralepididae; genus Notolepis; species Notolepis coatsorum. Next base: position 70,372,851 of record NC_140176.1, on the reverse strand, counting down.
AAATTCGTACATAAGTGGCAGAGGCCTCCAGGTGCTGCAGGATGGTGTGTAAACACATAGATACAGCATCCCCTACAGTCAAAATAGTATACGAACAGATCGAAAAGTACCTCGCGGAAAAAAATCGAATCTACGAATTCCAATCTGGCTTCAGAACATCCCACTCCACTGACACATGCCTTCTCCATTTGAATGACCACATCAAACAAGAGGTGGACGCGGGCAATTACTGCGGCATGGTCATGCTGGACCTACAAAAGGCCTTCGACACTGTCAATCACACCATTCTGATTGACAAGCTAAAAGCAATTGGTTTTGATAGTCTATCAGTGAGCTGGATACAATCCTACCTGGAGGGGAGAGAACATGGTGGAGGTAAACGGTACCCTATCCCCCCCCCTCACAGTGAACTGTGGTGTTCCACAAGGAAGCATACTAGGACCGCTACTATTCCTAATTTATGCAAATTACATGTCAGCTTGTGACTGCAACTTGTTCCTGTTTGCGGACGACTCAGCCCTGCTGGTCTCTGACAAGAACAAGTTACAGGTTGAAAAAGCCCTCAGCTCAGAACTAGGCAAAATCTGCATATGGCTCGCCGACAACAAACTATCATTACACATGGGCAAAACAGAGTCCATTCTCTTCGGTTCAAATAACAAACTCAGCAAGACCGACGGCTTCTCGGTTACAGTGGGTGACAATATTGTCACAAGGAAAGATTAAATTACCTACCTGGGTTCCATCCTAGAGGCTAATCTTTCCTGTGACAAAATGGCATCCAATGTAATAAAAAAAGTCAACCAACGAACTCGATTCTTGTACCGGATCTCCTCTCTGGTAAACAAGAATACCCTGAAGACTCTGGCAGGAGCACTCATTCAAGGGTACTACGACTATGCGTGCACCTCATGGTACCAAAGCACCTCAAAGGCGCTAAAAACTAAATTACAAACATCTCAAAACAAAACTGGTCAGACTACTGCTTGACCTTACTCCTAGAACCCACCTCACCCCTGCCCACTTTGACAACCTAGGATGGCTTAGAGTAGACGACAGAGTACAGCAACTTGCAATGGGCCTGGTCTACAAGATACACTACGCGACCAAGGTACCCATGTACATGTCAAAATACTTCCCAAAGGTCAGTGAATACCATGATCACAACACCAGAGGGAGCTCCACAAATCATGTTAAACCCAGATTCGGCTCAAACAAGGGACTAAACACGTTTCGCAATTATGCCACATGAATGTGGAACGCCCTACCCAAAGCTGTAAAGGAATGTGAATCACTACCCACTTTCAAAAACACTCTCAAAGAACACCTACGGGAGACTGCAATTCGAAACTGGCCCCTACAAATGTCCTAACCCAGTTGTACAGTAAATGACCAAGTATGGCTTTGTCAGTATTCCAATGTACAGTGTACAGTGTCCCCCCCTACCCAACCCCCCAACCCCCCCCCCCCCCCCCCCCCCCCACCTCCAATGTACAGCCCCCACCCACCCACCCAACCCCACCCCACCCACCCAACCTCCCCCAATGTACAGTTTCTACGTCAAATGTATATACACAAGAAGAAGAAGAAGAAGAAGAAGAAGAAGAAGAAGAAGAAGAAGAAGAAGAAGAAGAAGAAGAAGAAGAAGAAGAAGAAGAAGAAGAAGAAGAAGAAGAAGAAGAAGAAGAAGAAGAAGAAGAAGAAGAAGAAGAAGAAGAAGAAGAAGAAGAAGAAGAAGAAGAAGAAGAAGAAGAAGGACAAAAAGAAGGAGGTGGATATAAATCAGCCACATCCTTAGATGCCTGGAGGGAACCCGTTGACCTGAACCCAACCCTCTGACAGAAAGGTCAAACAACTTCCACAAAAGAACTGTGGATCGGAAGCTGGACTGAAGCAGGCGCCAGTTTACCCAGGTGGCCTGGCATGGCCTCAAGTGGGGGGGAGTCTTGTCTTGGCTTTCTGCACCAGTAGACACGGAGAGGATAAGAGCATAAGAATGTATCTCATCACTCCCGATAAAAACCAGCGAATGCACACGCATACACATACATAATGCTTGTGTGTCTACGTGCGTGTCTACGTGCGTGTCTTCTTGTGCGCGTGTGTGGGTGTTTGTTTGCGTGTGCATTGCATGTGGAAGCGCTCCAGAATTTTTGGGGAGAAACCATTTACTTTGTTCCTCTTGTCTTCCTCGCCTCCTCTCCTCCTCTCCCCTCCTCCTCCTCCTGTCCTCAGGGAGGACACATTTTCCTCTCCGTTTGATTCAATCGATTCCTGCCCGGTTCAAGGAACAGTCATGAGTCTCTTTCTCTCTCTCTCTTACTTTCTCTCTTTCTTACTCCCTTGCTCTCTTTTCTGCGTGATTGCGAAACCTAGCCGCATTTCTCAGAGACGCTCTCTGATTGGCACTGACTGACGCTCTCTGATTGGCCACTAACACGTTTGCCCAATCGCGTGACGAGCTGTGTCTTTGTCCATTTCCACGTCAAACAGCCTGCAAACTACCTGGCGTTCTATCGCCATGCTCTAAGACAAACTCTAACCTTAACCAACTTCGAAAGAGTGCCTAAGCTTAACCGTCGAAAGAACTTGCCGTCACGCTATAAGACAAACTCTAACCTTAACCAACTTCGAAAGAGTGCCTAAGCTTAACCAGTGTAGAAACAGGCGTCGGCCAATCAGAGAGCGTCTCCGAGAAATGCGGCTAGGTTTCGAAATCACGCCTCTTTTCTCTCTGCTCCCCCCCCCCCCCCCCCCCCCCATCCGAACCTCTCTCAAATCGGATCAAATCCAATTTCGATCCGTCATTTCATTAATCAAACTGCATTTTAAAAAAGAAGACCGTTTTCAAGCTATTAACGTGATGTTATAAAACATGGTGATGGCAGACGAAGGCCACAGAGCAAGGTTCGGGGCAACAGATTCCCTGACTTCTTCTTCTCTCCTTCTCTCTCTGTACCAACTCCCCTCCCCTTCCCATTCAACGCATACACACGCACACACCAAACATTCCAAACATTCTCTCCTGTCACCTTTCTTAGTATGTCCAAATGTCAGAATTCTCACAATCATCCATTCCTTTTCCGTTGTCATAGCAGAATGACAGCTTGGGACTGCTACGTTCATTCATCACATCACATACACATTTATTCACTCACATTGTCACGATGCATTCGCCTCTGCACTTCCTAGGCTGACGGGTTGGCCAAACAGAGGCACACATTTCCGCCAAGTTAAATGTGATGGGTTGGCGCGAGACCAGGGTCACGTGAGCGACATTATTGTATCATTTGGTATTGTACTATTTACTTGATTATCTTTAAAAAAAAAAAGAATAAAAATTGGAAAGTATGTGTGATATAGTGGGGGATATATATTTTGTCTGTAGGAATTTGTTAATGTGTTTGTTATGTACATCCTGTTTGAAGCCTTGTGGGTGGGGCTATGGGATACAAGAGAGCTGCTCTGGCCCAGGGAAGTCAGTCTTGAGTTGGCTGAGTTACAGTGAAGGTAACGGGAATCCTTTAGAAAACGTGTTGGTATTGCTTGTAGTGTAAGTAGTAGTGTATTTGCATATTTAGACATTGTGTAGTGTTAAGTAGTAAGCATATTGTGTTGTGTTTTCTGTTTTCTCTTTTGCCACTTTTGTTAGATATAGTAAGTATAGAGTATTTTGTTTTATGTTACTTTCACTTTTCACATTTTTGTAAAAAATATATCACCTCTGCACCTTGAGAGGCGGGAAATAAAAACCACCAACGAGATCCTACCGACTACGCCTGTGTTTATGGGAGATTCAAAGGAGTTCGAGAGAGGACCCCATCACACAAACTAAATCAAAGATGGCCTGACCCTCTCACGAGCTAATTCATACACTGTGCATATTGCTCGGGAAGCAGATATCATTCCAATAGAGATTTTGCGGTACGTATAAAAGTTATATTTGTGCATAGGACACGTAGCGCCTGTCACCACGCTGGAAGTAGACAAGTGAAAGAATGCGGACATCTGCTTGGGTGAGTGAAATTCAACGTTGTTGTTTTTTCTTTTTACGTTATAGACCTCTATTCTAGGGTAGATGGTCTGCGGGGGGACAGGACCCTGCGAGGACAAATGCAGACTATCAAAGACACTCCTTATGAATGGCACACAGACAAGTCTTTGTTGGAAATCGACTTACTTGCCACATGTCTGTGTGCACAGCCACAGCAACCCGTGCTCTGTTATAAGGAGGGAGATACACAGCGGGTCAATAGTCCAATTAGCCAATCCATCCTCTGGAATTGATTGATCGAGCTGTGATCCTCTGATTCACCTAGGTGGACTGGAGGCAGTGGAGACCTGAGCCACTGAGCGCAGCTCCAGCCCCCAGCTGATAAGTCGATTGTCTCAGCCAGCCTGATATTGAACTAAACTGGGAGGTAATTTATGGGGAAATCAATGATGACCCTGACACACACAGATAGATCTTAAGTACTTTCATGCTCAAAGATACATGGTAATGTGTGTGTGTGTGTGTGTGTGTGTGTGTGTGTGTGTGTGTGTGTGTGTGTGTGTGTGTGTGTGTGTGTGTGTGTGTGTGTGTGTGTGTGTGTGCACGCGCGCACCATGCAAGCATACACACATGCACATGGGCCATAGATATACATAAGCAGGCACACACACATACCAGTACACAAAGGATTTTTCCTGCAAAGTGTGTCATTTTGCCCACCTGGTCTTTCATGGCGGGTCACAGGAGGACAATCGGGGAGAAAATAAAGCCACTGTCTGATGCACACACCATATATCTTTGCACGTGTGTGTCAGGGTCATCATGATGATACATGAAAAAATACATGAAAATGTATCTTGTTGCAAATTACAAATACTACATATCAAATATCAAAATAACTACAGAATATTGGTTGGTAATGTATCTAATTAAAATATTAATATATTTATTTAAAAAAAATTATACTGAACATCTTAAATGAAAATAATAGTTATGAGACCAGAAAGTTGTGTCAACTGTTTATTGTTTATTGTTTAAAAGGATCCCCATTAGCTGCCACCTAAGTGGCAGTAACTGTTGAATGTCTTATTGACCAATTAGACTGTGTGTCTATTGATATGGTATACGTTTTCTCTTCATTTAAAAATAATTCCATGAAAGATGATATTCCTTCAACAGGACACATTGTACAGTCTGACCGGTGAATAACTCTCTACTTTATGATAAACTCCTGACAATTTGTACAGCTGCTTGTTTTCTTTTTTAAATAATTTTTAGCATTTGTACAGCTTTTCTGGTCACGCAAGACCGATAGAGGAGAGGGAGAACAGGAGGAGATGTGGGGAAGACATGCGACAAATATCGCCGGGAGCGGGAGGCGAACCCGGGACGGCCACGTAGGTGTGCGAGGCACTACGCGGTGCGCCACGAGGGCGCCCCAGCCGCTTGTTTTCTAAATGAACACCAGTATTATATATTCTCATTGGCCCTGTGGTAATACAACAGCCTGGTATTTCCAAAAGACAAAAATAATCACATTTTGTGATTTGGGATGTAACGGCTACAAAATACAAATTAAAAGAAATACATGAAAGTAATCAAATCCCTATTTCAAATACATGCACACGCTCTTTGTTTGTGAGAGTAAAATGTGATGTTTTTTATGTATTTTTCTTCATTTTCTTCTACTTCTCCTTCTTGTTCTTTTTCAGGGCATTCATGAAATAACCACACAACACTGTATTATGAGATGATTGAAAGGTTCTGTTTATTATAAAATAAGGGAGGCCATGTTAGCATTCAAGCAGCTTTACCGTTGTCCTGCAGTAAGCTTTACATTATACAGTACGACTATACCCAACTAAAGGAGCTTAGATGAGAACCGCGCGCACACGCACGCATACACACACACACATACACATGCACACGCATACTCACTCACACGCATCACAGTAGCCTGACCTCTCGCTTGCTGCCAAGCGAGAGGTCTTTTATATCTTCAGCGTGTGTTTGGTGATTATCATACAGCGTCACTGAAAATGTTTTACTAGCAGTGGTACAGGAACCATTGTTACTCTCTTTTTATTTTGACAAGAGACACCAGCGTAGTCCTGGTTTAATGTCCAGGTAAAATATATACAGTATATGTTGTTAAAATAACGATTTTACACATTTCCAGGGATGTGTGTGCATTCCCCAGTCAGTTTAGTAAATGTGAAATTTTTTAGGCTAATAATCTGTTAATAAGGTTAATACCACTTGATGGTTTACATCCTAATCTGATTCAGTTCGCCAGATCTCCAGATATATTTGTTTATTATAAACCCAACCCTTACAGACGACCGTAACCCTACTGGAGACATCACTCCTAACCCTAACCTGAAATATTGATCACTTGCTGAAAAACAACGGTTGATGTATTTGTATCAATTACTCAAGTTTGTATCAATTACTCAAGTATATATATATATCCCAGGAAATGTGCAAAATCACATTATTTATATACGTATAAATAAATGTGTGTATATACATATATATGTATATGTATATATATATACATATACACACACATACACATACACATTATGTGGAACCCGTATATTATATAATATCTTCAAGGAAGCAGATTGGATATCTGAAATGGCTTGATTCTGTTGATATCAAGGGGGATAGAGATAAAAGCTGCTTTAGTCATAATTTTCACAACAACAGCAGTCCTAACATTATGGGTAATTTTACATCAACATATCTTCTGTTAAAAACTGCAACGAGATCGAAAAACACGCTTTTCATTGTACTGAATTGTTAACACACAAACAATGACAGTTAAATATACTTCTCTTAAACTATTAAACCATATCAATGCTATTCTTCATTAACTAGATAATATCTAACTATTCTTATTCTGACCAGCAGTAAATGCATCCTCAAAAATAAGTCGACACTCTGTGTAAAGTGTATTGTACAATACGTCACATCTGTACAATGTTGCAGGAATATCCTCTCTACAAACTGCATAATTGGCCTATCTCAAACGTTGTTTGTCCAAGGTTTGATTGATTGATTGATTGAAAACTTTATTAACAGATTGCAGAATGGGTACAATACAGTACAGCTCAATACACACAATTGTTAAGGGGATGCAGACCAGAGAAAGACTTTCGTCTTGTTTACATCAGGTCAGTGGAGGAAACAACAGTTGTGATTGGAGGATAGGAGGGAAAGGAGGGCAGGGTTTGAGATAGGTCAATTAACTTCAATCAATTAAGAAGCGGTAGAAATCAATGGCCATTTACAGTGTGTGTACAGTAATGCAAGCATATAAACATACAGTACATGGATGCACGCACCCACACACCACACACACCACACACACACACACACATACACACACACACACACACACACACACACACACACACACACACACACACACAGTAGTTAAAGTTACAGCAGCTATACCAGTGGCAACATAAATAACCATTATCCAACATAAAATCCATAAATATCAATATTTCAAGTAGTATGACTCATTCAGTAGGACGCTCTATCAGCTAATAATGAACATGCTTGTGTTTAACACAGCTAGTCACAGAGTCCAATATTCATCTTGTCATACAGATGTATTGCCTTGTGTATTTTCCCCCATTCATTAGGAAAAGATGGTGGTGTGTCACCTCCGGGGTTTGTGTTGGAAGTGGTGCAGGGTCTTGCCTCTCGGTCCGCTGTCCTCTATTCACTTCCTAGGGGTGGGGGGGGGAGAGATGCCAAACTGAACTCAGAGCAGGAGTCCATGAACGGGTTCCAGGGGGCCCATAGTAAAATGAGGAATGCCAGTAGTTTAATTTCCCTTTATAATTATAAATATAAACTAAATATAAATGTATTAATATAATATATAATATCATAATATAATTATAATTATAGTTTTATTTTGGTTCCCAGAGTGGTGTGCCATGATAACTGTCCAGGGGTGCCGTGTACAATCTGCTCATTTCACATTCTAATTCTACAAAATTAATGTGACCACACAGCTTATAAAAACATGATTTTGTGTAAAAAAAAAATGTATATGCGGATTAAACATATAATATTGTTCATGTTTTAAAATGGCATATCAAATTGAATAGGCTATGGAATGCATATTTACACCGCGAAGATGGCTTCTCAACTTTCGTCAAGCGTAAATGGGCAATAGTGTTTCCCACTCAAATCTAATTTGTTCTAAGATATTTCCTCCATATGAATGAAGACCACGACTAGCTCCGGGATCCATTAAGCTCTCTCTTCACAGATTCGGCTGCTAGTTTGGCCACCCAACTTGCAGAATTATCTACAAATGGACCGCACAGCGGAACTGTACTGTCACCCTTCCTCTTCACCCTCTATACCTCAGACTTCTGCCACTACTCAAGCGGGTGCCACCTGCAGAAGTCCTCTGATCGTAAACTACATCACCGACGATGATGAGGAGGAGTATAGAGCCCTGGTGGAGAGATTTGTGGGGTGCCACCTCCAACTCAACACCAGTAAACCCAAGGAGCTGGTGGTGGACTTCCGGAGGGGCAATATATTGCATATATTTAGCATTTTAGCATTTCATATTTAAAAAAAAAATTGGATTATAATTAGATTTAGATTATTGGATTATTAGATTATATTTTTGTAACTATTTATTGTAGGGCAAATATAACTGAGGGCATACATACCCTCATCTCGCATGCACATGTCCAGAGTTAATTATATTGATTTGTTATATTGTTTACACTGCTTTTTTATTCTATTAAATTTTTACTTCTCCACTGTACTATAATTATGTCACCTGTACCATGTATTTTACTACCTGTACCCCCCCCTCCCCCAAGCTGCTATGATGCCTGAATTTCCCCAAGGGGATCAATAAAGGAATATCTTATCTTATCTGGGGAGGAGGAGGAGTACACCTGTGACCCCCGTTTCCATTAGGGGGGGTCGACGTGGACATGGTTGAGGATTACAAATACATCGGAGTACACGTTGACAATAAACTGAACGGGTCAAAACACACTGAGGCACTCTACAAGAAGGGCCAGAGCCGACTCTACTTCCTCAGAAGGCTGAGATCCTTCAACGTCTGTACGTCTTGTACGCAGTGACCAGGGCCCCGTTCCCCGTACCTGGATAACTGAGTTAGCCGGATAACTTTCGGTTAAGTCTGACTTAAGCCGGACTTTCCCGTTCCCCGTACCTGGATTGTCCAAATCACCATGACAACAGATCCAAAAGTTTGAGCCTGGTCGAGAGCAGGGTTAAGTTCAAGTTAGCCGGATGAAGCACAGCCACGCCCCCGCAAAGAAGTGACAGCTCTTTCCTGAAATTATTCCCACAGTCTAGGATCTGCTTTATACCATTCTGAATTACGTTTTTGTGCTCCATTCTTCCAGAGGGGGCTTTTGAAATGTAAAATAGACCCAAAATGCTGATACTAAATTCACTTTGTCCTAAATAATGCACGTTATATATACCGTGGCGCTCGCTCGGTGCGATGTACACATTATGTGGTTATTTTAACAACGCGCAGCATTGCAAATGTGAATCCCGCAGGGATATTTTTAATGATTGAAACCTATCGCTCGTTTGGCTCTGATTCCTTTCATATTCTCCGCTGTGGATGTTTAATGGAGCGCCTGGATTGTGTTTCATTCAAGCATAAAATTGAAGTGTCTATGCGTGGATTGTGGATCTTGTCTCGTTCATTAATGTATAAACAATGAATTTATCCCATCTGGCACAGTGGCGCAGCGGTAGTGCTCAATCCTGGCAACCCAGCGACCGGTGTTCGAAACCCCGTGTTTCCAATATAATTTTTTGGAATATAATATTAATGATTATACGCCAAAGTAGCCTAGTTTTAAGTTAAAATATTATAAATCTACATGCATTGAGGATGTCATTCTTTATATAGCTCTCAACGTGCACCAAATTGAATTATTCCTACATCGCAAAAAGAAGGGAAAGACTAGGTTTCGAACCCCGGTCGTCTGCGTGAAAGTCAAAAGAAGAACCTGTTACACCACAGTGGAGATAAGTAAAAGATCGACCATACATCAATCAATGGGAAGAGAGCCGTATCGTTATTTTGTATAACAGTTTAACTAATTATTTTCGCTAGCAAGATCTCATTTGATTATTCAATCCAGCAGGCAAGTTTAAAGAAATATAATCTGATTGATTGAGGTAATGAGGGACTTAAAATTTGCCTATAGATAACGCATTTAACTTGTCGGCGAGGCGATTGAGCCGTACTGCAATATGTTAATAAAGTTTTAAATCAATTAATCAATCAATGCCGCTAGAGAATCAGGATCTCTGCTATCGATACGTGCTGGCTTTTCAACTGGAGCGGCCGCGCGCACTTATCCTGGGTCTCAAGTCTGGCTTGAGTTAACGAGACTGAATCCACCTTCGAGGAACAGGAAAATCCCGGCTTCAAACATCGGGTTAACTGAATCTGGATAATGACATCTTGATCGACTTAGTTGAACCAGGTACGGGGAACGGGGCCCTGCTGGGGCAGCGGACTGAGAGTGGGGCGATGCTAACAGGCTGGAAAAGCTGGTCAGGAAGGCCAGTAACATGGTAGGGGTGGAACTGGACTCTAGTGGTGGTGTCAGAGAGGAGGAGCCTTGCTAAGCTCCACGTCATCATGGACAACGCCTCCCATCCACTGACTACACACAGACTTGGCTGATAGAAGGAGCACGTTCGGGGCGCCCCAGTGGCGAACCACATAGCGCGCTCAGCCGCGACACGGCCGACCCGGGTTCGATTCCCGATCTCGTCGTTATTTGCCGAATGTCTTCCCCCCACTCTGTCTCCCATTCCTCCTCTATCTCTATCTACTGGACTGCCCAGTAGAAATAAAGCGATAAAACGCCAAAAAAATTAATCTTTAAGAAGGAGCACGTTCAGTGTTAGACTAAGACTCCCAAGATGCAACACTGAACAGCACAGGAAGTACAGTACTTCATTCCGACAGCCATCACCATCAGGCTATATAACACATCACTGTGCCTCACTGCATCACTGAGCACAGAGTGACGGTACAACTGGCAAATCTTCCTGGACTTTTACTTTTTAAATCGACATTTTACATTTATTACTGTACATTTTACTGTATATTACTGTATATTTTTGGCTGTATATTTTAGAATGTATATACATAATTTATATCTCAGAATGTATATCCCTGACTGTATTTTATTCTTATTCGTGATTTTAGATTGTTGACTACCTAAATGTTTACTGTGAGTGATCGGTAGTGCTGAATTTCCCTCGGGATCAATAAAGTACTTCTACTTATACACTAGTCTCACATTGCCAAACTGATTGGGATAGCTTTCATCTTCTGGAGACATAATGCCCCCCCCTCTCAAAGAGCACTGTCAACTGTTTATATGTTGAGAGAGAGAGAGAGATTGATTGATTTACACTGCAGTCATCAAGTCTGTTCTCTGCACATCCATCACTGTCTGGTTTGCATCGGCCACTAAACAGGACAGGAACAGACTACAACGGACAGTCAGGTCTGCAGAAAGGATTATCGGTGTCGGCTGCCGTCCATTCAGGATCTGTACACTTCCAGAGCAAGGAAACAGGGAAGGGAAAATCACTGCAGACCCCTCACACCCTGGACATAACCTGTTCCAACTTCTCCCCTCTGGTAGGCGCTAGAGACCCCTCACACCCTGGACATAACCTGTTCCAACTTCTCCCCTCTGGTAGGCGCTAGAGACCCCTCACACCCTGGACATAACCTATTACAACTTCTCCCCTCTGGTAGGCGCTAGAGACCCCTCACACCCTGGACATAACCTGTTCCAACTTCTCCCCTCTGGTAGGCGCTAGAGACCCCTCACACCCTGGACATAACCTGTTCCAACTTCTCCCCTCTGGTAGGCGCTAGAGACCCCTCACACCCTGGACACATTTCGGGCCGATTTTGGGATTCATGAACGGTCCCTTCTCGGGGGTTCGCTCTTAGCTAAGAGAAGGATTTAGGAGCACTGAAGAGCAGTCTTAAGTCGGACAGACTGGTGTGCGCCTTGTTCTTAACACTTTGAGCGCCAGCTATTATCCTCATCCTGTAGTCAATGGGCCACGCTAAAAGATAGGCATTTTCACTGTGCGTCACGATGTTTGCAGAGCTATATCTTATTCTATATTATAGCTATGGAGACAATACTATGGCTCATTTGACAGTCACTATCTCTCGTCCAACATGTAAAAAATAGTCAATTTTTTCATGTATACGTTCGTGTGTTATCCCGTGGTGAATATTGTATAGTTTCAGAGTGATCTTAGCATGACATCTAAGGCCGCCACAGAGTCAGGCGTACTGTGAGTGGACCAGACTCGACATGGCATGTCCGCAATCGTTTGAGGTTTTATAGTCAAGCTACCACCTTGTACCAATTTCCTACATTTCTCTTGCCAGTTTACTACATGCAGGTCAATGTCAACCAACACGCCGAGCAGCCTTTTGTGTGACACCGGTCCGCTCACAGTACTCTGTGGCGGCCTTTAGATGTCACGCTAAGATCACTCTGAAACTCCAGGAGTGTGCAACAAGACGGTATAAATATGGAATTAATTAATACAGTCTATTCCACTATAGCTATAAAAGTGGAATAGACAAGAAGGTTGTCGTAAGAGAACACTTAAGACAATGTTGGTAAATGAGGTCCATTTAAATACTGTCACTATTATATAACTATTTAAAAAAAATGATCTATTCATTATTTTCATTGAAATTGTGTTTGTATATAAGGACCAGGATTGTATCAATTGTTTCAATGGACTATAATTCTGAAAACAGTCTGTCTCATTTATCAATTTTGAATATGCTACAAACAAAATGATGGTGTGTTGTCAATAGTGCCTTGGTCAGAAAGAGTTTGGGCACCACTGCACTAGACATGAGCCCAAATGAAAGAAGGTATAAGAATGAGGATTCTGATCATGGGTTATCCATTACCCCCCACATACAGTAGAGACAGGTATGCAATCGACTGAGCCCATGCTCCACTCTCCTTTCCTGACTGTACAATCACAACCATTGCTTTCCTCTGTCAAGTTAAGCTCCTTGTTGCCGGACCTGGAGGGCCGGCCTAAAATAGCAAATGTCCATAACCGACTGACTGACTCGCCATTGTTGAGTGCCGTGGCCAGTCCGGTTTAACTAGGCTTGCCTAGTCTTGTTTATGCCTTCTTCTCGACCCTCTAATCACAAGCGTTGCTTTCCTCGGTCAAGCTAGGGGAGGGTGGAGCTACGAGAGGGCGGAGCTAAGAGAGGGCGGAGCTTGGGATCTGTCAATTCTGTAAGAAAACACACCTAACACAAACAACCCTCTCTGATCCTCATGTGAACCTAATTGGAAGCTCTTGACATGAAAATATTTAACCTACGTCTTGCGGTGCGGTCCGTATGAGTCCAGGATGACTGTGCTGGCCTGTTCCAGGTTCCACTGGCTGCTCTCCAGGACCTCCTGGCACTCTGCTCTGGAGCGCAGTCCCAGACGAAACAACTGCTCCACCTGCAGTGCACACAGACACAACCAGGATATAACAACCCCCATGAAAACACAACCAGGATATAACAACCCCCATGAAAACACAACCAGGATATAACAACCCCCATGAAAACACAGACACAATCAGGATATAACAACCCCCATGAAAACACAACCAGGATATAACAACCCCCATGAAAACACAGACACAATCAGGATATAACAACCCCCATGCAAACACAACCAGGATATACTGTAACGACGCCCATGAAAACACAGACAACCAGGGCCCTATTCCCCATACCTGGTTCAACTAAGTCGATCAAAAGTCCCATTATCCAGATTCAATTAACCCGATGTTTGAATCCGGGCTTTCCCTGCTCCTCGAACGCTGATTCAGTCTCGTTAATGTGAACCAGACTTGATACTCAGTATAATTGCGAGCGGCCGCCTCACCTGAAAAGACAGCAGGTGTCGATCGCAGAAATCCTGATTTTCTAACGGCATTGATTGATTGATTGATTTAAAACTTTATTAACAGATTGCAGAATGGGTACAATACAGTACGGCTCAATAGCCTCGCCGGCAAGTTAAATGCATAATCTATAGGCTAATTTTAAATCCCTCATTACCCCAATCAATCAGATTATATTTCTTTAAATGTGCTGCTGGCAGTAGGCTTAATGGAATCATTAAGATCTTGCTAGCGAAAATAATTAGTTCAACTCTTTCAGAATAAGTAGATAAAAACAAGCCCAAAGATAAAGAGTATATCTAATTGATTCGAATTAATAGATACTTATGAGGATATCTGTACTGTATGCGCTTAGGTATCATGTAATATAATAAATACATCGTTCCTAAAGTTTTCAGGCCGCGACACCCACTATTATAGAGGTGGTTGAAACATGCAAACGTTCACACGCACACATATGCATTGGAGGCTTTTAACATGCACAATAACTACACAAAATAACACAATAATCAAACAGCCATAAAATGAATACATATAGCGTGTTTCATTTAGAAGGCTATAATGTTAAACTCACCTAATGAGATGGATGGGCATAGTCTGGGTTTAATTTTGGAGACAGCGACTCTGAGATCATCCTCCACATTCATTCAGACGTGATCTGTACTTATTTTTTATATAAGTCAGTGCAGATAATGTTTTTTCGAATAGGTAGGTATAGCTGTGCGTATACCCTCTCAATTGATATCTAGTCGGCATCGGAGGGGGCAGCGAGCTGGGACGCATTCTCCATCAGAAACAAGCGCGCCTTCACCATCCACCACCGCCATCACCCCAATCATCACACACATAATAAACCTCTCCATAAAACAGGGACACGTCCCCAAGGACTTCAAAATTGCGAGGGTGACCCCTCTGCACAAAAAGGGCAGCAAATTAGACCCAGGCAACTACCGCCCTGTTTCTATTCTCACCTCCATCTCGAAAGTCATGGAAAAAATAGTCTACGAACAGGTCGAAAAGTACCTAGCGGAAAAAAATCTAATCTACGAATTCCAACATCCCACTCCACTGACACATGCCTTCTCTATTTGAATGACCACATCAAACAAGAGGTGGACGCAGGCAAATACTGCGGCATGGTCATGCTGGACCTACAAAAGGCCTTTGACACGGTCAATCACTCCATTCTGATTGACAAGCTAAAAGCAATTGGTTTTGATAGTCTATCAGTGAGCTGGATGCAATCTTACCTTGAGGGGAGGGAACAGATGGTGGAGGTAAACGGTACCCTATCCCCCCCCCCTCACAGCGAGCTGTGGTGTTCCACAAGGAAGCATACTAGGACCGCTACTGTTCCTAATTTATGCAAATGACATGTCGTCAGCTTGTGACTGCAACTTGTTCCTGTTTGCGGACGACTCAGCCCTGCTGGTCTCTGACAAGAACAAGTTACAGGTTGAAAAAACCCTCAGCTCGGAACTAGGCAGAATCTGCATATGGCTCGCTGACAACAAACTATCATTACACATGGGCAAAACAGAGTCCATTCTCTTCGGTTCAAATAACAAACTCAGCAAGACCGACGGCTTCTCAGTTACAGTGGGTGACAATATTGTAACAAGGAAAGATGAAATTACCTACCTGGGTTCCATCCTAGAGGCTAATCTCTCCTGTGACAAAATGGCATCCAATGTAATAAAAAAAGTCAACCAACGAACTCGATTCTTGTACCGGATCTCCTCTCTGGTAAACAAGAATACCCTGAAGACTCTGGCAGGAGCACTCATTCAGGGGTACTACGACTATGCTTGCACCTCATGGTACCAAAGCACCTCAAAGGCGCTAAAAACAAAATTACAAACATCTCAAAACAAACTGGTCAGACTACTGCTTGACCTTACTCCTAGAACCCACCTCACCCCTGCTCACTTTGACAACCTAGGATGGCTTAGAGTAGACGACAGAGTACAGCAACTTGCAATGGGCCTGGTCTACAAGATACACTACACGACCAAGGTACCCATGTACATGTCAAAATACTTCCCAAAGGTCAGTGAATACCACGATCACAACACCAGAGGGAGCTCCACAAATCATGTTAAACCCAGATTCGGCTCAAATAAGGGACTAAACACGTTTCGCAATTATGCCACATCAATGTGGAACGCCCTACCCAAAGCTGTAAAGGAATGTGGATCACTACCCACTTTCAAAACCTCTCTCAAGGGACACCTACGGGAGACTGCAATTCAACACTGGCCCCTGTAAATATCCTAACCCAACCCCCTCCAATGTACAGTCATTTACCTAGTATGGTTGTCAATAGTCCAATGTACAATTTTGTTTGTTTGTACAGTGTCTCCCCCCCCCCCTCAATGTACAGTTTTGCTTGTTTATACAGTGTGCCCCCCCCCCCCCCCCCCAACCACCTCTAATGTAAATTACCCAGTATGGTTGTCAATATCCCAACGTACCCAACCCCCCCCACCCAACCTCCTCCAATGTACAGTTTCTACGTCAAATGTATATACTCCCTTTTCTTGACTCCTTCTGTATCACAAACAGTACTGTATTTGCAAATCTGGTATGTCATAAATGTATAGATGTAGCAGTACTGACTATCTGTATTAGGGATGTCCCGATCCGATCACGTGATCGGAATCGGCGTCGATCGCGTGCTTTTCAGAGTATCGGGGATCGGGTAAAAATAATAATAAAAATCGGCAGTCAAAAAAAGAGAAATTTTATTCAACAAACATGACCATGTCCACGTCTTAAACTCATACGGAGGCCTTAGTTTTGGTTTTAAATTACATATAATATATCATCATTAATGTATTTATTGTCACACAGAGCAGAATAATTGTCCACAACAAACACATTCCCCTTTAATTTTCACCGTTGCAACAAACACCCCTTTAATTTAGACGCTACACGCGGCTCGACCACAACAACAACAACACGTCGCTCCCGAAACACGGTTAATATCCACTGACTTGAGCAGCTAGACTTAATGTCAGAGGTTTGGAACTAAGCATTTGAAAATAGAAAGTCAAGCCAGTTGCAATGTTTGCAAGGAGGACAGCCGGCTGGAGGCGAAGTTTTCAGACTAACTTTTGGAGGATAACGTTACGTGACTGAGGATGATCGTCGGCGTTTCAGACCAGAATGGACCATTACGTAAGTCGAACACTGAATGTATACTAATGTGCAAACATATATTGAAACTTTTAATATTTCTCATATGAAGCAGAAGCACATTTCTCAGGGTGAATGTAATAACAAACGCCTCCGCGCTCGCGCCCCGGATATAGGCAACAGAGGGGCTTGTCTCGCTCTGCCAGTTTCTGACAAATGCGTCAAAATTGATTACTAATGTGAAAGATCGGATCGGAAACGATCGGATCGATAGATATTTAAAATCACATGCTCGGGATCGGATCGGAAGCAAAAAAAGGCGATCGGGACATCCCTAATCTGTATGTCATGTATGTCATATATGTCCTGATGAATTGAAAATGGGGGACCCTGATGTAAACAAGACGAAAGTCTTTCTCTGGTCTGCATCCCCTTAACAATTGTGTGTATTGAGCTGTACTGTATTGTTCTGCAATCTGTTAATAAAGTTTTCAATCAATCAATCAATCAAGCCTCATCCCGCAGCTCAAACAGGTGTCGTGCAGTATGTAGGAAATCCATAGGCTGAATATGATTTATTATCAGCATTTTAGGTCTATTATTTTACATTTCAAAAGCATTTCTTTTACCAGTTTAATGTATTTTAATTGTTTTTAATTATAAGCCTATTTCACACATTCTATGAAATCAATACATTCTGGAAATCATCTCGCGAAAACATTATTCAGAATGGTATAATGGGATCAAAGAGCACCTACGGGAGGCTGCCATTCGAAACTGGCCCCCGTAAATGTCCAAACACCCCCTCCCACCGGCCCCACCCCCTCCCAATGTACAGTTTCCTCCCCCTCGTATATATATTTTCTGTTAGGATCTCTGTTTAACAGTACTGTATATTTGCATATCTTGTATGTCACAAATGTAACAGTACTGTATATCTGTATGTCATAAATGTCATGATATATATCTGTATGTCATGTATGTCATAAATGTCATTATGAATTGAAAATGGGGGACCCTGATGTAAACAAGATGAAAGTCTTTCTCTGGGTCTGCATCCCCTTAACAATTGTGTGTATTGAGCCGTACTGTATTGTACTCCATTCTGCAATCTGTTAATAAAGTTTCCAATCAATCAATCAATCTCTGAGGAAGGGAGCTGCCATTTTGTTCCGAGGGAGTGGCCAGCTTATATCCAGCTAACTCAACTAAACCCTGCTCCGGAGCAGGTTCAAACTTTTTGATCTGTTGCCATAGCGACTTAGAAATCCGACGTCGGGGAACGGAAATGTCTGGCTTAAGTCAAGCTATGCTGAAAATTATACGGGGAATAGGGCCCTGGATATAACAACCCCCATGAAAACACAGACACAACCAGGATATAACAACCCCCATGAAAACACAGACACAACCAGGATATAACAACCCCCACGAAAACACAACCAGGATATAACAACCCCCACGAAAACACAACCAGGATATAACAACCCCCATAAAAACACAGACACAACCAGGATATAACCCCCATGAAAACACAGACACAACCAGGATATAACAACCCCCATGAAAACACAACCAGGATATAACGTAAGGTTATGTATATAACCAAGTTCTGTGAGTTATGGTGACGCTCAGCATCATACTGCACTGTACTTCACTTCGTGCACGAGCACTGAATAAAAAATTCCACCATGTACCTTTACATCCCAACATTCGTCTGGCCACACCCCCATCCGCTTACCTTCATAAGCAGGTGTGTGGTCACCTACTCGCCTCCTTCCCAAACTTTCACCACAAGGCGAGATCAAGGGCCACAGCGGCGTCTGATGCTGAGCGTCACCATAACTCACAGAACTTGGTTATATACATAACCTTATGTCCTGTTTCGTTATGGATCTCGCTCAGCATCATACTGCACAAGGGAGGCTGAGCGAGAGCCATAGTCCGACAAATGTACCCCGCTGAGGCCCCCCACAACCATCAGACCGGGGAGGACCGAGCCCCCCCCGACCCTCCCTAATGGAGGATACCCCCCCTATTGGAGGCTTACGGGAGGGAGACGGATCCGACCGTGCGAAGAGGAACTCAAGCAACTCAACGCACAGGGTGAGGCAGACTACACACACGCACAACCCGCATGCCACCAGGGAACAAACGGAAGGAACAACCTCGTTACTGCCCCCAAAATCACGGGGTCAAGAGCAAACCCAACCCCGTGGCAAGGCTGTAGCAGCGGAGCGCGAAGGAAGACCCAGACCCACTGAAGGGACTGGATCCCCTGGAAAAAGGGGGCCCGGAGAGGTCAATGACGCCAGGCATCAAGACCCCACCAGGCGGTCACTTAGTGACACCGCCCCCCACATCGCCAGCGTATTCGGATAAGGCCCCTCCGAAAGGGCGGACCCTTTCCCCCCAATAGCACACCGCCTGGCACACTGACTCTGAAACACAGGCAGTCAGCATGGCCGTAAGCACTCAAAAAGGTTAACCAACGGAAGCAGGCAGTGCACCGGGGAAACCAGGCAGCAGGCTGTAACCTGAGCCTGGAGCACTGCAGACGAGACAGGCGCCAAAGGAGTCAGCTGAAACAGCCCCCCCGGCGGAAGGGGCGTATGCTGGCGTTGTTGGTCACCATGACAAAGCCTCCATTAAAAAAAAAACACCCAGAGGTGTCGAGGCAAAGAAGGCTGACATGATTGGCAGACGTCATGAACGTGCAGGGGCACACTCAACCGGGCAACCCGGGAGTTGACACTGCCCCAACATACCAGGGAATCAACCACCCTCTTGGTACAGACGGTGGTTGTTCCTATAACCCCTCAAGAAAAACTCCAAAACAAACCTGCGGGTATTAATACACCAGCTATACCGCAGTACAAGTGTTTCAGTTTCCAAAAGGGTTATCCCAGGCCTACGGTATCAACGAAACTTTACTTCGGACCGGGCCCGGCGGCTCGGGAAGCACAGGGTTACCAGAGGAGGTCCAAAAGACCACCCCAACAGCCCCCTCTTCGCCATGCGTGAGAGAGGAGCGAAGAAAAGAGAACCAGCCCCTTATGATAGTGCAGAGTACAACAAGGGTCTCCAACGCCTAACCTTGTGACACCCGGGCCGACCCAGCATTTTTCCCCCTGAAAAAAGCCCAAGTCCCTCAGGGTACCAGAACAGCAGATCTGCATCTCCGGTGGACTAACGGGTTAACTGACCTGGACCAGCGTGACCAGAACCAGTCCCGTGCCCTAACCACGCCAACATGCCTACTCCAGGAGAAGGGGCAGATATGCGTGTTGATCTAAAACATGAAAAGAGGGCACCACCCAGACGGGC
The DNA here is from genome assembly GCF_963971535.1 of Notolepis coatsorum. Taxonomy (NCBI): domain Eukaryota; kingdom Metazoa; phylum Chordata; class Actinopteri; order Aulopiformes; family Paralepididae; genus Notolepis; species Notolepis coatsorum. Next base: position 70,352,366 of record NC_140176.1, on the reverse strand, counting down.
CGGTTTGAACCGTGCTCGGTGGCCCACCCCAAGGGCGTGAGACCCCTCTACCTATGTTCTGATCTAATCCGTTAACATCCCCCAGATATGAAAGAGAATTCATCAAGACAACCTAGTAAACTGGCGCTCGGAAGAGACAAAACTCCATCCCAGTTGCCCTATAAAAACGCTGTTTTAATAACAAGCAACCAAGGCGCACTTAGCCCCTGCGTGATTCTTAACAGAAACACACCGAGCCAGCACTATGTATGCGTCGAGACCCAAACACATCAATGGATAGTCTAGCAAGACACCAAACATTGTTCCTCCAAGTCGCCTGGGAGAACGACACGGAGCCGTCGTGCTTCATGTTCCTTCCTCTTTTTATTCAAAAAAGAAAGAAACACAGACTGACATGAATCCCACGTGACGCAGCTGAGGGTAATTTTTTTTTACATTTTTACATCCCACCACCCTCGCCATAGGGAGGAGACGGAAATCCCCAGAGAGACTTCCCACGCGAGCTGTATAGATTGAAAAGAATATATTGCAACATTGAGCTACGTAATACTTGGGTTAGGGCTCTCCGAGGAGGAGGCACTGAACCAATACACACTCAATAATCGAATTGAATCGAATACACACACAATAGAGCAGAACTCCTTTTTGAAGTTCTACTCACCTTGACAATCTGAGGAGGAGGCTCCCTCACAGGGAAGGAGAGTCCGAACTCACAGAAGGCCCGAGGAGGAGCTTCGTGAGGAGGAGCTCTGACAACTCCCTGAAACAGATCCATAACATGGACCTGAACAACCCACGGAAATCTTACCAACAGAGACTCGCTCAGTGACGTACTCTATGGCAAGGGAATTTCCGCGGTGCACACGCCCAATCTTCCAGGGCGTGGGACCAGGAAACTCCCCCCCCCCCCCCCTCTTACCCTGTAACGTGCCGAACAGCAACGTAACAGGAACCTTGAAGGACAGGAGGTTTTAACCCCTGACCAATCAGAAAAGGGGAGGAAAGGATTACCAGTTCACCCCTTTACGACCCCACACCCATGATACGATGTAATGACAAGTAGAGCATGACACAGTCATAGCCCGCTACATGAAGCATCGAAAAGCCTCACATAACTCATGTGCTAACCTGCTATCTGATTTTTACTAAGGAAAAAACACAGAACAGAGAGGGCCCCCTTTAAGAGCCCCGGTACCAGACTTACATATGTGCTTCTGTGGGCCAAACCTAACCCAGTTGTAGATCACAAGACACACACAACCCTTCATCACAACAAAAAATGGCAAAAGTACACTCTTGCTACAGAGGAACGCCGTTTTTCATAACGAGAGAATACAGAATCCTCGATTACGTATTGGCCACAGGCCTTGCCAAGCACACATAATAAGTGACCAAACAATCTTTTCTTTAGGAAAAAATAGTTTCTCAAGCGGAAAGCACAACCCCAGCAATTAAGCAGAGGGTTACATCGTATCCCCACAAACACAGTGACACAATATATTGTAAACAACATGTCTGAGAGGAGGGTGGGGAAGCCCCAGGGAAACCGGGGGGACCACCCCTCCTTCCTTACCCTTGATACGACCAAGTTGAACAGGTAACCCTGTTAATACGTGAACACACTGTTCATTGTCATTACAGGCTGAGAAAAGAATTCATTCCTCAATCACATGTCACTAAGCATAGCTTCATAGGTTAATTAACCCCCTTAGTTGTGAGTTCACGTTACATGAACACACATGTTCTCATCACAACTAACCAGATCATTTTTACACATGTAAACAACAACCCAATTTCTATGGAGAGAGAAGCTATACCAGTGACAAGACAATTCACACACAACACGCGTCGTATCCTCAATGTATTGCAGCAACACACGTTTTGGAAAACATCGTTATTACAAAACATTTAGAAGGGAAGGAAAGAAGAAGTGTTTAAAGTCCGGTCGGGACCTTCCTACCCTGAGCGCAGGCCAAGAGAACTGCAATCTGGCTAACGGGACACCGAAGTTGAACACAGCATCTCCTGTGTCGGCGACGAGGGTAGCGTCGCTGCGCCACCCAGCCGCTACGTTTCTCCATGTTGATGCAGTCCTCGCTGGCAGGGCTCCCGGTGTAGGTTCGACTAACATCTTCTGTCAAAGATGACGTCGTAGTCAGAGAGTTTAAGGCATGTTATAGTCATAGAAAACGTTCAACAGTGTAGCATTAAGCTAACAGCCTGACTGATAGCAACAAGCTAACGTTTACTAGCCTGGTAAACACAGCGAGCTAACGCTGCAGCTAACAGCTGACTGGCTAACACAGTAGGCCACAACTAGCACGCCAGCTAAGCAGCTATCACCTGAACTGTACACAACGACATAACAAGCCACACTTCAGACAGGCCGCTGTCCAAGTCCCTCCCCTAAGAGGGAAAAGAAAAAGAATGTCAAAACACAGTTTTCAACAGTGATCCAGACATACAGCGGGGCCAGCACAGTTCCCATTTCGGGCTGCAGCCGACTTTGAGCATGGAACTCCCGATAAAGAATATCCTATGCCCACATTTCCTCGTTAGGGTATACTTTCATTTTTATTTTTTTTAAACTTTGACCAGTCAGCTGGTTCTTTTTAGCGTTTATCGCTTTTTCGTCGCATTCATACTTGGTCAAGTTCGACCGACAGAAGCAGGCTGAAAGGGTTCAGATGGGGGGAAAGACACTCTGGGAAAGGCACGGCTGCCGTCCGGGATTCGAACGCGCTCAGCCCCAGATCCGCGCGAGCGCGGTTGTCCACGGCGCTGAAATAGCACTCGCGGTACGTGGTGAGCTACTGGAGCTCCCCGGGTATACTTTCATTTTTATATGAAAGGTGGGGCCTGCACAGGACAGAGAAGCATCCGGTCGAGAATCCTGGGTTCACCAGGACCTGGTCGCAGCCCACTAGATTGACCATCATGGGCGTCAGACCAAGATCCTCTGACCGCCGTTTAAGCCAAGCAGAGGACCCCAGCCTGGAGTCGGCGTTTCGTAAATTGTCAGCTAACCCCCACAGCATCAACAACAACCAGAGCTCGCAAGCAAAACAGTACGTACCCCATCCTGGAAACAACCGCTTCTCACAACAGTCGGTGCTTCCCACAGTCCAGCTGTGTGGCCGGAGGGCAACCCCATCCAGCCGCAGCAAGGAGGACTGTAGCTGGGGAGCATGTCAGCGGCGTGAGCTCCTAATACGAAAAAGCCGTTGAAGGTCAGAATGATCATCATCTTCCAGACACTCCAGTAACGAAGACAATATCGCCGTATTTTCTCGAAATAGTGAGAGAGAAAATAAAGATATGATGTCAACCTATCTTCCCGTTCTTTTGTTTTCCAACTTTCTTCTACTAACAACCTCGTCAAGTGGGGATCTACCGAAGGCACTTCCTTGTGGTGAAAGTGAAGGAGGCGAGTAGGTGACCACACACCTGCTTATGAAGGTAAGCAGATGGGGGTGTGGCCAGACGAATGTTGGGATGTAAAGGTACATGGTGGAATTTTTTATTCAGTGCTCGTGCACGAAGTGAAGTACAGTGCAGTATGATGCTGAGCGAGATCCATAACGAAACAGAACCCCCATGAAAACACAACCAGGATATAACAACCCCCACGAAAACAGAACCATGCCGTCTTAGGTTAATACTCGGCTTAACAATCGGTTTAAGGCTGTCAATATACCTTGCTGGCAATTTTACCTTCTTGACAACTGACACTTACCTCAGTCTCTGACCTTTTTTCTCTCTCTCTCTCTCTCTCTCTCTCTCTCTCTCTCTCTCTCTCTCTCTCTCTCTCTCTCTCTCTCTCTCTCTCTCTCTCTCTCTCTCTCTCTCTCTCTCTCTCTCTCTGTGTTAAGTGTTTATAGATTACCTTCAAATGATGCACTGCATGAGGAATGATCCAGTTATGGCCCTGGAGAGCAGTCTGACACTCTTCAACTGTCACCCCGTGCACCGCCCCCTGGACCTGTCAATCATGTCAGGGGCATGTATTCAAAATGAGCAGGGAAGAAGAGGGCGGCACGCCAGAACTGTCCAAACCCTGTGCCTTTCCCACTCACCTGTGTGACGCTCTGGTCCTGGTGCATGCTGGGAGCTGTAGTTCGTCCATTGTTGTTATTGTTGTAGGAGGAGTTTCGTTTGGCTCCGCCCGACTGTTGCTGCTGCATCATGGGTTTAACAGCAGCCATGTTGGCTGCTCCGTATCTGGTCCACAGAGAGGAAAGAGGGTCATGGCTAGAAGATCCGCATTTTGTTGATTTTCCACTTTAAATTAAATGTTGTTTATGAACCTAACCCTTAGCTTAATGCTAACTGGAGCGATCACACCCCCCACATTAATCTAAAATAGAAATAAAAAAAATAATAATTCCACGATAATTGATTTTCAAAGTTGAAATGCATTTCAAGAAAATGCAGATACCTTCTAGAATTAGCCTGACATGTCAGACCCAAGCTAGTGTCACGTTTTAGACTCAATCGTGAAAGTTGTAAAAGATACTTAAAAATATAAGAGATGAAACACTTTTGAAGGTATTTATTATAAAAAGTTAACAAGCAATGTAATATAAAAGTGAATAAGCAAAGTATTTATACAAGGTGAATATAGCAAGGTACAATTGAAATCTAGATTGTTACAACCGGCCGGTCGAGTATATAAAAGAAAGAAAAAAACAGTCAAGTCATTGTGGGTCAGTCCAGCATGTCTCGTCCGTGGAGTCCAGTCAGTCCGTCCAGTCAGTGTCCAGTCGAAGTCAAAGCAGAAGAAGTCCCCCCTTCCCTGTGAGGGTGATCTTTATTAGTCCCCTAGTCCAGTGTGTGTATGTGGTATCTCTCCTCAGTGCACGTCGTGTGTCTTGTGTATTGGTCAGCCTGTATGTCAGCCGTGCATGAGTGCGTGGTACGCACACTTAGGTGCGAATTTGTGCGTGTGTGTCTCTATGATAACGATCTGTGATTAATGGAGACTGGAATATGTGACCAGTGTTTGACCTGGTCGTATATTAGTTGGCTTGTGGCATTTTGTCATAATGAGTTGAATTACTCGATCTGGCTAATCTGGTGGGATCTCAGCACCAAAGGAGTCACTGTGTGCGCGTTGAGAGCGAGGGTGTATGTATGTGTGTGTGTGTGTGTGTGTAGGTTTGTGTGTGTGTGCACTTTTTTTTGCAAACAATCTCACACACACTCTAAACAGTGTTGCACATGTTCATTTTGTTTGACAGTTATTGAGAGTAAAGGAGTTTGAATATGGCTACCAGTTATGTCATCGGGGACATTGAATTGTGATAATTTCAGCTCAATTAAATTATAAGGTAGCAGTCCCTATAAGTGAAGGTATTGCTATTGTAACCAAGTATTACTGAAAATAAAAAATAAAACAATTATTGTTGTCGGAGGAGTTTTGTTTGGCTCCGCCTGACTGTTGCTGCTGCATCATGGGTTTGACGGCAGCCATGTTGGCTGCTCCGTATTAAGTCCACAGAGAGGAAAGAGGGTCATGGCTACAAGATATCCGCATTTCGTAGATTTTTCACTTTAAATGTTGTTTATAAACCTGGGTTTGTAAAAACCCAGAAACCATAACTATATGGTCTGGGATTAGGACATATACATTAAAGCTACATCATCACAGACAATAATACATTTGGACAATGGAAGACAATCAAGTTCATTTCAAATTGTAGATTTGAATGATTGTTCAAATTATTGTTTGTACAATACAGTATTCACCACATTCCCATATAGGGTGACCAAACGTCCTCTTTTGCCTGGACATGTCCTCCGGGGGGAGTTTATAAATTAATGAAAATGTCCGGGTTCCATTGTTTCTCACAGGACTATTATGCATGCACTTAAATTGACTGCCGTGTTGCACAGAATACTACGGTACTCTGTTGCGTGTGACGTATTCCTTGAGAAGACTGCTTTGTGGGCGGCACTACTACGTTCACTCGCAAACAGAGGAGGCGGCAGGTTTGATTCTACTCACAGAGCAGCGTTGATTCTGCTCACAATGCCAAAGTGAAAATGTACATTACAGATGAACTGTAGAGAAAATTCCCAATTTACCGTCCCGGTCCAGACAAATGGGAGGCGGAGTGCAACGTGTGCAAAGCTTGACATTAATTATGTTTTGGTGTTGAATAAAGGTGCCGGAGATCTCAAAGCTCACATGGACACAGAAAAAGATTAAAAATAAAGCTGTGCGAGGCGAGAGTTTGACAGCAAAGTTGACCGAATTGATTGAAGTATGCAGCTATACAGAGAGAGAAAGAAAATATTTGAAAACTATTTTAATGCCTCAAAATTATGTTTTGGTTTGATTTATGACGACATAAGATGCTTATGATACAATCATTCTAAGGATTATGTGTGTAATAAATTCGTTTTGTACACTAATTGCAAGTTATGCAAATTAGTGTAGAAGAGGTATTATTTATAACATTAATTCCTTTATTTTGTCCAGTAAGACTTGAAAAGAGCTATTCTTTTGTTATAGGTTGTTATAGGTAATAAAGCATGTTGAGTAACTTTGGTTATAGAGATATATTATTTAGTTATATAAAATAATATAATAATTTTCTTATTATCCTTTTTAACGTGTTAACTTTACATACCAATGGTTTTAATTGTATTTGTGTTACACTGCTGTTGTATATCCATGGTTCCTACAGGTGTTTTCAAGGTTGTGAAAGTGCTTGAAATTGTCATTTGTACATTTGTAACTGTAAATTGGATGTTGCTGTGCTAGGGAGGAGTCACTTCCAGGAGCTAAACTGGCTTCCTATAGAGGCCAGAGTTACCCAGCTCAGACTGAACATAGTGCACAATATTATAAACCAAAGGTCCCCTAGATACCTCCAAAACTACTTCACCCCGGTCAACGAATCCCACAACCACAGAACTAGAGCAAGCATAGCAAACCTGAAGCCTGCTTCTTTCCGATCGAAACTGGGCCAATGCTCCCTTACTTTCTCTGGAGCCCAGGATTGGAACAAGCTGCCTCTCCCCATCAAGCAGAGCTTGAGCCTCCACAGCTTCAAGAGAAGCGTCAGGAAGTGGCTCATGGACAGAATAGAAGAATAGCCCCCTATAGTTTGAATGGGTTTCCAATCAGTTTTTAGTTATTGTGGGGTATACAATTTTAGCGATAGGTTAGTCTTATAATGTTTTAAATGTATGAGTGTTGTGTTATTGTCGTGTATTTTGTTGTGGCCTAACAGCCCTGGGACCATGACGGAAATAAGGGTTTTACTCTTTCTCATGTTATCCTTTGGATCCTTGTTGTGTGTTTTTAATCCATCAATAAAATAAAATAAAATCAAACCTAAACTGTGTTTCTTGTCACAGCACATCATTTTCTGTTGAGGCTTGATAATTTACGATTTAATCTGATGATGAATTTATATACTTACATACACACTCGATTGACATTATACTTGCTGAGTATTATGTATTAAACATGTAATTTGCCGGACCATAAGGTGCTTGAGGATTTTGAAATGCTGTCATATTTCTTTGTATTTTTTTGAATGCCTTGTATGTAAAGCACTTTGAGCTGCATCCTGTGTATGAAATGTGCTATAGAAATAAAGATTATTATGTAGTGGGCACTTACATGAACATTTACATGGACTGGACATAATTAACCTACAATTAACCTGTCATTTTTATTTTATTTTTTTATCCACTTTTTCTCCCATTTTCTATATTTTCTCCCATCCCAATTTCGTATCATCCAATTCAACCCTCCCCTGTCACGGACGCTGTTTATTGCCTCCCACAAGCCGGCTGCAATGTGGACTAAGTCATACATAGCACAAGTCCCCTCCGGTACTTGAGGTAACAGCAGTCGCATCTTTTCACCTGCGCAGCTCGATCTCTCAGTGGCGAGGAGTAACGCGTGGGAGGCTCACGCTGCCCCCGATTTTTTTTATATCTATTATTCATCTAAACTATGATCAAAGCCACATGATCAGAGACCCCCCTCTCCCACTCCAGCCATCAGAGACCCCCCTCTCCCACTCCTGTGCCACGACACACAACTTTCCCCACAGGATTCATACTAATGATCAATCTTATTATCTCAAACTCCACCAATGTCAGCAATATCTCGCCATGCTCCGTTTCTCTGCCAGTTGTCCCTGTACGATGGCAGAGATGCATTGTAAAGGTTGGGAAACTCAGAGACAGCTGTTATTAGCCTTCTTCCATGAACTATAAACGATTGTATTATGTCATGATAGGAAATATATTTATTTATTTCAAACAAGCTGCTAACCACAGAAACACTGAACAGCTGATCTGAGATGTGGCCTTGGTTTCAACTCACAGCTTTGATATGCAACTCCTAGTTTGGCAGTTTGATCAGAATTGCATGAGGCAGCTACGTTGCTTTGGACGGATTAATTTGTATGAAGCTGGACTCTAGTTAATTTATTATGGTGAACAAGCCGCACCAACGCCTTCCAATTCACTGCAACCCATGACTGCCTACGCTCCTCTACATTGGAGATGAATTGAATGCAGCAGAACAGCTAGACTTGGCTGCTTTGAGTGAAATGGGCCATAACCCATGCAGGCAGCCCATTCACACACACACATTCTCACTCACACTCACGTTCTCACTCACTCACACACACACACGCACATTCTCACACACACACACGTTCTCACTCACTCACACACACACACGCACATTCTCACACACGCACATTCTCACTCACACACACACACGCACATTCTCACACACACACACACACACACACATTCTCTCACACACATACACACACACACACACACACACACACACACACACACGCGCACACGCACACACACAGCCGGATCAGTCTATTTCAGAAGTTTAAACTTTAGAAAGAATATTCCAGCAGATACTCCACAGCCAAGATAGTATTTAGCACTTTTTATTTATTTCTTACAGAGCTCATAAACAATGCTCTCTCTCCTTCGGTATAATCGCACCACATGGCATAAAAAAGCACTTTTACTGCTGAAAAATAATAAAGACCTTGTCTTGTGTGCATTTAGATCACAGTGACATTATTTACTACGATTTATTATGCAAGTTACAAAATGTTTTCATCTACATTTTCATTGAGTTGTAATTAACACAACACAAGGATTCAATGTCCCCGATGACAATTCTGGTGGCCATATTCAAACTCATTCACTCTCAGTCAAACTAAATTAATGTGTGCAAAACAGAATTAGAATTTTTGGACATGTGTGAGATTATGTGCAAAATAAATCAGCATTGTTTTATTGATGACAATTTTCACTTTTTCATTTGTTTATTTCTCAATGTGCTCCCAGAGCTAACTTGCTTAGCATTCCATGGGTCTGATTAATTATAGCCATGACAGGGAAGAGAGTCATAAATGGCAAACTTTTGTGACTGAGCATAATGTCCAAGACCAGAATATATAAATTTAGCAATGAATATTTAGATTTTAATTCATTCCACCAATGCATATTAATGGTCATTCTGCTTTGGTCTGAACACAATGACTTGACAGAAGAAATAAGAACCAAAAAAAAGGTGAAGGATAGTTTTATGCAAATAACCCACCTGTCCAGGAAGGCCGGGCGCTCAGGTAGGGGGGCGGGAACAGAACTCTGGGAGCTGTCAATCAGCGAAGACAGGCTACGCCCTTCGGGGAAGGAGAGAGGGTCCAGTAAGGAGCTGGAGGAGGGGGCTGCTGTGAGCCTGGACGGATGAGAGGAGGCAGGGGGAGTGGAGGAAGAGAGGAGGGAACCCAGGGGGCCGACGCAACAGAGCCCGGACGCCCGGCGAGGGGAGCCGGAGAGAGGGGGAGGGGGCAGGGTAAGGGGCGAGGAGGAGAGGGAGGTGGAGGAGGGGAGGGGAGGCACCAAGGGAAGGGGAGAAGAGGAGCGGGAGCCCGGCTGAGAGAGGGTGTGGTCTCGGGGAGGGATGCGAGGGGGAGCGTCCTCCTCGTCGCCCAGGGAGATGGAGCTGGAGCGTGCATGCGGACGGGGCGTGCGTGTGGACGGAGCGTTTTTGGAGGGGCGCAGCGGGGGGACAGGGGTGCGGGGTGGGAGCACCGGCCTGTCCTCGTAAGAGGAGGAGTAGGAGGAGGGGGGGGGCAAGTAGATCTGTCTGTGGGGACCTGCGGGGGCCAGGGAGAGAGGGAGCGGGGAGGAGGGCAGGGAGCGTCCGGTCGTCATGGGAACCTGCAACTTCACCATCACCTGGTCAACAAAGAAAGGACGAGAAAAATCAATCTGGGATGAATCTTATGTGGGTGAGTCTGTGTGTATAATGTACTGTACCTCCTAGGGAATAATTCATTCAAAACTGCGCTCATAATGAGCATTCTCAGTTACTTAACGCACCAAATATGTATATTGTATTAACGCACCCAGTATGTATACTGTATTAACGCATACATGTAACAGCATGTAAACAAGAGAGAGAGAGAAATCAATCAGGATTGAGAAGTCTGTGGATGTAAGTAACCACTGTTGTTTGTAGAAGCGTGTGTGTGTGTGTGTGTGTGTGTGTGTGTGTGTGTGTGTGTGTGTGTGTGTGTGTGTGTGTGTGTGTGTGTGTGTGTGTGTGTGTGTGTGTGTGTGTGTGTGTGTGTGTGTGTGTGTGTGTGTGTGTGTGTGTGTGCTTTTGTGTGCCCTCCTTCCATACCGCTCGCTGGAGCTCCTGGAAGAGGTCGGCTGACTGGGACTCGCTTCTGCCCTCAACTGTGGCGCTAGACGGGGCCATGGTCTCCTCAGCCAACCCCCTGTTGATGGAGCGCACCTCCAGGTCCTCAGATTGGTCTCCGGCTTCGTTAGCAACCTCATCGTAAGCTGGCAACGGGAGCGGCCAGTCCAGGATAGAGGGAGTGTCCTGAGAGAGAGAGAGAGAGAGAGAGAGAGAGAGAGAGAGAGAGAGAGAGAGAGAGAGAGAGAGAGAGGTCAATAAGGTACAATTGCCAGCGAGCTATATCAACAGTCTTAAAACGATTGTCTCTGTGTGAGACCTTGGGCCTCTCCACTAATGAAACACCTGAGCACTTAACACTGTGCTGACCCAGAGAATCTCCTGCCGCAACATTATCTCCATCCACCTTGCTTTCAAGGACAGTCACGTTTACATTTAGTAATTTAGCTGACACTTTTATCCAAAGTGACTTACAAATTGTGAACAACAAGTCACCAGGAGGGGTACAGTACATCTCTGGCAGATAAGGGTAAGTGGCATTGTTTGTCAAATAGTGTTGAACTTGAGTGTGACACTCTGAGTGCATAGTGGTATAGAAATTATTAGCATGATACGTAGTAGTATAAGGATAGTATCATAGTACATTACATTAGGGATGCACCGAATGGGAAATTCTTGGCCGAAACCGATACCGAAAATAGAAAACAGTTGGCCGAAAACCGAAAGCCGAAAGGCCGAAAATGATTCATAGAATAGAATTTTTTTTTACCAATGTTGTGGAACATTATGATTATGGAAAAATATATGATTATGGCAAAACTTAACTTAAATAATAAATAATCACTATTATGGGTCCATAAAACATTTATTCAGCACTTCTGAATGCATACAGTACATTAATTCCATCTTTTCTCTGGCTGCGCAGCGGACATCTGTGCTCTACTGAGCGCACCGTTCTAGTCCCCAGCTGAATGTGCTCGCTTGACTCGGCACAGTAGACGTGCGACAGACAGACAGCGTCAATGTGAGAAACACAATCCCCCCCCCTCTCGCTCTGAATAATATGCATATTAGATCACTCAGTGATTAACCGCGACGGGCATATAGTAAATAAGCATCTCTACTTTTCGTAGCTCCATTTCTGCAGACCCCTCTCTGATTGGTTGAGCTCCATTTCTGCAGACCCCTCTCTGATTGGTTGAGCGAAGCCCCTCTTTGATTGGTTTAGCTCGTCACACGGTAAAAGGTGGATGTAATGTTATCATATCAAGAAGATAAAAAGAAATGTACTACCAGATTCGCGTATAACGTTATTTCGCGTGACTTTGCGGTTTATTCATAACGTTATGCACATTTCACAACACAGCCAGCTGTCAGAAACTGTACATTGTAACGTTATGTTATTTCGTGGTTTATTCACATAACGTTATTTCACGTGACAAGTTCAACACAGCCCAGCTGTCAGAAACTGTACATTGAGGGGGTTTGATTGAATCACTAGTGTTTACACTCCCCACTTACTGTAACTGTACCCTGACGCACTCCCCACTTACTGTAACTGTACCATGTTCTACATATAACCTCATCTCATGCACCTTGTTGTGTATCCTGTTTATTTTTCCTCATTATTATATTCAGAGTTAATTATATTGTTTACACTGTCTTTCTTGTCCATTTGATGTTCCCAAATCATATTCAGAAAGTATCACAGAGACTTCTATTGACCAAGGAATTAGTTATTATTAGTAAGACACAACATTTCCGTAGCAATTGACCACCAGACTCTTTCTCTTAAGGCATTAACTGGGTTAATTAAAGGGGCTATGTATTGCTATTCCTAGCACTATTTGGGCAACTTTACACAATTCCTGTTGGTCTATTGAAGACATTTGTAAGTTTTTTTTTCAAAAAAAATGCATTGTTTTATATTTCTAATCAAGTACTCAAAACCATCATTTTTCAGCCTCAAGAAATCAGGCTGTTATGGCCTGGCTCCGCCCATAAGCACTTTGAGTGACAGTGCCACACAGTCTGCACTGGTAGAGGGAGGGAGGGAGGGGGGGGAAGAGAGAGAGAGAGAGAGAGAGAGAGAGAGAGAGAGAGAGAGAGAGCGAGAGGGAGGGGGTGGGAGAGAAAGAGAGAGAGAAAAAAAAGACAGTCCGCCGGCAGCTTGTGGTTTTTTTTTTCTTTCTTTCAATCTCCCGTTTGCGTGTGTGGCGCGCTGCAGGTCCCCCCCCCAAGTGCTCTCTATCTCTCTCCCTCTCTCTTCCTTTCTCTCCCTCTCGAGTATGAGGAAATGGTTTCGCTGTGTACAGTCAGTCTAGGTAGAATGGGGGCGGGCATTAGCTCCAACCACAGAGCCAATCACATCACTGTGCGCTACCCAGCGGCCATATGACGCGTATTGGCCGTTCAAAAAATATATGACCTGATTTACTAGACAACGAAAGGGGCTGGGCTGAATCTGAGCAATCCGCCAATATGGTATTTAGACCCTAAAACACATTGATACGAACTCCTATTACTATAATACAATGCTAGAGACTGAAAAATGACATTTATAATACATAGCCCCTTTAATATAAATGTTATATTGTAACTGTCTAGTTACACATTGGTTCCGAAACATGTATGTTCCAGGCTGCAATTAAAACTTTGAATCTGAGAGAGCTCTGGTCAGCGAAGCCGGCAATGCGAGCAATTATTATTGGTTTTTAATGACAAACCAATTACATAATCCAACATATGTGTAAAGGCACACACAACATATTCCAGTTAACGGTATATTTTTTTAATGATTCGTTATGGCGTAATCAATACTTCCATGCATATAAATTGCGTTCGCGACCTCCATGTTTTGGGGCTATTCATCAGAAAACTCGGATCCGGGATTCGGCTCCCATCCGTCGGGCAAGAACTGGGTTTTCAGCCTCTCTCTCTGGAGCTTAACGGAGTTTCGACTCCTGGCTAGAGGAGCTTGTCGCGGCTCATGCGCATGCGCGCGCTCGGCCAATCAGAGAGGGGTCTGCAGAAATGGGCTCCAACCAATCAGAGAGGGGTCTGCAGAAATGGAGCTACGAAAAGTAGAGACGCAGTAAATAAGGATATAAAAGCATGTTAAAGACGCATTTATTGGACGCGTTGCGCGCAGAGTTTACATAGAAACAGCGCGACTCCTGACAGTGCGACATCATCACAACAACACGCGAATAATATGCATATTAGATCACTCAGTGATTAACCGCAACGGGCATATAGTAAATAAGGATATAAAAGCATGTTAAAGACGCATTTATTGGACGCGTTGCGCGCAGTTTACATAGAAACAGCACGACTCCCGACAGCGCGACATTATCACAACAACACGCGAGGTTGTTAGGTTGTTTCTGTTTCTGTGATATATTTTCGGTGAAAAAACTCTTTCGGCCAAAAGCCGAAAGGCAATTTTTTGCCATTTTCGGCCGAAAACTTTCGGTGCCGAAATTTCGGTGCATCCCTACTGTAACTGAGGGGTACAATTCCCTGACTGTATTGATAAGTATGGTATCATTAAACCACTACCGCTTTATGTACTTTAATTACTGGCCATACAGTACACGATATATGAATATGATGAACACTTCCCACAATGAAATCGGTTCCAGTCAAAGGTATTAATCAAGTATTTAATGGAGCAAAAGGTACATAGGATACTTTACATTATTCTTTGAATGCACTTGTAAGGCAAAGGAGTATGCGTAGGCAAATCAATAACGAATGTCCATTCTCTGGTTACGCAGGAGGTAATTATACAACCTGAATCTTAGGGAATTATATCTATGGTGCACTAGTGATAGCGGGAGATACTGGAAGGGGTTCCCACTGGTTGTAAGCCAGCAGGGGGGGTAGAAGATCTGTCGGTAGTAGGACGTCTGGTCAACGATGACTAGGGAGACTTCAGGTACAGAAGCCGGTGCAGTAGCCTCTTGATCCACAGACGAATACAGCTTGGTTCTCTTGTAGACTGTAGCTCCACAGGGAAGAAAGCTAGGCGGCCTCAGGCTCTCTGAGCGCCGACTCGACTTGACTCCTCTCGGGGTAAATCCAACACGTGCAGGCGTCGGCGATTATCCGCTCCATAAATCACAGTACCAAAGCAAATATATTCCAGCCGCAAAGGGCTATGTAGTCGTCGGGTAGATTAATCCAGTGTACATGTCCATACGGCTCTCGCCTAGGTCTCCTCGGGTGAAAGCGCCATGCGGTCGGCCCAGCCTGGATAAGAACTCTAGCTAATACGAGAAAGCGTTGGAGATGCTGGTCACTGTAGAATTCTAACCGCACGATACACTATACACAAATAGACTATTAAAGACTCAATAGAAATATGTCGCACTCGACGGTATAGCGCCAAACTCTGACAATTCAGTTATTAATTCGCACGCGGTCTCGATGCTCTATTCTGAGGCCAAACAGGCCATACTTCACCGCACGTTGTATCGTGGGTGAGGCTTCAACTTATCGGTAACATACTAAGTGGACGAAGGGTACGGAGGTAAGGGACTAAGGGGCTTCTACATTCACCTGCGCCGTATTTATACGCACGGTACACAAACTAGTTCCACTCTCATTTCTGTCGCGTATCCCTGGGCAAGGTTGGGCATGTCCAGACACATCTTGACGGTGACTTTGAACCTGGCTCCGGAGGCCGGTCCCTGGCGCCGGTGGACCGCTGTCCAATAGGAGAATGAACTATTATGGTCTGGGCTAAAGGGATATTCCGTGTATATGTACAAGGAATATACAGGGGATATCAAACGATATACAAATACTATGCAATATATATCAATAAATAAATATATATATTCGGTTTAATCTGATCCTTTGTAACAGCCGCCCCCTAATTAGTCCCACCTAATTAGCTAAACAGAGACAGATTAACCGCACTGTCCACTACTCAATGTCTGCTGTGAGGGGTCTGTCAGTTCACAAAGTCATGGGGTCATGGTCGTCATCGATGGTATCGGGGAGCCTTGGCAGTTCTATTAGCCTCGCCACGGGTCGGGTGTAGGTCCGCCCTTGGACGAGCACTTCGGCTGCTCGGACCTTTCCGTCGGCACCGGTGATCACTTTGCTTACGCGGCCGGCCGGCCACATAGCTCGGGGTAGTGACTGGTCGATAATCATGACGACTGTTCCTTCTGTCAAATTGTCTCTCTCTTTTACCCATTTCTGGCGGGTCTGTAGAGACGGTAGGTAGTGGAGTAGGAAGCTGTTCCAAAACTTGTCAGCCAGTACTTGACTGTACCTCCACATTCTTCGGCCGTTCGCTTCTTCAGGCCTGTACATTGTCTGTGGTAGCGCGGGGTCCAGCCGCCCCATCAAGAGTGTGTTGGGGGTGACTGGGTCGACATCTGCTACATCACTTGAGACGTAACCGAGGGGCTTTGAGTTCAATACTCCCTCGATCTCCGTGAGGACTGTCATTAAGACTTCTTCCGCCACGGTCTGGGCCCCAAGCACGGCGTACAGGGCTGTCTTTATTGAACGTACTTCTCGTTCCCAAGTTCCACCGAAGTGAGGTGCGTTCGGGGGATTAAACTGGAAGTCAATCTGGTATGGAGCGAGGTGGGTCTTAAGTTCTGGGCCCATAGCTTGGAAGCTCTCTCTCAGCTCTCTTTCTCCGCCTTTGAAGTTTGTCCCGTGATCAGACAACAATATAGACGGTTTTCCTTTCCGCGATGTGAATCTTCGGAAGGCCATAAGGAATGAGTCTGTGCTCATGGTTGGAAGGAGTTCTATATGCATCGCTCGGGTGGTCATGCATTTGAATACAATACCCCACCGCTTCTCGGTGCCTCTTCCTTTCTTTATATACAGCGGGCCGAAACAGTCCATACCGGTGGAGTGAAAGGGCTTGTCGCCGAGTCGGAGGCGACAGGGAGGTAGGTCAGCCATCCGGGGTATACTGGGCTGCGCTCGCCACTTACGACAGTCTAGACAGGTTCGCTGGAAGCGCCGCACTGCTTCTCTCCCTTGCAGTATCCAATAACGACGTCTGATCTCCGCAAAGACTCTCTCTGCCCCGGCGTGATGCACATCCTCGTCGTATTTCTTTATGATCAGCTCTGTGACCTTGTGTCGGCTGTTTAAGACTATCGGGTACTTGACGTCATCCGGTAAGTCTGGGGCTCTCCGCAGACGACCACCCACTCTGATGAGACCATGGGCGTCGCTCTCGGGGGCTAGGTGGAGCAGTCTGCTGTCTGATGGGACGGGCTTTGCTCCCTGTAGACAGTCTAGCTCATCGGGGAACGAGTCTCTCTGGGCTCGTTGTAGTAGAAGAAGTTCCGCTTCTTCGTAGTCAGCTGCAGTAATGTCAGTAGTGAGCTGAACCTCTGGGTGGTGCCACAGGAATGTCTTTAGCTGCACACTCTCTAGGGTGAGGCAATCGTCTATGTCGGGGTCTGTGGAGACGAGTGTGTTCAATCCACAGAACATAGATTTCTTGTTTTCGGCCTCCTCTTTACTCGCTTCCCGTAGGGTGGGTGTTACATCCCAATGTATATATTCCCCAGTGTGTGTCTCCATGTGTGTGTGTTCTCCATTTTGTTTCCTCCCTCCAGCCATTGTTCCCTTCCCCATTGGTCCCTGCCAGGCCAATCCTTCCATTATTGCAACACAGCAGTGATTGGTGGTTGGCTTTCCAGACTCCAACACTCAATCCACACCCCCCAATCATGGATCACCCCACACCTGTTAAAACATGGCTTTCTCCCTTCAGTCTTTCTCTCTCTCTGGCATGAGGCTAGGCCTAGTGTTATTTTGTGGCATTGTACTTTGATAATATCCCTTTTTGTTTATAGGCCTTTGTAATAGTGAAAGTGCCTTTGTGATTGTATGGCCGCAGAGAGAGCATTGTTACCTATAGATTGTTTTGTTATGTTTCCATTTTGTTGTATGTATCATTAATGTGTTTTTCCTCCTCCTTTCTCAGGAAGCACAGATGGGGTGAGCTGCCATTTCCTTTGGATATTGTTTTCTCCTGTTTTGGTTAGGTAAGAGTAGTTTAGGTAATGTAATTTCTTTTACCATAGATTAGATTGGGTTTATTTGGAGTATAGTGGTGTTTGTTTGTTGTTTTGGCCTGGGCTCACCCCTGAGCTACATGTGCTTCCTTTGCATCTTTCAATAAATATCATTGTTGTTTACAAACGTGGTCCATCTTTTCTGTCAACCAACTGTTATGTTACAGCCCTTTACCCTTAGACTCACAGGGGTCGTAACATAAATGGGGGCTCTGCCTGGATTTTGTAACCCGTGTTCAATTGTTGGTTGATGGATTTGGTGAACTGTGTTTGTTTACACTTGTATAGTTATTAATTAATTTGTGTAAAAATGGCATTTGTGTAAGAAAAAATAATGGCAGTTAGTACTTTTGATCTGGGGAAATTCTTGAGCAATCCTACTTGGGAAGCGCTAGATAGCTGCCGCAAAGCAGACTTAGTGGAGATTGCCACACATTTTCAACTCTCGGTTCAACAAAAGCATCTTAAACAGGATATCAGGTGTCTTGTGGTAGATAAGCTGTTGGAGCAGGGGACGCTTGTTTTACCTGCGGTCTCTGATGAACATGCAAGTCCTCCTGGTGAACCTACGGAAGCACAGCCTTCTGAGGAGCAAGCCCATGGTGCTGAAAAGGCAGGTGTGAACGTCACATTGCCACATTTTCACTTGACCTCTCCTGTGTCAACTGGGTCTCGAGAAGGGGCCCAGGTCAAGGTTAGAATAGCCCGTCTCCAGATGGAGGCTCAGGAGAAGGCACAAGCACGTGAGGCGGAGTATCGGCTTCGTAGAATGGAGCTTGAGGCAGAAAATGAAAGGGCTGTTAACATTCGTAGGTTGGAGCTTGAGCATGAAGTGGAAAAAGAGCTCAGACTGCGGAGGTTGGAGCTGGAAGTCCTAAGGAGTGGATCCAACTCTGCTACACCGACTCCTCCACAAGGCCCGGGTATGTCCTCCTCCACAGCTTATTCATCACACACTTTTGATATAAGTAAACACATTGCTTTGGTGCCTCCGTTCCGAGAGACAGAAGTTGATACTTATTTTAATGTGTTTGAGCGTATTGCTGCTTCATTGCGCTGGCCAAGAGAGGTCTGGCCTTTGTTGCTTCAATGCAAATTGACTGGTAAAGCCCAAGAGGTTTGTTCAACACTTTCCCTAGAAGATAGTTTACTGTATGATACTGTGAAGGCTGCCATCCTTCGTGCATATGAGCTTGTGCCCGAAGCTTATAGGCAGAGGTTTCGCAGTCACAAGAGAGCTGTCAATCAGACCTTTGTAGAGTTTGCTAGGGAGAAGGGAACTCTCTTTGATAAATGGTGTGCAGCAAGCAAGGCCTCAGATCTTAACTCTCTCAGAGAACTCATTCTATTAGAAGAGTTTAAGAATCGTTTGCCAGAGCGTATTGTAATTTACCTGAGTGAGCAGAAAGTGTCCACTCTGCAGCAAGCTGCTGTATTAGCTGATGAGTTTGCGCTAACCCATAAAACTGTGTTTGTTGATAGGCGTGACTCGTTTCCCCCCCATGATTTCTCTCAGAGACCTTCTGTCCCCAACCATTCAGAATTCACACACCCCCGACCAAGAATGTCGCCTCCACGCTCAAAAGAGGAGCGGACATGTTACTACTGTCATAAATCTGGTCATGTTATTTCTGACTGTTTAACATTGAAACGTAAGCAGCAACCGTCCTCTCAGAACTTTAGGCAACCCAAAGGGGTTGGTCTGATTAAAATGGCACCTGATTCCGATCAACAGATGCACAATGATCAGGATGTTCTCGATCCTTGTTTCAGGCCATTTACTTCCAAGGGTCTAGTTTCCTTGACAGGGGATCCAAAAGATCAGTGTACAGTTCAGATCTTACGAGATACTGGAGCCTCACAATCCTTTATCCTCTCTGATGTACTACCTCTGTCTGAGAAATCTTCCTGTGGTTCTAGTGTCCTAGTTCAAGGTATTGAGATGGGTTTCGTGCCAGCCCCGTTACACTGTATTCATGTACAATCTGATTTGGTCACTGGTTTCTTTAAAATAGGGGTGAGACCTTCCTTGCCAGTTAAAGGCATTTCCTTTATCATGGGAAATGATTTAGCTGGAGGACAGGTGAACGCTGTGCTGGAAGTGTTGGATCACCCAGACACAGATTCTCTGCCTGATGACTTGTCACAGAACTTCCCTGAAGTTTTTTCTGCAAGTGTTGTCACTCGGGCTCAATTGAAAAAGAGAGGTGATGAAATTAATTTGTCTGACTCTGTTTTTGCTTCAGCCTTTGTCAGGGAGGAGTTGCTGGCTCCAACTTCTGATACCGCTGACAAACCACCGACTCATAGTAAGGTACCCCCACAGACAACTGTAACTAGTTCCGACGCTTTGAAGTTACCCGTTACTCGTGAAATGCTAATTACTGCCCAGAAGGCTGACCCTTCTCTTGCAAAATGTTTCTCTTCTCTTGAAATAGAACAGAGGAGAGAGTTGCATTCTTATTTTGTGGATGAAGGAGTTTTGATGCGTACATGGAGGTCCCATGGTACTAGACTGGCAGAGCATGCACAATCGGAGATAGGGCTACCAGATCAGGTACCAGACTGGAGCACTGTTTATCAGATTGTTGTCCCTGCAGTTTATCGTCAGCATGTGCTGTTCTTGGCCCATGACCACCCTTGGTCTGGACACTTGGGAGTCACTAAAACATACAACAGAATACTTCAACATTTCTTTTGGCCCGGTTTGAAGTCCGATGTAGCACAGTACTGTCGTACCTGTAGTACTTGTCAGATCACCGGAAAGCCAAACCAGGTAATTCCACCTGCTCCCCTCTGTCCTATACCCGCGGTCGGTGAACCATTTGAACATGTCATAGTTGACTGTGTTGGTCCGTTGCCAAGGACCAAAGCCGGCAATCAGTTTTTGTTGACAATAATGTGTACCGCCACCCGTTTCCCTGAGGCTATCCCTCTTCGCAGAATTACAGCGCCTGTAATAATTAAGGCTTTGACGAAGTTCTTCTCCACGTTTGGACTGCCTAAGGTAGTACAAACGGACCAAGGCACCAACTTCCTGTCTAGGTTATTTGAGCAAGTGTTACAGTCCCTGGGTATCCGACATATAGTGTCCAGTGCCTACCACCCTGAAACTCAGGGGGCTCTAGAACGTTGGCATCAGACCTTAAAGTCCATGCTGCGTAAATATTGCTTAGACACAGAGAAAGATTGGGATGAGGGTGTCCCCCTTGTTCTATTTGCTGCGCGAGAGACCATACAGGAGTCTCTTGGTTTCAGTCCTGCTGAGCTCGTTTTTGGGCACACTGTTAGGGGGCCTCTGAAAGTTCTTAAAGAACGGTTCATGTCAAAGGGTGCCAGCACACCCACTAATGTGCTAGATTTTGTTAGCCAGTTTCGAGAGCGACTGCATCAGGCGTGCTCTCTCGCAAAAGAAGCGCTCTCTTCTTCCCAGAGAACTATGAAACGGCACTATGACGAGAAAGCTGTTTCTCGATCTTTCCAGCCAGGTGATAAGGTTCTAGTCCTGTTACCTATCCTTGGTTCTGCTCTTTCCGCTCGTTTTTCCGGACCGTATGCAATAGACAAGAAGATAAGTGATACAGACTATGTGGTTCGCACCCCTGATCGTAAACGTCACTCTCGTGTTTGCCACATCAATATGCTTAAACCATATTTTTCCAGAGATAGTGTGCAGGTGAAGACCTCAGACCAGACAGCCGGACTGGCCGTCTCTGCTGTTGCCTCAACTCCAATAGTTCCGGACTCTCCTGACGTTAGTGGTGAGGACGTAGATGGCTTGGAGTTGCGCAATGCAGCCCATCAGGGTGCTAGATTGTCCAACACTGAGATGTTATTGAACCTGCCCACTCACTTAGCACACTTACCTGAGGAGCAGCGAGAGGACATCACAAATTTGATTCAGGCCTACATGGCTCTGTTTGGTGATGTTCCCTCCTGTACTTCTGTATTGGCCCATGATATTAATGTTAACAATGCTGTGCCTATCAAGCAACATGCATACCGTGTTAACATCACCAAGAGGGCCATGATGCAACAGGAGGTTGACTATTTGTTAAAACATGGTTTAGCCAAGCCAAGTTGCAGTCCCTGGAGTTCACCTTGCTTGTTAGCTCCCAAATCGGATGGAACTCCTAGATTTTGTACTGATTTCCGAAAGGTAAATGCTGTCACCGTGCCTGATTCCTTCCCACTGCCCCGCATGGAAGATTGTATTGACAACCTTGGATCTGCCACCTATGTTAGCAAACTAGATTTGTTAAAGGGTTACTGGCAGGTCCCTTTGACCCCCCGTGCCTCGGAAATCTCTGCGTTTGTTACTCCTGACAATTTTTTGCAATATACTGTAATGCCTTTTGGAATGCGTAATGCCCCGGCCACTTTCCAGCGACTGGTGACCCTAGTCCTGGCTGGTGTTCCAAATTGTAATGCCTATCTCGATGACCTGGTTGTCTATTCGACCAACTGGCGTGACCACATGACAACCTTGCAAACTGTCTTTGACCGCTTAGCTGGAGCCTCCCTGACCCTTAACCTTGCCAAGTGTGAGTTCGGCAAGGCTACGGTTACCTATCTTGGTAAGCAGGTAGGACAAGGCCAAGTGCGTCCGGTGGATGCAAAAATATCTGCAATCACAACTTTTCCAGTGCCTACTACTAGGCGGGAATTGCGTAGATTCCTTGGGATGGCTGGGTATTACCGTGGTTTTTGCCGGAACTTTTCTTCTGTCGTCACTTCTCTCACTAGCCTGTGTAGCCCGTCCAAACCATTCATTTGGACAGCTGATTGTCAAAATGCATTTGATAGTGTTAAAGCTCTCTTATGCAGTTCCCCTGTTCTCTCTGCTCCAGATTTCTCCCTGCCGTTCCAGCTGGAGGTGGATGCCAGCGGGGTGGGAGCTGGAGGGGTGTTATTACAGGAAGATCACGATGGTGTCAGTCACCCGGTTTGTTATTTCTCCCGGAAATTTAACAAACATCAACTAAACTATTCCACTATTGAAAAGGAGACTTTGGCTATGTTGTATGCGTTGCAACATTTTGAGGTGTATGTCGGTTCGAGCGTATTACCAGTGGTAGTATACACCGACCACAACCCATTGGTTTTTCTGTCGCGGATGTACAACCACAATCAGCGCCTCATGCGTTGGGCGCTCATAGTGCAAAATTATAACCTCAGCATAAAGCATAAGAAGGGGTCTGATAATGTGTTGGCGGATGCTCTGTCTCGTAGTTGAAATCTCTGTTGCGGTCGACTCGTTCTACTGTATATTGCTGTCGACTTGTTCTATTTTGCTGTCGACTCGTTCTACTGTATATTGCTGTCGACTTGATCTATTTTTTCTGTCTACTCGGTCTATGTTGCTGTGGACTCGTTTTATGTTGCTGCTAGTTTTTTCGTAGCTCTTTGTTTTGGAGTGCATGTTATCTCGGGGATGTTATCTCGTTGTTAAAGAAGAAAAAAAAAACATGTTTAGTTGGTAGTTTATGTAGGCATGTTTTTTGTCTTATGTATGGGGGTGTTACATCCCAATGTATATATTCCCCAGTGTGTGTCTCCATGTGTGTGTGTTCTCCATTTTGTTTCCTCCCTCCAGCCATTGTTCCCTTCCCCATTGGTCCCTGCCAGGCCAATCCTTCCATTATTGCAACACAGCAGTGATTGGTGGTTGGCTTTCCAGACTCCAACACTCAATCCACACCCCCCAATCATGGATCACCCCACACCTGTTAAAACATGGCTTTCTCCCTTCAGTCTTTCTCTCTCTCTGGCATGAGGCTAGGCCTAGTGTTATTTTGTGGCATTGTACTTTGATAATATCCCTTTTTGTTTATAGGCCTTTGTAATAGTGAAAGTGCCTTTGTGATTGTATGGCCGCAGAGAGAGCATTGTTACCTATAGATTGTTTTGTTATGTTTCCATTTTGTTGTATGTATCATTAATGTGTTTTTCTCCTCCTTTCTCAGGAAGCACAGATGGGGTGAGCTGCCATTTCCTTTGGATATTGTTTTCTCCTGTTTTGGTTAGGTAAGAGTAGTTTAGGTAATGTAATTTCTTTTACCATAGATTAGATTGGGTTTATTTGGAGTATAGTGGTGTTTGTTTGTTGTTTTGGCCTGGGCTCACCCCTGAGCTACATGTGCTTCCTTTGCATCTTTCAATAAATATCATTGTTGTTTACAAACGTGGTCCATCTTTTCTGTCAACCAACTGTTATGTTACAGCCCTTTACCCTTAGACTCACAGGGGTCGTAACAGTGGGTGTAGGCCACTCTTCTTCCGGGAGCTTGAGGAACTCTGGCCCGTCACTGTATAGGTTGTGACGGGTGAGGTCATCCAGGGACATTCCCCGGGTGATGACGTCAGCTGGGTTGTGTTTTGTGTCCACATACCTCCAGCTTGCTACTTCTGTTAAATCTTGAATCTCTGTGACTCTGACTCCCACGAAGACCTTGTATCTGCACGAATCAGACCGGATCCATGTGAGTACTGTCGTGGAGTCTGACCACAAGATTGTTCTTTGCACCGGAATGGTGAGTTCACGTTGGATTAACGTGGCGAGTTGCGCTCCTGCTAGGGCTGCGCAGAGCTCTAGACGCGGGATAGATTGTTGCTTTCGTGGGGCTATTCTTGAGCGGGCCAGGATGAAAGCAGTATGTATTCCTCCTCCCTCCTCTCGGGCACGCAAGTAGGCCACCGAGCCGTAGGCTACTTCGGAGGCGTCGCTGAAGACGTGCAGGTCCATCTGGCACGTCTCCGGCCTCACTGTGGGTGGGAAGTAGCTGTGGCGTATGTTAACACCTGGGAGTGAGCTGAGTTCCGTCTCCCACTCTCTCCATGTGGATGCAAGGTGTTTGGGTATGGGGTCGTCCCAGCCCTGGTCCTTGTCCCATAACGCTCTTACAATCATCTTTGCCCTGGTGGTGTAAGGTAGAATACATCCCAACGGGTCATATTGTCTGGCGAGTGTTCTGTATACACTCCGTCTGGTGGTCGGTAGTGCAGTCGACCTTCCCTGCTCCTTGGTCAGGGGTGTGTGTTTATAATGGAGCGAGTCTGTTTTGAAGCGCCAGACTAGTCCTAATGTCATTTCTTGGGCTTCTCCTGGGATGGTCGCCATCCAGATCTCGCTGCTTGCTGCCTTGTCCTCGGGGGAGAGGCTGCGCAATACTTGCGGGTCGCTGCTGGCCCACTGCCTGAGATCAAAGCCGCCTTTGATCAGGGAGGCGCGGAGCTTGAGTAGAAGGGCCTCGGCTTCTTCTGGCGTCGAGACGCTTTGCAGACAGTTGTCCACGTAGAAACTATTTTCTACACTTTTTCGGACCTCTTCATCAGCTGCTGGGTCCTCTGCGACGTGTTTTTGCAGTGCAAACGTAGCACAGCATGGGCTGCATGTGGTTCCGAAAGGGAGGACTTCCCATTGATAGATGGCTGGTTGCTCATCCCCGATCCTCTCTCTCCATAGGAACCGCAGCAGGGGCTTGTCCTCCTCCACTAGTCTCACCTGCAGGAACATCCCTTTGATGTCGCCGCTGATGGCCACCTTGTCCTGGCGGAAACGTAGTAACACGCCTAGTAGGGAGGGGCCGAGTGTTGGGCCGGGCAAGAGCTCTTTATTCAGATTTTGTGATCCGATCTGGTAGCTGCAGTTGAACACAATACGATCCTTGCCGTTGTGGTGGACTTTGTGGTGCGGCACGTACCATGATTCGGTCGTCTGATCGGCCTCTTTAATGTCAATTTTCTTTATGTGTCCCGCTGTGATTAGCTGGTTAATCTCAGCGCGGTACACAGTCTCTTGAGCGGGGTCTCTGGCTAGGCGCCTCTCTGTGTTCAATAGATACCGCTCTGTCGCTTCTTTTGGGGCGTGGAAGGTAGGCATACCCTCTCGCCTCAAGAGTGGAGTTGCGTATCTCATCACTCCGTTGACTTTGACTCTCTTTGTCCCTTGCTCGAGGAGTGCTATGGCGTAAATGTCTTCCTTGGAACGAATGTCTTTCTTTTCGTTCTTAAAGGGCATTGTCTCTAGTGTCCATAGCCTCTCGACATGCTGTAGGAGGGTGGTGTCTTCTTCTGTCACTCTGGAGTGGAGGCAGCTAGTGGCTGCTGTTCGGTTAAGAGACTTAGCGAGGGGGCCTTGTAATGTCCATCCTAGGCGGGTCTCGACTGCTGCAGGACAGCCTCTGGGCCCTGTGTGGACCCGGTCTATCGGGACTATGAGGTCTGCATGGTCGGAGCCTATCAGCAGGGTCGGGGTGGCACCGTCTATGAGCGGGATAGGTAGTTGACGCAGGTGCACATATTTATCCATCAGCTTGGCGATGGGGTAGGTGTACTGCGACAGGCCTATTTCTTGGCTGGTGAAAGCATTAGTAATCCTATACCGTCTCTCTGGCTGCCCGCTTGCTGCGATAGTGAAGGAGACATTCTCGCCCTTTATCGTCTTTAGATCTCTTCTTATTGTCCGAATCGTCATCTGGTTTTCGCTCCCCCGCAGCCCCAGCTGGGCCGCAGCGGATGCGAGGAGAAGGGTCTTCTCTGACCCGTCGTCAAGGACGGCGTAAGTGTCCATGACCTTGTCTTGGTAACTCAGTGTTACGCGGACCACCTTTAAGAGCACTCGGGCGCCCCCGCTGCTGGCGGGGTCAATGTACATAACACTTGCCTTTGTGCTGCTTGAGGGTGCAGGCTTTCTTCTGTTACTGTCGTGTAGGACATCTAGGTGGGCTCCGTCACACCGACTACACCTCTTCTTTAAGCGGCACTCGGCTGCCATGTGACTGCGCGCACATCGGTAACAGCGTCGGTTGGACTTTATCCATTGACCCACTTCATCGGCGGTCATCTTCTTGAATGTGTCACATTGTGACAACCAGTGTTCTTTCTCGCAGTACGGGCACACCATCTTCCACTTCTCTTTCATCGAGGGGGTACTGTGGTTCTTGCTGCTCGGTACTGGTTCTGATTGGTGCATGACGGTCACCAATCTTCGGCCATCGTTTGCTCTCCTAGGTCCCTCTCTGGAGCTTGGGGTGCTCCGCATGAACGTATCCAACCGTAGGCTGTTGACTTCTCTCGCTAGGAAGTCGGCTAGGTCTAGGAGGGATGGCTCGGGACCGTTAGGATCACGGTGGTCTCTTTGCCGCCTGAAGCGCTCTTGTCGGGCGGGCGGAAGCTTCTCTAAAATCCTCTCGACATTAGAGTTTGCGTACAGTTCGTGCATACCCTTTTCTCTTTGCGCCCCCAGCATCCCTACCAGGGATTGTACCTTGATAGACAGGTCATCTAGTGAGCGATTGTCTGTTGCTGGGGGTAGGCGATCAATATGCCTTATCTCTTGTATTACGTAATCCCATATACGTCCATATCTTTGGTCGAGTGCTGCTAGAGCCACTGTGTATGGGGTAGTAGAGGTGGCATAGGCCAGCGCTATATTGTGCGCTCGGGGCACCTTGAGGTGCTTCAGTAGGATAGCATACTTGTACGGTTTGTCTGCTACATCGGACATCATTGTCTCTAAGCACATTCGTAGCTCGGTGTACTGTGCTCTGTTCTCGTGGGTGAAGTCCGGAAACGTCGGTGTGCCAATGTATGATGCCATAGATGGCTGGCACATCGGTGAGCGTTGGAAGAGAGGCCTCCTAGGCGAGTCTCCTCTTACGCCTCTTGGTGGACTGGTACCTGCTGGGTACCATGGCCCGCGTATCCAGGTGCTATTCCTCGGGGCTGGTCGTGCGTCAAGCTCACCCGTGAATTGAGTCGGGGGTCTGTAGCGCAGAGCCGCGGGGGTAGAGCCTGGGCTGTACTGGACCTCCTGGTCCGGTGGAGTTCTGTGCTGCTGTCGGGCTTGACTCTCCTCCTCTCCCTCTTCTTCTTGCTCTGGCAGGTCCTCTAGATCCTGTAGTCGTCTATTTAGCCTCTCCGCGGTGTAGACAGTTTCTTCCTTGTAGCTGGTCGGGGAAGGAGTTCGGAGGGGGGTATAGGCTCTCTCTGGTGGTCGGGCTCAGGGTCGTTTGATCGGGTAGGGGAGGGTGCCCTTGACCCGTGTCTTGACGAGGCCCTGGAACCCCGTGCGGAGGGAGGGGGTGTCGCCCTGGCGATCAGCTGCTCCATTATCTGCGCTTGTAATCGGTCGCGCTCGGCTTCGCGCTTGGTGAGAGCGATGTCGCGCTCTGCTTCGCGCTTGGTGAGAGCGATGTCGCGCTCTGCTTCTCTTTGGGCACCGGCAGCGGCGCGCTGGGCTTCGGCGGCGGCGCGCTCTGCTTCGACGGCGGCGCGCTCTGCTTCGGCCCGGTCTCTTACCATATTCTCTTCCGCTTGAAGGCGTCTAATCTCTAGACGTATACGATCTTCGTCGCTCCGTTGCTGCGCTTGAATGCGTTCTCTTTCCATGGAAGAATGTTCGCGCTCGCTAAGCATCTGTGCTTGGAGTCGATCGCGCTCTGTAGAGGCTGCTAGGCTGGCGAGGAATGCCTGTGCCAGCATCTTGTCCGCCCCGCTGGGGGAAGACGCTGGTTGAGGTGATCCGCTCCTGGCAGTACTCGTTGGAGATCTGTTCTCCTGTGGCGAGTCCTGGAGATCCATCTCCTGGGTGCTCTCCTCTTCTTGTAGCGGGTAGAGTTCCATCCCTGGAGAGCCGTCTTTATCCTGGAGCTCTCCGGGGACTACTTCTTCGGTCTTGGCGGGGGGTAAAGTCGTGTCTGGTCCCTCCTGGTCCCTACCGTGAGCTTGGTCAGTTACATTAGAACCCACTAGGGCCTCTATTGGCGGGGTAACCTGGGCGATAGGGTCGGACATAATTTTACTATCTACTTTTTCCGCGTTTACCGTCTGTAGAAGGCTAGGTAGTATACTGGCAACGTAATCCTCTAAGTACTGAGGTGTCTGCCGTCTACGCTGCGGGCGATCTACTTTAGGAGAACCGTTTTGTGGAGTGTTCATCATAGGCCATGTCAATATTAATACCACTATATTAATATTACACTAGTTACCATCCGGCTCGAAGGACCAATTGTAACTGAGGGGTACAATTCCCTGACTGTATTGATAAGTATGGTATCATTAAACCACTACCGCTTTATGTACTTTAATTACTGGCCATACAGTACACGATATATGAATATGATGAACACTTCCCACAATGAAATCGGTTCCAGTCAAAGGTATTAATCAAGTATTTAATGGAGCAAAAGGTACATAGGATACTTTACATTATTCTTTGAATGCACTTGTAAGGCAAAGGAGTATGCGTAGGCAAATCAATAACGAATGTCCATTCTCTGGTTACGCAGGAGGTAATTATACAACCTGAATCTTAGGGAATTATATCTATGGTGCACTAGTGATAGCGGGAGATACTGGAAGGGGTTCCCACTGGTTGTAAGCCAGCAGGGGGGGTAGAAGATCTGTCGGTAGTAGGACGTCTGGTCAACGATGACTAGGGAGACTTCAGGTACAGAAGCCGGTGCAGTAGCCTCTTGATCCACAGACGAATACAGCTTGGTTCTCTTGTAGACTGTAGCTCCACAGGGAAGAAAGCTAGGCGGCCTCAGGCTCTCTGAGCGCCGACTCGACTTGACTCCTCTCGGGGTAAATCCAACACGTGCAGGCGTCGGCGATTATCCGCTCCATAAATCACAGTACCAAAGCAAATATATTCCAGCCGCAAAGGGCTATGTAGTCGTCGGGTAGATTAATCCAGTGTACATGTCCATACGGCTCTCGCCTAGGTCTCCTCGGGTGAAAGCGCCATGCGGTCGGCCCAGCCTGGATAAGAACTCTAGCTAATACGAGAAAGCGTTGGAGATGCTGGTCACTGTAGAATTCTAACCGCACGATACACTATACACAAATAGACTATTAAAGACTCAATAGAAATATGTCGCACTCGACGGTATAGCGCCAAACTCTGACAATTCAGTTATTAATTCGCACGCGGTCTCGATGCTCTATTCTGAGGCCAAACAGGCCATACTTCACCGCACGTTGTATCGTGGGTGAGGCTTCAACTTATCGGTAACATACTAAGTGGACGAAGGGTACGGAGGTAAGGGACTAAGGGGCTTCTACATTCACCTGCGCCGTATTTATACGCACGGTACACAAACTAGTTCCACTCTCATTTCTGTCGCGTATCCCTGGGCAAGGTTGGGCATGTCCAGACACATCTTGACGGTGACTTTGAACCTGGCTCCGGAGGCCGGTCCCTGGCGCCGGTGGACCGCTGTCCAATAGGAGAATGAACTATTATGGTCTGGGCTAAAGGGATATTCCGTGTATATGTACAAGGAATATACAGGGGATATCAAACGATATACAAATACTATGCAATATATATCAATAAATAAATATATATATTCGGTTTAATCTGATCCTTTGTAACACCTACATTACATAGTGGTAAAGTACACAATAGTAAAAGACAGTAATTTTCTTTTTTCTTTCAGATATTGATTGAAGAGGTGCGTTTTTAGTCAACAGGTGGGAGGTCCGTTCCACCATTGTGGAGTGAGGACAGAGAATAGCCTGCTTCGCTTTGATGATGTATTGAGCCGTACTGTTGTACCCATTCTGCAATCTGTTAATACAATTTTCAATCAATCAATCCCCCCCCCCCCCCCCCAGGAGCTTGAATAGGAATGGGTCTCAGGAGGCCAGACGATGCAGAGTCTTGAGGGTGTGTAGTTAGCAGTGATGGGAATAACGGCGTTACGAACGGTGTTAGTTTTTTCAGTAACGACTAATCTAACGGATTACTCTTCCAATCTTAATAACGCTGTTACCGTTACTGCCAAAAAATGCGGCTCGTTACTATGATTGAAGCTGTTTTTTTCATCAGACAGATCTCTGTGCCGAGAAGCAATACTTTTTTTCCTTGGTTAGTGAGCAGTGCGCGATTGGCTGAGGTTGAGTAAAATGTCATGGTAAGCCAATCAGAGGTAGAGGTGGGCGGGTGCATCCAGAGTCTGACACACAGCGACAACACAAGCGACTCAGTCAATGACAGACCGCGGGTCCGTGTACGTTTTGATAGTTTGTTTGGCGAGCCCAAATAATCCAAAACTAATCCAACGAACAACACAAGCGAGCAGTCAACGACAGACCATGAACGTTTTTTGTTCGCTCTTGTGTTAGTTGTGTTGCAGCGCAGGGCACTACAGTAGTGGAGGCTACAGCCTTATCAACAGTGCTGCACTTCCTGGTTTAATAGCACAGTCTTCAGGTGCTCAGAGATATATCTGTATGTCATGCATGTCTTAAATGTCATGATTAGATTAGTTTAGATGATTAGATTAGATTCTTATATCTGTATGTTGTGTATGTCATAAATGTCATGAATTGAAAATGGGGGACCCTGATGTAAACAAGACGAAAGTCTTTCTCTGGTCTGCATCCCCTTAACAATTGTATTGAGCTGTACTGTACTGTACCCATTCTGCAATCTGTTAATTAAAATGTTCAATCAATCAGTATATATTTGTTATATATTTTTGGTATAGTGCAGTATAGTACAAGCATAATTTAATGTTGCCCAGTTGTGGCCTGTTGAGGGGCAATACATATCAAAAGTTCCAAAACATCTATTGTGTTTGTATTTGTATGATCCACTATATAAACATAGTAATTATAATATCTACATACATGGCATTTGATTGGAGGCTAGTCTCACTTTGTCCCACAGCAACATTAAAATAGTTTAGATTTGTGTATGTTGTTTATGTAAAAAATGTACTTGAAAGTAACGCAATAATTACTTTCTGAAGTAACTAGTTACTTTTATAATTAGTAACTGAGTAAGTAATTTAGTTACTTTTTGGAGTTAGAGACCACTGACTGGAGGTAGGAGGCCATTCCCCTCACTGCACAGTATGCCAGGTCAAGAACCTTGAAGCGGATTCTTGCGGCAATGGGAAGCCAGTGCAGCTCTCTGAGAAGTGGGGTGACGTGGGCTGACCTTGGTAGATTAGAGATCAGACGGGCCGCTGCGTTCTGTATGAATTGAAGAGCCTTGGTGGCGCAAGCCGGTAAGTCAGCTAGCAGAGCATTGTAATAGTCGAGATGAGACATGACTGTTGATTGCAGGAGGAGTTGAGTGGCTTCTTTTGTCAGGAAGGGGCGGATCCTACTCACATTGCTCAG
This sequence comes from Notolepis coatsorum, assembly GCF_963971535.1. Taxonomy (NCBI): domain Eukaryota; kingdom Metazoa; phylum Chordata; class Actinopteri; order Aulopiformes; family Paralepididae; genus Notolepis; species Notolepis coatsorum. The sequence continues at coordinate 70,320,446 of NC_140176.1, read as the reverse complement.
GGGGAATCTGCAGGTTCTGATTGTTGAAGTGATGTGAGCAGAGTACGGACTACAGGACTACAGTTCTTGGCGGTCGGGGACAGAGCCACAGCTACGTTCTCCACTGTGATTGAAAGGTCGGTCAGTGGGGAGGATTCAGCCGGCAAGTGAAGTAGCTCAGTTTTTCTTAGGTTTATTTTGAGGTGGTTGGTCATCATCAAGGCGGAAATATCAGACAGGCAGGATGAGGTCCGTTCAGAGACTTGGGTATCTGAGGGAGAAGTCTTATTTTTTTTATCCACTTTTTCTCCTCCTATTTTCTGTATTTTCCCCCCATCCCAATTTAGTCGTTATGCCAATTCCCCCCTCCCCTTCCTGGTCGTTGCGTGCATGTGTCCCCCACTGGTCGGTCTAGGGAGCCCTGAAGTCTATCACATGCTTCCTCCGATACATAGGAGACAGCCAGCAGCCTCTTTTCACCTGGCAGCGAGGACTCTCATTGGTGAGGTGTAACGGGTGGGAGGTCACACTATACCTTCACCATTTCCCTCCCTCGCTGTGCAGGCGCCCTGACCGACCTGTAGGAGTCGCTGTTTACAACAACCAGACTACCACCCACCGGCTTCCCTCCCGCTGACTCTGCCAATTGAGTCAGTACGACGACCGGCCAAGCCGGAGGCGCTGCTGACAGCCGGATTCGATACCAGTGTCTATGCAGTGGTAGACAGATGCTTAGTCCGCTGTGCTACCCGGCCGCCCAGGGAGAAGTCTTATGTACAATGTGCATGTATTACAGATAGCTATTACATTCTGCTCCTGTAATGACTCACCCTTCATAGTTGGGCTGTAATGAGATATCAAATTTTCTGTCGTAGTTGAAATCGTAAATAGTTTACATTGTTTGATTATGTAATATGTACCTATGTGTAATACGTACACATTATACATAAGACTTGGGCTGTCATGAGATATTACATTTTCTGCATGAGCAGAAAACATAAACAGTTCACATTGTTTGAATATGTAATACCTATTTGTAATATGTACACGTTGTACTTCAGACATGGGCTGTCATGAGATATCAAATTGTCTGCGATAGCTGAAATCGTAATTAGTTTATATTCTTTGAATATGTAATATATGTACCTATTTGTAATATGTACACATTGTACATAAGACTCACGCTATTGCCATGAAGCCACGTACAGCGTGACGTACAGCGTGAGCGACCCAAATAAAAAAAGGACCCCGGTCATATGGGCAGCTGGTCAAATTGGGTAGCCACGCCACCACACTGACTCGTTTAGTACTATACTACCACTATTATTATTTTTTTTAATTATCTTTTTCCTCCTTATTTTTTCCGTTTTCTCCCATCCCAATGTTAGTCGTTATGCCAATTCCCAATCCCCTTCCTGGTCGTTGCGCACTCTACCCCCTACCTCGGCTGCGCCTCGGGCCTAACGACCACCCCTAGGCATGGTCTAATTCTCATAACCCACTCCTGCGCGTGATGTAATGCTTTAGTCTGATGGCTTTACAGATACTTTACAGAACACGCTGAAACAGTGGTTCTCAACCTTTTTCCGTGTCAAGGACCCACCAAATTGTTTACATTACGGTTTCAACTCCACAACCCTCCTGTACCACCGTCACACACCTCTGTCTGTCTCACCCTCTGTGTCTGTCTCACACACCCCCTGCACTTCGGCGCGTGCTCTACAGGCACGTAATCGGCACAGGTGATACAAATCATGCTGATGGATGGAGGCTCCGCACCTGTCTTCTAATCATCATCAGGCTACACTACAAGATACCTCCATTCATCAGCATCAGATCTTCTCTAAGAATGGCCTGGCAAGGGGCGGTTAGGTGGCGTAGCGAAGATTGCGTTCGTCACCAACCCCGAAGATGTGAGCTGGATTCGCCTGTTCGAATCCAGCTCACAGCTCCGGGGTTGTCACCAGCTTGGCTGGCCGTTCACACTAATACAATTGGCTGTATTAGAGGGTGGGAGAAGCTGGCGGGGTGGGTCCGGGTCGTTGTAAACAGCGACTCCTACAGTTCGGTCGGGGCGCCTGCTAAGCGTGGATAGGACCTGAGTGGGATAGTGTGATCCTTCCACACGCTACGCCCTCTCGGGGAGGATCCGCGCTGCCAGGTGAAAAGAAGCGGTGATTGGCTGGACGTGTGTCGGAGGAAGCACGTGATAGCCTCCACTCTCCCAGATGATCTGACTGTGGGGGGTAAGTGCGCAGCGACCAGGAAGGGATTGGGAATTGGCATACGACTAACATTGGGATGGGAGAAAATCGGAGGAAAATGGAGGGGGAAAAAGACCAATAAAAAAAAATAATAATGGCTTGGCAAGTATCCTCTACAAGAGTCTACATTATTTCCCATAATGATGTTTTTGCATCTTTTGTTATGTGAATACTCTACCCGTTGTATTTCCATGTATACAACCCTCTCGTAATTTTGGATGTTCTATTTCTATCGTGTTTTTATCGTTTGTGTTTTTCCTTGTGTTCTTATTTTTTTCCCCTGAAGACCATAGTTCACAAACCCCAGTGCTCTCCACCGGCCACGGTCATCCACCCGCCAGGCTAAAAGACACAACACACCGCACTCGTTTTTTCTCCTTTTCAACGTATTATTAAATGCTCTATCTATGGGGTTATCCTGTCTCCCGTGTTGTGCATTTGAGCCCACCTGTCACAGAGTCCTAACATTACACATTAGACTGCGGATGCCCATTTTTGTCTCAGAGACCCCCATCTGAAAATATTGTTTGTTAGATATTATTATGTTTCATAGCTGTTGACCTCTAACCTCTTGTGAATTAAATACTCTAAGCTAGGCTAGTGGTCCGTATCCACTTCCATTCATTTGTGCTAAGCTAGGCTAGCTTGCTGCCAGATAGCTTTCTACAGAACGCACAGAGAGCAAATTGGTATCTAATCTTCTTGTCCGACTCTGGAGTGTCACAATCAAGGCCAGAGCCTCTCTCTCTCCCCCTGCTCCCATGCCCTTATATGGGCAGCTTCCTGTCGAGGTGTTAACACGCTGTCAGGGCTCGGCTATCTGCACACCTGAGCCTCGTCAGGCCATCACCAGCTCTGATAAGAGTCCTGCGGTTCCTGCCACTCAACGTCCAAGTGTTGCTATACCTACCTAGGTACGAGGACGTATCCTACCTTGCTGCTCTATCTAAATCCTTGCCTTGCTCTAACCTCTGTTCTCCCTGTGCCCAGGACGCGTGTATGCTTTCCGCAACGCAGTTGTGTTTCCGCATTCCCGTTTTGCACTCTGATTGGCCGAGCGCGCGCATGCGCATGAGCCGCGACAAGCCCTTCAGCCAGGCAGGAATACTCAGCTCCGCTTAACGCAATTTATACAAATGGATGATTTTGCCGTAACGAATCATTAAAAAAAGATACGGTTAACTGGAATATGTTGTTTCTTTACACATATGTTGGATTATGTAATTGGTTTGTCATGACAAACCAATAAAAAATCGCGAATTAACCGGTGGCTACAACAACACACAGTAACTACATGCATCATTGTTTACAATGAACGGTGGGGCTAATCGAAAGGACTGGACACGGACAAGTTAAACTAACCTAAAGTTAGTTGTTCACCAACAATCTACAGACACAAACAAACACAGAACCGGACTGTTATATTAAATTAATTGATTGCTGTTTAACTTGTCCGTGTCCAGTCCTTTCAATTAGCCCCACCGTTCATTGTAAACAAAAAAATAGTACATGCACCATAGACATGCATGTTATGAGTGGGCGTGCTCCACCCACGCAAGATGGCCACCATGTGGCAATGTCGGTCTCCGTTGGCCAGCAGCACGGATGAGTCATCTAGTGATATTTATCTATGCTGGAAACCCTCCAGCCCCACCGACCTCTCCTCACCTGTGAGGCGTCCCGGTCGACTCTCTCTCTCTCTGTGAGCGGGGAGGGCGTGGCGGAGCTGAAGCTGTCGTCGGTGAAGTCAATGAGTGACACTTCACTTCTGGCCGAGCGCACGCCACCCCCCTCCCAGGGGCGGAGCTTGAGGCCCAGAGACACGCCCAGTTTCTTCAGCCCAGAGGAGGCACTGCCGTCATCATCGTCTTCGTAATCATCCAGCACGGAGTCGTAGAATGGCTCTAAAGTCGCACACACACACACGCACACACACACACACACACACACGCACATACAAATGGCACAGTTAGTGAATAAACAACACACAGATAGTTGGTTACTGACAGTAGAGAGAGCACGACAATGAGAGAAAGACTTACTCTTCAGTAGAACAGCAGGCTGGGGGGGGCGAGGGGGGGGCTGCTCTGATGGACAGATAGATAGACAGAAAGGAGAGAGGACAAATAGAGAAACCGTTGACGTCAAGGGGAAATGTTACGAGAGAGAAAAATACATAATTCATCATTCATTTCTTGGTATGTGTGTTTGAGGACATGGAAAACATACTCTTGGTGCGGTTGGGAAGTTTGGTTGGCCTTGCGGTGGAAGGATTCATTCCTAGAATGTCAGGGGGATCCATGGGATTCCCCAGGTAAAGACTGGGGAACAGCAAACACACAGGTCCGTTTACAATGTTTAAGTTGTCAAGTTGAAACCGCCTGGCAATACATGAAGATCATTATGTTTACAGACTGAGTACTTAGATAAATACTGGAATACAAGAGCCAGAGCTACTGCAGTAGTGCACTGCTGCTCTCCAGGGGTGACCCACGGTAACTACAGCTAAAATATGTTGGATCAAAATGTCTGAAAATAATAGGATGGTTTAGGAAGCTGATACAAGGTGTAGTTACACTATTACTCTCTCATTGTCACTTACTATCAGGGGTTAAAGGGTACGTTCATCATTTTGGACCACTACTGTAGCTCTATTTGCCATTAACCAATGGTGTTGACGATCTGTAGTTTATCAGCACAATCCACACACACTGTGTGCTTCATACTGGAAACCCACAGCTCTGGCTATTTAGCCACAAAACAAATGTGTGTGAAAGTGATGACCTTTGATGACCTTAGATAATCTATCCTTTAACCTGTAGGTTCAACTACTTTTAAGGGTAAGTGGCAAAAGCACTGATTTAATGTCACAAGCTGTCACATTAAAATGAATTAGGAGATTCTCCCTAAGCAAGATTCTTCTTTATTTTGGTTCAGGTGCTTTACATCTGTTTTAAATCTGGTTTATATTGATTTATATCTGACAAGAAGTGCAGTGTTTAAGCTGGCTGTACGTGTCATTATTACTACAAAGGGGAACCCTCGTTTTAGCTTACAGTAGTTCAGTTCACTAGGCATTTTGCACTTAGAAGGTTCCAAGTTTGGGTTAAGATGGTGAACTGGTCATTCTTCCAAGATGTCTGTATTCAATAAATGTTGTTGAAACTGCATCGAACGGGGTCCGGGACGGTCTTTTCATTCTCTTCAAATAATATTCTACAGCCTCTACCCTTCAACGACATCACCATCGATGGGTTGGAAACAGAGCAAAAGTCGGAACTCCCGCTTGAATCTAGAATCTAGATCAAACCTTTCCATGAACCACGGAGACACGGTTAGCTGCTGTGCGTCACCTGTCGATGCGGTCAGCGTGTCCCCAGCTCCTGTGAGGGTCTGTGTCTCCGTGTCCCGTGTGGATGAAGGAGTGCTTGAGAGGCCTGCTGATGTCGTGGGCCGACAGACCGGCTACTGACGTCACCACATGGCGAGGAAACTGACCGACGCACAGCGTTCTCCTGTTCTGTCCTCGCCACCAGTAATGCTCCGCTCTGTTATCGCACACACACTCACACACACACACACACACACACACACACACACACACACACACACACACACACACACACACACACACACACACAGACACACAGGCATGCACGCAGGCACGCACATACACGCACGCACAAGAGTAAATGAGTTTGTTTGTCCCATTGCCTGAAACCACAGCATTTCAATAATGAGTGAGACGAGACAGTAATTATAGTTATTTTCCAAAACACCAAGAATGTCCTGTAAACAAAAGATACTTTTGTTGGCTCAGAGAGATGAGCATTCTTCTACACATAAGCAAACTCACACACACACACACACACACGCGTGCACACACACACACACACACACACACACACACACACACACACACACACAAAAACATACCGACAAACCCGAGACACACACATACATACTGACCTCCCCTCTATGATGGTGATGACGTCATACTGACCTCCCCTCTATGATGGTTATGACGTCATACTGACCTCCCCTCTATGATGGTGATGATGTCATACTGACCTCCCCTCTATGATGGTTATGATGTCATACTGACCTCCCCTCTATGATGGTGATGACGTCATACTGACCTCCCCTCTATGATGGTTATGACGTCATACTGACCTCCCCTCTATGATGGTGATGATGTCATACTGACCTCCCCTCTATGATGGTGATGATGTCATACTGACCTCCCCTCTATGATGGTGATGACGTCGTTCATGTTGATCTGGAGCTTGTCTTCCTCTACAGAGTCCTGTAAGGCTCTCATGTCTGTGGGCGTGGTCTGCAGAACACACCACACTGATGTCATTCAGGATCACGATCATGATATAGATTCAAATCTCAAATTGGTTGGAAAATGTGGATACATCTAAAGGTCGCATATTTTGAATATTTTCTGCAATTCTATGATGATTTCCTTGAAACATGTTTGTTAAGGGTTAAGAAACTAGTCTAAATCTAAAATTGTAATTATTTATTTTCCAGCTCTTCTGTATTGACCACACCATTTTGGTGGGTGTAGCAACACACCACATTTAAAATAATAATGCAGAGGTTAGGAAATAGTACTAAAATATGTTACTCAAGATAGATATACATTTTCTCTCTGTGCCTTCAGTAGAAAGCTATATCCCTAGCTCAGCACAAATGAAAGAAAGAAAGAAAGTGGATACGGATTGGCTAGCCTAGGCATTGGGCCAGTAACACCTTTCCCAGAGTTTTAAGCTAGTCTAGCCACTATGCATTTGCTTCCATTCATTAAAGGACTGCTTCTTTTTCATGTGGTGTTTGCAAATATTTTGAGTCAATTTAAGTCAAGGGTTTTAATCATATCAACAAAGTATTGTAAATGAAAGACCTCATTGCCAAAATTAAAACCTTTACAACCAAATGCTTGATGAAAATACTTGAGTAAAAATTACTCAAGTGACTCAAAATGACTTGTATTCTCAGACTCAAATACAGTAAATTGACCATATTCACATGGTAGCTATTTCGCTCTCATGTCATGCTCAGGTTGGGATTCCTTTCCACCTTTTTCCCGTCATGTGAATACAGTCAATGTCATCCTTTCATTCTTCCTTGAAATTGCCTTTTTTTTTTAACATATAACCATTGACATGGTCCAAACGTCACATTCTGAGTGTTACAGCCACAGCCAGGGCCTTTCTCTCCCCTGTCTGTCAGCAGGTCTCCACAGCCTTATATGGGTCTCTCCCTGTTCCCGCCTCACCATCAGTCTGCCTATCTGGGCCGGCCTACACACCTGTGAGCTATCACCCCATTACGGAGCCAGGATAAGAGGCCTGCACCCCTGCCACTCCTGGTCCGAGTGTTGTTTTCACCTTCCGCGGTAGTAGGACTCTACTCTGGACCTCTAGAAACCTTATACACATTATTTGTGAGATTCCTAGTGTAACCTGTGTTCTCAGTATCCTGCATAGTATTGACATTTGTTCTCCTGTGTTTAGGACCTCACCCCTCCAGCCTGCACTCCCTCCTACGGACCTCACCAGCCTGCACCTCCCCGGGACCGCATGGACACCCGTCGCCCGTTTGTCTGCTCTCACTCCCAGCACTTCACTACCTTCCCCCTTGTCCTTCCCTGGGTTTTCATTAAAGGGGTTATGCACTGCTATTCCTAGCACTATTTGGGCAACTTTACACACTTCCTGTGAGTCTATGTAACACATCTGTAATTTTTATTCCAAAAATAATCATTGTTTTATATTTCTAATCTTGTACTCAAAACCAGCATTTTTCAGCCTCATGAAAGCAGGCTATTATTGGCTTGGCTCCACCCATGCTTTGAGTGACAGCCACCCACCAAATAGCTCCGCCCATCTCCCCGTCAGAGATTAGGTTTCAGGTTACATACAAATATGGTATGTCATAAATATAGAGATGTAGCAGTACTGTCTATCTATATATATATAATATGTTACCATGAATTGAAATTGGGGGACCCTGATGTAAACAAGACGAAAGTCTTTCTCTGGTCTCCATCATAGCAGTACTGAGCAGTACTGTAGCAATACAAATATGGTATGTCATAAATATAGAGATGTAGCAGTACTGTCTATCTATATATATGTTACCACTATTTGTAAAAGCCACAACCACGTTACCATATTTGTAATAATGTAAATCATTGTGTCGTTGTACATATTGTGTATACACCGTTAGAAGCTAACATAGCTTAGCTTGGTAGCTATTGTGCTAACAACATATCCCGACGTCCGGCTCGCTGGCCGGCATGCACGCCCGACACAAAATGGTTCTCTCCTCTCTGTACACCCCCGTCCCCACGGGTACCCTGCCGGGGAGCCCATGGACGCGACAACGGCGGCAGCCGTAGGGTGCTCGAGCCCGCCGTAACGCTAGTGGTACACAATAGCTATGAGCTAACTAACGCTACGGCCGCCGCTGTTGTCGCGTCCACAAGCTCCCCGGCAGGACACCCGCGAGAACGGGGGCACACAAGGAGGAGAGAACCACCCCAAATCGAGCACTCATGCCGGCCGACAAGCCGGACACCGCGGTTGTTGTTAGCACAATAGTAGCCCACTGTGATGCAGGACTTCCTGACTGGCAGACCCCAGGTGGTGAGAGCAGGCAACTGCACCTCCTCATCCATCACCCTCAACATAGGGGCCCCCCAGGGCTGTGTTCTGAGTCCCCTCCTCTACTCCCTGTACACACACGACTGTGTGGCTCAGCGGAGTAGCAATACAATCGTCAAATTTGCTGACGACACAGTGGTGGTGGGCCTGATCTCTGCCAACGACGAGAGGGCCTACCTGGAAGAGGTCAAGGTCCTGGCGGGATGGTGCCAGGAAAACAGCCTCTCCCTGAACGTCAGCAAAACAAAGGAGATGATTGTGGACTTCAGGAGGTCGGGGGTCAAGGACTACAGCCCCCTCAGCATCGACGGGGCACCGGTTGAGAGAGTCAACAGCTTTAAGTACCTCGGAGCCTACATATCCGAGGACTTGACATGGACCACACACATTAACAGTGTTGTGAAGAAGGCACGACAACGCCTCTACTTCCTCAGGCGCCTAAGGAAGTTCCAAGTCAGCCAGAAGATCCTTAAGAACTTCTACTCATGTACAATAGAGAGCATCTTGACCGGCAACATCACCTCCTGGTTTGGGAATAGCACTGCACAAGACCAAAGCAGACTACAAAGAGTGACACGTTCAGCCGAACGCACAATTGGAGGGGGGCTCCCCACCCTCCAGAACATTTACTACAAGCGTTGCAAGGGCAAGGCTAAGAGAATCATTAAAGACTCCAGTCACCCGAACAACTGCCTCTTTGAACTGCTGCGGTCAGGCAAGCGATACAGGAGTCTCAAGGCGAGCACAGAAAGACTCAGAAGAAGCTTCTATACCCAGGCCATCAGGCTGCTAAACGAACAATGAATGAACACTACACAACAACAACCACCAAACGCACATAGCACACACATCCACACGCACACACTCACTTTAAACAAACACACTGTAGCACCCACTCCACACACTTATAGCACACACCCACTTTAAACAAACACACTGTAGCACCCACTCCCCACACTTTATATTTATGGATGAAGGATTGCACTACAACTCGTACACCTTACTGTAAATTGTACCTAAAATTGTACCTCATCCCATTTCTGCTTTGCACTAGATAGTACTGTACATTAGTACACTGCATAGTATTGTGTATTGTATATTATATGGTAACTCAGAACATTGTACATATGTCTATACCGAACACTGTGACCTCATTTTCTTCTTCTAAATTCATGCTATATTATGTTATTATGTTATTTGATACTATCTTGTCTAGCACAGTCTCTGGAGCGTAACAGTAAGAAGGATTTTGTATGAAAGTATTCTGTACTTCTGTATGACAACTATTAAAGAACTTGAACTTGAACTTGAACTTGCACCGAGTGGGCCACCATTGATCAACATGCAGCGATGTGTAGCTTGCATGATGCGTGTGCAGTGCTTTGCCACACAGGTCTGAGAAGAGGACCTGCACATGATAGCAACCGGGAGCGTCGCGGAGCATTCAGCCTGCTGGCTACCTAGATCCACTTCAACCAGCCGAGCGTCGGGAGCTCCAGCAGCTTGTCGATGTGCTAATAGCCTGGAGCCAGCTACCGTTAGCTTGCAGAGGCTCCAGCACACCGACAAGCTGTGTAGCTAGCTACCGTTAGCTTGCAGAGGCTCCAGCACACCGACAAGCTGTGTAGCCAGCTAACGTTAGCTTGCAGAGGCTATTAGCACACCGACAAGCTGTGTAGCCAGCAGGCTGAATGCTCCGCGACGCTGGTTGAAGTGGATCTAGGTAGCCAGCAGGCTGAATGCTCAACGACGCTCCCGGTTGCTAACGCCGGCCCCGGCTGGTGCTAAGTAGCTAGCGATCGCTCCCGAGTCCCGAGAGCTAACGCCGGTCTGTCTGTCGAAGACCGAGGGAACCGCATCAGGCTTCAGCTGATTAGTGATCTTCTGGACAAACCTTCCACCCTGCAGGTAGCAAGAATGGAGGCGGGCATTACTAAAACCACAGAGCCAATCACATCACCGTGCGCTATAAACAGCGCCCTGTGACGTGCACCAGGTCGTCAAATCAACATGACCTGATTTACTAGAGGCAAAGAGGGGATGGGCTGTAGCTGAGGAATTCGCCAATATAGTATTTAGGCCCAAAAACACATTGATACGAACTCCTATTACTATAATACAATGCTAGAGACTGAAAAATGACATTTATAATGCATAGCACCTTTAAATACCCTAAACCGCCTCATTCTCCTGTGCCTTGTGTTCTGCTCTTGGGTTCTCTCGACACCCAGCCATAACACTGAGCCTGTGTTCTGTACATTAGTCTCAGTCGTGGTCTTTTTCTCCTCTTCCGTTTAACTCCGTTTAGACGTAATTGAACACAGATGGTCGCCTGGTTCCTACGGTACCTCCAGTAGGAAGTCTTTAGATGTAATTGAACACAGATGGTTGCCTGGTTACGGTACCTCCAGCAGGAAGTCTCGTAGGGCGACGAAGGTCGGCCTGTCCTCAGGTTTAGGGCTCCAGCACTGCAGCATGACGTTGTACACATCCTGGGGACAGTCGTCTGGCTTACACAGCCTCTCTGCATCCACGTCCACTTTGTGGAGGATCTGCACACACACGCACAGATTCACAGATTCTGTCATGTCCCCTGTGTCCTAGTGGCGTTGTCTCTGTGGGGGTGTGGGGATGTGGGAAGTGATTACAGCATTGGAACGAGGCATCCACAGCTGCTGGTGATCTACAATCAACTGACTACTAGTACCCAGCGCATACTGCAAGACGGCGCCAGATTGTATTCTCAGCTAACACAGTCAGTCATCGTTTTTGCTTGTAGCCTGTTCCTGTACCTGTCCTCCCTAACTGGCTCCCCTCCCAGCGCTCATCCTGTATCCCATGTATGACCCTTGCTCATCGGACTACCCTGCTCCTGGATCTCCCCGTGAACTGTCTGTGTTGCCCGCCCTCGTCTACGAACCTCCGTCTGTCGAACTAAGATTCTCCTGGATCATCCCACGGCACGCACCGTCTGAGAACCAGCCTCGTCTTTGACCTCACGTTTGTCTAACTACTCTCCCCTTTTTGATTAAACACCCTCAGAACCTGTCCAGTTGTCTGCTCTCTCTCTGCGCTAGAGTCTCGCGGTCAAACCATAACACCATCTTGGGTTTTTATATGGGAATTAGATGAAAAGGTTTTGTTCTTGTATATTTGTCTTTTTTTGTGGTGAAAAACATCTAATTCAACACAATTGCAGAAACATGCCTGCTCTATCAAATTCTAATGCTTTTTACGTTCATTTTCAGCAGTAGACCCAACAGAACCGTCGTGCCAAACTTGGTGCTTATAGCCATGTGTGAATGATTCTGTCAAACCCTGCAGTTATCTACTTAGCCAGATTAGACAGATACAATTTAATAAAATAAAGAAATCTCAGTATGACCTGCCACATTAGTAGTGGAATTATTAAATCACTAGTTATTTAACAGGTTGTAGAGAGGTCAGTCAGCCAATCAGAGTGGAGGATAAAAAAGTATATGTATATGTTTTCCTTCCTTGTGGGGACAAAATAACAAGTCAACAACTACATGGTTGTCACTCGACAACAGAAAAACATACTGTGTATATATGTAAGTGTGTGTCTACCTGGCTCCCGTTGAGGCCTAACCATGGCTCTTGACCGTGTGTGAACATCTCCCACAGACTGACCCCAAACATCCACGTGTCAGACGCATGAGAGAAGGAACGAGTCTTCAGAGACTCTGGAGCACACCTAGAGAGAGAGGGAGAGAGAGAGAGTGAGAGAGAGAGACACACACGCACGCACACACACACACACACACACACACACACACACACACACACACACACACAAAGAGACACAGAGAGAGAGATACTCACAGACAGAAAGAGAGAAAGAGACAGAGAGAGAGCGAGACAGAGAGAGAGTGACAGAGTGAGAAATAATTTGAGAGAGAAATAAACAAGCACAAATTCATAAATCCACTCCCATTGCCACGCCCCCTTTTGGCCAAGTGGCATGAACCCCCCCCCCCCCCACACACACACACACCTTTGCACACACACTTGACCTGCATGTCAAATTTCAGCCACCTAGGGCGAAAACTGTGGTCACTAGTTTGTGAACTGACTGACCAACCGACAGTGACCTATAGAGCTAAAAACAGGGAGAGAAAGGCTGAATGACCAGGGTCATGAACCAGAGAGAGAGAGCAGGAAGGAGATTAACCTAATTGACAGGTAGAAAATCACAAGCTCTCTTCCAGATCTACATTTAGAAGTAGCCATGACTTTGTTTCTGTCAGAACAATAAGAAGCCCTGACCCTGTAAATGCTCAGACATCCCTATCATTAAGGCATGACACTACATTTTTCCCCAACCGGCTACAGTAAATTCTGAGCTGCCAAAATAATTATTAGAATAGAAAGGACTGACTGATTCTTGACCTATCTCAAGCTCCTCCCTCCTTTCTTGATCCTCCAATCACAATTGTTGCTTCCCTCAGACAAACAAGAAATGATGGTGGGGTTTGACATCGGTCAGTTGACAGACTTTACCACTTACCAGTCACTGCCAGAACTGAGGGGCATTTAGCTGGTGACTGGTGCTAATTTCAGGTCCTGTCCATCATCCGCTCTGTCATCTAGACATTCTTTCATTCCATTTCAAAAGTCAAATTGTAGGAGGAGCTTAGGAGGCATCAGTGAGACTACGTCTGGGTGGCATCATTGGAAACTGTTACGGACACCAGTTCTGATACTTAAGATTCTTTATCGGTTCTACTGTAAGCAATGCAATAAATGATTCTCTGTGTGACATTTTTGCTTGCTATTTTTGCTTTTCTAAATAGCTGTTTTTGAAGTACCCAACCCCCTGTGTGAGACTCACAGTCCTCTGCCTCTTACCAGGCAAAGGGCACCTTGTGGGTCTCCTCCATGACATAGTGGTCGGTGTGTGTAGGCAAGGCTCTCATCAGACCAAAGTCTCCGATCTTCACAGTGTCATTGGTGGACAGCAGGACGTTCCGGGCCGCCAGGTCCCTGTGGAGGAAACGCCTCTGCTCCAGGTAGGCCATGCCACACGCCACCTACACACGCGCACACACACACACACACACACACACACACACACGCACACACAGACAACCATACACACAACCATACACACAGATGGGCACCCACACACAAGCAAAAGCACACAGAGACACACACACACACACACACACACACACACACACACACACACACACACACACACACACACACATACATGTACATGTACAAATAGCCATGGATGCAAAAAACACCCAAAACAGGCAAACACAGATAAATACATAATAATAAATACATAATAAGTTAAAGGAGAATATACACTTTATTCTCCCTGGGAGGGAATTATGCAGCCTGGATCCAGCCCCTTGAATCGTGCACGTCTGCCCTATGATTCAATTCGGCCTCCTGAATCACATGACCTTTTAATATTGAGTGAATCCTAAATATGCAATATGTTGTGTAGGTTGGGCTGACCTGCACGGCGTAGCCACACAGAGAAGAGATGAGGATGTGACCCTGCCTCTTCCTCAAACGGTCCAATAGAGAGCCAAGAGGAGCCAGCTCTGTCACCTGAACACACACATACACATTTTAAATACTTTATTTGACGCCACAGATCATGATAGCACATTGAGCTACAGTGTGGCCCTTTGGCTCCACCTACTGGCAGTGGGAGGAAGTAGTTATCCATGTTTGTATCCATGTATTCTCACCATCTTCATGGGCTGTGTCAGCACCACTCCATACAGTCGTATGAGGTTCTGGTGGTTGAGAGAGTGCATGGCGTTCACTTCCCTTATGAAGTCATCTAGACTGTCTGAGTCCAGAACACCACCTTTTAGACACTTCACTGCTACAGACAACTAGAGAGAGGGGGGGGAGAGGGAGAGAGAGAGAGGGGGGAGGGAGAGAGAGAGGAGAGGGAGAGAGAGAGGAGGGAGGGAGAGAGAGAGGATAGGGAGATAGGGGGAGGGGAGAGATAGAGGAGAGGGAGAGAGAGAGAAAGAGGGAGAGAAAGAGGAGAGAGGGGAGAGGGAGAGAGATAGATAAAAAGAAAGAAAGAAAGAAAGAAAGAAAGAAAGAAAGAAAGAAAGAAAGAAAGAAAGAAAGAAAGAAAGAAAGAAAGAAAGAAAGAAAGAAAGAAAGAAAGAAAGAAAGAAAGAAAGAAAGAAAGAAAGAAAGAAAGAAGATGAGTAAGGGTGTGAGGGAATACTGGGGTCATGTAAAGCATTAAGCATTATTATACCATGGTCCGGGTGAATACTCTTTTCTGATTGGCCAGTAGGTGTAATATACAGTATGCAACCTAGTAGCCTAGTTTATTAGTTAATTAGTCATTAGTCAGAGTGTTAATACAATAGTAGCTTATATTAGACTACCTCTGGTATAGTGTCATAAGTTATTTCTATATATTTGAATGTAGAAAATATGAATAAAACGCACATATTTTCCATGTTTGGCAAGTGGTCATGGTATAAGTGGAATAATCCACTTGAACCGTGTGTGTTAAGCAGTTTTAAGGCACTTCTTCGCGGAGACAACCATGGCGGGGGGTTCTTCACCTCCACGTCGCGCCTTAAACCTACTAACGCACACCTACTCATTGATTATCCCTTACGTATAAACCTATCTTGGCATATATTTTTATAATTTTCAGCATACCAACATAGGCAAGATCTCTATCAAATAGAAGTATCCTCTTATAAAAAATAAAACCAGGTGTGTAAGTACCCTTTTAGCTCAAGCCCTGACCCCAAAATGGCTGTGTACGATTCTGATGGATATATGGTTTTATCTGGTTCATACTTTCAGGTGGTGGAATGCCTCTGATCTCTCTCTCTCTCTCTCTCTCTCTCTCTCTCTCTCTCTCTCTCTCTCTCTCTCTCTCTCTCTCTCTCTCTCTCTCTCTCTCTCTCTCTCTCTCTCTCTCTCTCTCTCTCTCTCTCTCTCTCTCTCTCTCTCTCTCTCTCTCTCTCTCTCTCTTCTCTCTCTCTCTCTCTCTCTCTCTCTCTCTCTCTCTCTCTCTCTCTCTCTCTCTCTCTCTCTCTCTCTCTCTCTCTCTCTCTCTCTCTCTCTCTCTCTCTCTCTCTCTCTCACCACTCCCCCGTTGGGCCCAGTCCATTCTCCTCTGCGACCACTCCGAACGAGCCGTCCCCAAGTCTCTCAAACAGCTGCAGCTCCGCCTCTCTGATCAGACAGGTGAGCGAGGCCCTGGCTCGCTGGGTGGGACCAGGCTGGCCGAGGCCCCCTGGGGGAGGGGCTGTGGGGAGTCTGCATCGGGTCGCTTCCCTGGGAACACCTGTTGGCCAAGACGCAGAGACTAAAGCTGAGAGTGATCCCACTTCAGATCCAAACACACCGATGGATGGAGAGTGGGGGTGTGTGGTCACTGTTTCCTGTTGTTACAGACCAGCCACTAGGCTAGGGGTTTTTGTCTGATTTTGTCAGGATCTTCCAACACAAACAGGTATGGGGCCAACATTTAGAATCAGTGCCTTTGTCATAATGATGCCATCTCTATGGACGTTATTAATGCCCTGTTACTTCTGATTACAACTATATATAATTGTCCTCGTATTATTTATTCCTTGTATTACTTGACCAATTATTTCACCGATCATCAGTTGTCCACCTCAACACCAATTGAATTGCCTGACCATCCTTGTTTGAGGCATCTGTCATTGAATTGCCCTGAAGGTTTCCTCCCTCTTTCTCTGTGAAGGTTTTGTGGGAGCCTTTCCTTATCTTGATCAGGGTTATGGTCAGTGAGTGTTGTGATATTTGGACTATACAAATACCTTTAACTTGACTTGAATTGGTCGTACACAAAGTGCCATTTCTTGTGAGGCCCCACTGAGTGAGTTAGTGTCTATATTGTTGCACATTTCAAAATGACCTCCAACTACCATCGCTGCAGAGCATCCTCTGTATTTAAACTGAACATGTGTGTTTGTGGGGAAAGAGAGAGTAGTACTGTACCTTGCTCATCCAGGACTTGCGTTTATAGAGGGCTCTCTTCTCTTGACAGCCTCCCACAACCTCCTCTGACCTAAAACAGGGAGGGAAAGGAAAAAAACATCTGCCAGGGGATATCATCAATAGACGGGTTGGTGGTCTCTAGTGCCCTATAGTGCCAGCTTTGGAATATGGGTTGTTACTCTCTATTTAAACCATGCTGAAACAATAACAGTAGCAGAAAACACCAACACACTGTTCCAATACTATTGTCTGTGTTTAGGCACACCGTGTCCAAGGCAAGGCCGCTGTGCTTTCTTTCTTTCTTTCTTTCTTTCTTCTTTCTTTTCTTTCTTTTTAAATATTACTTTAAAGGGGAACTATCTTATAAATGGCCTTTTTCAGTGTTTAGCATTGTTTCCTAGCTATGTGGACTTATATTAATATGTCTATGTCTCTAATTCTCATATTGGCGCATTCTTCCAATTCTCCTCTCACAATATTCACCTCACTGAACTGAGTCATCTGAAAATGTGATGATTTGTGATGTCAGAGAGACACCGCTGCATGATAATGTTCAGGCGCCGGCGCCGCGGCGCAGTGGTTTAGGAGCCCAGGCTCAAAACAGCTCGAGATCTTGAGGTAGAAAATGCTGTTTTTGAGGACTTGATTAGAAATACAAAACAATGAATTAAAAATATATATATAATTACAGAGGTGTTCCATAAACTCACAGGAATTGTGTAAAAAGTGCCCAAATAGTGAAAGAAATAGTAAATAGTTCCCTTTAAAGACAGAATGTAGTTTAGACGGGTGCATCAGCAGATAGGGAGAGCGGGAGAGAGACAAGGAGAGGGAGAGAGAGACTGGGATAGAGAGAGACATATAGGGAGAGGGAGACAGGGAGAGGGAGAGATAGACAGGGAGAGAGAGAGACAGAGGACAGATTGGGATAGAGAGAGACAGGCAGGGAGAGAGAGAGACAGAGGGACAGATTGGGATAGAGAGAGACAGACAGGGAGAGGAGAGAGAGAGACAGGGAGGGAGAGAGACAGATAGGGAGATGGAGAGAGAGACCAATAGGGAGATGGAGAGAGAGACAGGAGGGAGAGACCAATAGGGATAGGGAGAGGGAGAGAGAGACAGGGAGGGAGAGAGACAGATAGGGACAGATAGGGAGAGAGACCAATAGGGATAGGAGAGGGAGAGAGAGAGACAGGGAGGGAGAGAGACAGATAGGGACAGATAGGGAGAGAGACCAATAGGGAGATGGAGAGAGAGAGAGACAGGGAGGGAGCGAGACCAATAGGGAGAGGGAGAGAGACAGGGAGAGAGAGAGACAGAGGGACAGATTGGGAGAGAGACCAATAGGGAGATGGAGAGAGACAGGGAGGGAGAGAGACCAATATGGAGAGGGAGAGAGACAGGGAGAGAGAGAGACAGAGGGACAGATTTGGAGAGAGACCAATAGGGAGATGGAGAGAGAGACAGGGAGGGAGAGAGACCAATAGGGAGATGGAGAGAGAGACAGGGAGGGAGAGAGACCAATATGGAGAGGGAGAGAGAGAGCGAGAGAGAAATAGAGATGTGTTTCAACTTGCTTATGAAAAAGGTCATAAACAAGATCAACGTCACAACCACACGTCAGCCTTAACCCGCTGAGCTCCAGGATGCATCACTAGACTGTGTTTTCTATGGGCCGCTCCTTTTAGGCGTGCTGGCGCGCCGACTAACGTGACTGCAAGGGTGGAGAAAACTGCTTAAGTGGACAATTGCAACCTGTCTGCCAGTGGAAGCGAGCATAACAGTTGTTATCTGACAGAACGGAACAACGGCTATGTTTGACCGATGAGGCAAAAAGCAGAGATGTCACTCTCCTGGCTGACGATTGCCAACATGGACAGGAACATTCACAAGATGATCTGTGTAAACCTGAAGACATTCATCAGTCTCCTTGACGTGTTTGTATGGGCCATGTGGTCGTGGCTTATGTATAAGCCTCTGTCACTACCACTGACCTCAAGTAGGGGATCCGACATATCCACCGGCATATCCAAGGTGTAACGAAGAGAAGACACTGGCTGTAAATCGAGGCCCGTACTGCTTACAAGCTGCTTTTTTTTTTTAAGTTTATTTTTAAACAGGTCAGTACCGGTTGATGTATTATAGAGCACTTCAAAGGGAGGACATACCGGGGCGTCCCATCCCGATCTTCTCCAGGTCCTCGTTTTTGACATAGTCGAAGTGGGAGAGGCGGTGACGTTGAGCTCATCGCGGATTCGCAGGAAGTACTGCTGCAGCTGTACGTCAGCCAGCAACTCCGCAGCCACTCTGTCCCCTCCTCGCACTGCATCTACACGTGCACACAACACACGCGCGCGCACGCACACACACACACACACGCACACACACGCGCACACACACACGCACACACACACACACACACACACACACACACACACACACACACACACACACACACACACACACACACACAATTATCACTGCACCTCCTCCCTCTCCACCCAGCATCCCACGCAGTAAGCGTCCCCAGACAGAGTTTACCATTTGTCCTCCGTCATTCTCCCTGATCCCCGTCTCCCTCTCCCTCTCCTCCACCTCCTCGTCCTCCGCCTGCTCTCTCCTCTGGCG
>NC_140176.1:70127840-70300703 GCF_963971535.1 Notolepis coatsorum | reverse complement strand
GCTGAGCAGCCACCGTACCACGCGTTGGTTGGGCATTCGACTTCTACCCTCTGGTCCCTGTGTCAGATATGAGGCCACTTTACAGCTGTATCATTCACTCGTAGTTACTTCTGCTAGATCATCATGTATAAATAAACGTGCTACATTTTGTGGTAGTAAAATGTGATATCTGTAAAAAGAAGAATCCATTATAATCAAGACAAGGAATAAATCATGTTCATCTTGAAAAATATTAATGAAACAAGGTGGAGGCATAAGGTGGAGGCATACACTGAAGGTACTGTTAAATTTTTTACCATATTTACTAGTTTTCACCTACAATTGCCACACTTTCAGGTCCACTGGACCCGAACACCACGTATGTAATAATATGTGTAAGGAGGGGGGTGCACAGTGTGCACTCAATGAAAATGTGTTCTTATGTTCTTCACATAAAATGAGCCATGGCCAATGAGTCTCAGGATTTAAAAAAAAAAAATCCAATTATCAGACGATCACTACCACCTGAGCCACCGTCGCCCCAATGTTAATTTTATATTCTAAATGTGCTGGTTTTTTAAACTGAATGGGGACCAGAAGTGTGTTTGTGGGCCTTCTTATGTTGAGTATTTTCCTTTTTAAATTTTTTTTGCCTGATTTTCTATGCTTTTTCCCCCATCCCAATTTAGTCGTTATGCCAATTCCCCCCCTCCCCTACCTGGTCGGTGTGCGCATGTTCCCCCTACTGGTCGGTACAAGGGAACCCTGAAGTCTACCACATCATGCTTCCTCCGACACATGCGGAGACAGCCAGTGGCTCTCTTTTCACCTGGCAGCGAGGACTCATTGGTGAAGCGTAACGCGTGGGAGGTCACGCTGCCTTCACCACTTCCTGCCTTTCGCTGAGCAGGCGCCCAGACCTTAAGGCGTCGCTGTCCACAACGCCAGATTACCACCCACGACTTCCCTCCCGCTAACTCAGCCAAACGAGTTAGTATGACGATCGGCCCAAGCCGCAGGCAATGCTGACTCCAGGGAGTTGAGACTGCAGCCTCTTGCATTGGTGACGAGCGCAATCTCCGCTACGCCACCCGACCGCTTATGTTGAGTCTCGACACATTTGTGATGCGTTTCAATGAGCCGAGTCCCTGAGAGGACGATGTTACCAAAGTAGTCAAAACAGACAGAATAGACTATTGGACTTATACAGTATACTCATGATTACCTGACGCTTGACTGCCAGGGTGCTTCCCACTGCGTGTGCCGATTACGAGTACAAGCATCATTGCTTGCATTAAGTGGCCTTAAAGACTATGTTGATGCACTTTGATAAGGACTAATTCCAGTAGCGTACACTTTGATAAGGACTAATTCAGACTCAGAAGAAGCTTCTATCCCCAGGCCATCAGGCTGCTAAACGAACAATGAATGAACACTACACAACAACAACCACCAAACGCACATAGCACACACATCCACACGCACACACTCACTTTAAACAAACACACTGTAGCACCCACTCCACACTTATAGCACACACCCACTTTAAACAAACACACTGTAGCACCCACTCCCCACACTTTATATTTATGGATGAAGGATTGCACTACAACTCGTACACCTTACTGTAAATTGTACCTAAAATTGTACCTCATCCCATTTCTGCTTTGCACTAGATAGTACTGTACATTAGTACACTGCATAGTATTGTGTATTGTATATTATATGGTAACTCAGAACATTGTACATATGTCTATACCGAACACTGTGACCTCATTTTCTTCTTCTAAATTCATGCTATATTATGTTATTTGATACTATCTTGTCTAGCACAGTCTCTGGAGCGTAACAGTAAGAAGCATTTTGTATGAAAGTATTCTGTACTTCTGTATGACAACTATTAAAGAACTTGAACTTAGCGTACACCAACAGTTATGCTTTGTATTTTATGAGAACGGATCATTTCGTTATACATTATATAGTATGTAACTGAGGGGTACAATTCCCTGACTGTATTACTAGATATGATACTTACTACCACTACCTTTGTACTTAATATTCGGCCACCCAGTACACGGCATAAATATATTATCATGAACACTCTCACGTAGATGAAACGGATCCAACACAAATGTACGAATTAGAAACAGGTCTTTATTGCCTACACAGCGATGGTGTGTAGACTAAGCACTTAATCACTTAATTACATTTATGAATTGAAATAGTATGCACTTTTATGGCAAGGAGTATTCGTCGGTATATCAATAGATAATGTCCAATCTCTGAAGGCGCAGGTGGTAAATATACGACCTGGAATAGTTAAGGAATAACAGCAATGATACTTTAATGATTATAGGCTGGATACACTATAGAGGGGGTTAATCCGGTCGCTTGTAAGCCGACAGGAGTAGGAGGGGGGGGGGGGTAGAATCCAGCTGCCTCGTCCGGCCAAGGGTATCCCAGGAGAACACACTGTAGTGCCGTTCAATGCGCCGGCGATCCTTGGACCACAGATGAAAGCAGGTGGACTCTTTGTGGGCCGGCTCTCTCCGGTCCACGGGGGAGAGATGTGGAGAGACCTCGTCTTGCAGAGCGTCTCCTCACCTTGCGACCTCTCCAGGGGGGGGGGTTCCAACACACGGTAGTGTCGGGGGTCTTTATCCATAGAATAATCAAAGTATCCAAAGCATAATCCGTGCCTGGGAAGGCGGGCTGTCGTCGGTAGAATAATCCGGTATACAGGTCCACTCGCTCGTCGGCTCTGGGGCTCCTCGGGTGCAGCTTCACATAGGGTCAACCACCCTGGGTAAGCAGCCAGTTCTCTGCCCGAAACGATGGGGTACTGACTACGGTAGTATTCTCACCGCACGAAGCACTATATATTAACAGACTATTATTAGCTTAATAGACTACGTCCAACTCGACGATATAGTGCCAAATATGACTATTCAAATATTAATATACACGATGTCTCAATACCGATGGTAGGCGAACTTGGCCTTACTCCCACACGTGGCATCGCGGGGAGGCTTTACGTCTGTGACTCTATTGGAGGGTAAGAAACTGGACTGAAAAGAAAGTCCTACTTTAGTAGCGCAGTATATATACGCACTATGAACAAATAGTCCCATTAGTGGTGCGGTAGCCAAATTCCTACGCGGAACTCGGACTTGTTCGTACATGTCGAGCGGTACGTTTGAACTGGGTCTGAGGGGTATGGCAGCCTGGCACCAAGGTCTCGACCAATAGTAGAATGGAGACTATTATGGGATGTTCAGTAGGCTAGAATGGATATTCAATGCATATTGTACAAGGAATATACAAGGGATATCAGGGAATATTAGAGAATATACAAATACAATTAAATATATATATATATATAAATAAATATATATATTCGGTTTAATCTGGCCCTTCACAACAGCCACCCCCTGAATAGGTCCCAGACCTAATCAGTTAAACGGAGACAGATTAATCGCGTTGTCTATTTACACATAAGGGTTTGCTGTAGGGGTCAGTCAACTTCACAAAGTCATAGGGTTGTAGGGTCATGGTCATCATCGATTGTGTCTGGGAGTCGAGGCAGTTCTATGAGCCTTGCCACGGGACGGGTGTAAGTGCGACCCTGGACGAGCACTTCAGCTGCTCGGACCTTGCCGTCGGCACCGGTGATCACTTTGCTTACGCGGCCGGCCGGCCACATAGCTCTGGGCAGTGATTGATCAATAATCATGACGACTGTTCCTTCTGTCAAATTGTCTCTCTCCTTTACCCACTTCTGGCGGGTCTGTAGAGACGGTAGGTAGTGCAGTAGGAAACTGTTCCAAAACTTGTCGGCTAATACTTGGCTGTACCTCCACATTCGTCGGCCGTTCGCTTCTTCAGGCCGGTACATTGTCTGGGGTAATGTGGGATCTAGCCGCCCCATCAGGAGTGTGTTGGGGGCTCTGCGTAGGCGACCACCCACTCTGAAGAGGGTGTGAGCGTCGCTCTCGGGGGCCAGATGAATTAATCTGCTGTCGGATGGGACGGGCTTTCCTCCCTGTAGACAGGCCAATTCATCGGGGAACGAGTCTCTCTGGGCTCGCTGCAGTAGAAGCAATTCTGCTTCCTCGTAGTTAGCTGCTGACATATCAGCGGGGGACTTGCACTCCGGGTGGTACCGCAGGAATGTTCTTTGTTGTGCACTCTCTATGGACGTGCAATCGTTTATGTTAGGGTCGGTGGAGGCTACGGTGCTCAATCCACAGAACACAGACTTCTTAATTTCCACCTCCTCTGGACTTGCTTCCCTCGGGATCGGCATGGGCCACTGTCCTTCCGGGAGTCTTAGGAATGCGGGGCCGTCACTGTAGACATTGCGACGGGTGAGGTCATCCAGGGGCATCCCCCGGGTGATGACGTCAGCTGGGTTCTGTTTTGTATCAACGTAGCGCCACTCTGTTTCTCCGGTTAACTCTTCGGTTAAGTCTTGAATCTCGGTGACTCTGACTCCCACGAAGACTTTGTACTTGCATGAGTCCGATTTGATCCAGGCGAGTACCGTCGTGGAATCTGACCACAGGATTGTTCTAGACACCGGTATGGTGAGCTCACGTTGGATGAGCGTGGCTAGGTGCGCTCCGGCTAGGGCTGCGCAGAGCTCTAGACGTGGGATAGACTGTTGCTTGCGTGGGGCTACTCTCGAGCGGGCGAGGACAAATGCTGTGTAGATCTCTCCCCCTTGGTCTTGGGCCCGCAAGTAGGCTACTGATCCGTATGCGACCTCTGAGGCGTCACTGAAGACGTGTAAGTCCATTTTACATGTCTCTGGCCTCACCGTGGGTGGGAAGTAGCTTCGGCGCATATTAACGCCTGGGAGTGAGTGGAGCTCCATCTCCCACTCTCTCCAGGTGGAGGCAAGGTGTGCGGGAATGGGGTCGTCCCAGCCCTGGTCCTTGTCCCACAATGCTCGTACAATCATTTTTGCCCTGGTGGTGTACGGTAGAATACATCCTAGCGGGTCATATTGTCGGGCGAGTGTTGTGTACACACTCCGTCTGGTGGTCGGCGCCGCCGCCGGCCTTCCCTGCTCCGTAGTCAGGGGCTTGTGTCTGTAGTGAAGCGAATCTGTTTTGAATCGCCACACCAATCCCAGGGTCATCTCCTGGGCTTCTCCCGGGATTGTAGCCATCCAGGTCTCGCTGCTGGCTGCCTTGTCCTCGGAGGAGAGGCTGCGCAGTACTTGCGGATCGCTGCTGGCCCACTGCCTGAGATCAAAGCCGCCTTTGATCAATGAGGCGCAGAGTTTAATCAGGAGAGCCTCGGCTTCTTCCTGGGTTGAAAGGCTTTGTAGACAGTTGTCTACGTAGAAGCTGTTCTTTACGCTGTGTCAAACCTCTTCGTCCGCTGCTGGGTCTTCTGCTACATGTTTCTGTAGTGCAAATGTCGCACAGCAGGGGCTGCACGTCATTCCGAAGGGGAGGACTTCCCATTGGTAGATGGCTGGGTGCTCATCTCCTGGCTTCTCTCTCCATAGGAACCGTAACAGGGGCTTGTCCGCCTCTACTAATCTCACCTGCAGGAACATTCCTTTAATGTCCCCGCTGATGGCCACCTTTTCCTGGCGGAAGCGGAGTAGAACGCCGAGTAGGGAGGGGCCGAGTGTGGGACCGGGCAGTAACTCTTTATTCAGATTTTGGGATCCGATCTGGTAGCTGCAGTTAAATACTATGCGGTCTTTACCGTTGTGATGGACCTTGTGGTGGGGCACGTACCACGATTCAGTGGTCTGGTCAGCCTCTTTAATGTCCATCTTTGTGACGTGTCCCGCTGTGATGAGCTTCTCAATCTCAGCGCGGTATACACTCTCTTGGGCGGGGTTCTTGGCTAAGCGCCGCTCCGTGTTCAGCAGGTACCGTTCTATGGCGTCTGTCTTGGCGTGGAAAGTAGGCATTCCTTCTCGCCGCAGGAGTGGCGTGGCGTATCTCAACACGCCGTTGACCGGGACTCTCTTGGTCCCTGTCTCGAGGAGGTGAATGGCGTAAATGTCATCTTTAGAGCGAATGTCTTTCTTTCCATTCTTAAAGGGCATTTGTTCCAAGCTCCATAGCCGCTCTACGTGTTGCAGGAGTGCGGTTTCTCCCTCTGTGACTCGGGAGTGGAGACATCTAGTGGCTGTACTTCGGTTGAGAGATTTGGCGAGCGGGCCTTGGAGAGTCCATCCCAAACGGGTCTCGACTGCTGCAGGACAGCCTCGGGGTCCGGTATGAACCTGGTCTATCGGGACAATGAGGTCTGCATGGTCGGAGCCTATCAACAGGGTCGGCATAGCATTGTCTATGAGCGGGATCGGTAACTTGCGCAGATGTGCATATTTCTCCATCAGCTTGGCGACGGGGTATGTGTACCGCGACAGTCCTATTTCTTGGCTGGTGAAAGCGTCTGCAATCTGGTACCGTCGCTCAGGCTGGCCGCTTGCTGCGATAGAGAATGAGACATTCTCGCCCTTTATCGTCTTCAAATCTCATCTTATTGTCCGAATTGTCATTTGGGTTTCGCTTCCCCGCAGCCCTAGCTGGGCCGCAGCGGAGGCGAGCAGCAGGGTCTTCTCTGACCCGTCATCGAGGACGGCGTAAGTGTCCAGGACTTTATTCTGGTAGCTTAGTGTCACACGCACTACTTTTAGGAGTACTCGGGCTCCACTGCTGCTGGCGGGATCGATGTACATGACGCTCGCTTTGCGGCTGGATGGTGCAGGTGAAGGGCGCCGTCTGTTACTGTCGTGAAGTATGTCCAGATGGGCTCCATCGCACTTGGTGCACCTTTTCTTTAAGCGGCATTCGGCTGCCATGTGTGAGCGCGCACAGCGAAAACAGCGCTTGTTGGACTTTATCCATTGACCTGCTTCCTCCGCGTTCAGCTTGGGGAAGGAGTCACATTGCGCTAGCCAGTGTTCTTTCTCACAGTAGGGGCACACTATCTTCCACTTCTCCGTTCTGGAGGGGGTACTGTGGCTCCTGCTGCTCGGTACTGACTCCGATTGGTGCATCACAGTCACCGATCTTCTTCCATCATTTAGTCGTCTGGTTCCTTCTCTGGAGCCAGGGGTGCTCCGTCCGAATGTATCTAGCCGTAGGCTGCTGACTTCTCTCGCCAGGAAGTCTGCTAGATCGAGGAGGTTCGGTTCGGGGCCATTCGGGTCTCTGTGGTCCCTCTGCCGCCTAAAGCGCTCCTGACGAGCGGGCGGCAGCTTCTCCAGGATCCTTTCCACATTTGAGTTGGCGTAAAGTTCATACTTCCCCTTCTCTCTTTGCGCTCCCAACATCCCTACCAGGGACTGCACTCTGATGGACAGGTCGTCCAGTGCTCGATTGTCTATTGCTGGGGGTAAGCGGTCGATGTGTCGGATCTCCTGGATCACGTAATCCCATATGCGCCCATACCTCTGGTCCAATGCTACCAGCGCTGCTGTGTATGGGGTGGTGGAAGTCGCGTAGGCGAGCGCTATATTATGTGCGCGGGGCACCTTTAAGTGCTGCAGTAGGATGGCGTATTTGTGGCGTTCATCCAATACATCCACCAACATGGTCTCCAGACACATGCGGAGTTCTGTATACTGGGCCCGGTTCTCTTGGGTGAAGTCGGGTACCATAGGCGTGCCAATGTATGACGCTGACTGTGGATACATCGGCGAGCGTTGGGGGAGAGGCCTCCTAGGCGAGTCTCCTCCCGCTCCTTGGTATGGGCTGGTACCGGCAGTGTACCATGGCCCGCTTGTCCAGGTGCTGTTCCTCGGTGCGGGTCGTGCGTCGTGCTCACCCGTGTATAGAGTCGGGGGTCTGTAGCGCAGCTCCGCGGGAGTATAGCCTGGGCTGTACCGGACCTCCTGGTCCGGTAGAGTACTGTGCTGTCTTCGGGCGTGGTTCTCCTCCTCTTCCTCTTCGTCTTCAGTTAGGTCATCCAGTGCTTGTAGTCTCTGGTTTAGCCTCTCCACAGGATATGCTGCTCCTTCCCGGTTGCTAGGTCTCGCTTGGACCGGTGGGGGGAGGTGGTCTGTGGGGGGTATAGACCTCGTCTGTTGGTCAAGTTCAGGGTTGTTTACTCGGCTAGGGGATGCCGCCCTGGAGGTGTGTCTAGACGAGTTCCTGGAGCCTCTGGCGGAGGGAGAGGGTGTTGTCCGTCTGATCAGCTGTTCTATTAGTTGCGCTTGCTGTCTGTCGCGCTCTGCGTCCCGTAGAGCACCAGCAGCTGCTCGCTGGCTGTCTGCTCGGTCTCGGGCCACATTCTCTTCCATCTGAATGCGTCTTATTTCTAGACGTATATGCTCTTCTTCGCTCCGCTGCTGGATCTGCAGTCGGTCGCGTTCAGCAGCGGCGTTCAGGCTGATGAGGAAGGCCTGTTGTAGGGTCCTCTCTGCCTCGCTGGGAGAAGGCGGTTGTATAGGGGAGCCTTCCCTCGGGGTACTCCTTGCGGAGCCTTGGAGCTCTATCTCCACGGTGCTCTCCCCGTCTTCTTCCGTGCCGAGTTCTCTCTCGGTAGCGTTGTATTCCTCCCGGGACTCATCGGGGACTACTTCTTCAGTACTGGCGGGGTGTGAAGTCATGTCTGGTTCCCACTGGTCCCCACCGTGAACTTGGTCAGTTACATTAGAGCCCGTAGGGGCCTCTATGGTCGGGGTAGTCTGGGCGTTGGGGTTAGACATACTTTTACTTTCTAGTTTTACCGCGTTTACTGTTAGTAGAAGACTAGGTTGTTGACTGACAGCGTAAGCCTCTAAGTACTGAGGGAGCCGTCGTTCGCGCTGCGGGCGTTGGTTAGGAGGATCGTTTCGTGGAGTGTTCATAATAGGCCATTTCAATATTAATAACACTATATTAATATTACACTGATTACCCTCCGGCTCGAAGGACCAATTGTAACTGAGGGGTACAATTCCCTGACTGTATTACTAGATATGATACTTACTACCACTACCTTTGTACTTAATATTCGGCCACCCAGTACACGGCATAAATATATTATCATGAACACTCTCACGTAGATGAAACGGATCCAACACAAATGTACGAATTAGAAACAGGTCTTTATTGCCTACACAGCGATGGTGTGTAGACTAAGCACTTAATTACATTTATGAATTGAAATAGTATGCACTTTTATGGCAAGGAGTATTCGTCGGTATATCAATAGATAATGTCCAATCTCTGAAGGCGCAGGTGGTAAATATACGACCTGGAATAGTTAAGGAATAACAGCAATGATACTTTAATGATTATAGGCTGGATACACTAGAGGGGGTTAATCCGGTCGCTTGTAAGCCGACAGGAGTAGGAGGGGGGGGGGGTAGAATCCAGCTGCCTCGTCCGGCCAAGGGTATCCCAGGAGAACACACTGTAGTGCCGTTCAATGCGCCGGCGATCCTTGGACCACAGATGAAAGCAGGTGGACTCTTTGTGGGCCGGCTCTCTCCGGTCCACGGGGGAGAGATGTGGAGAGACCTCGTCTTGCAGAGCGTCTCCTCACCTTGCGACCTCTCCAGGGGGGGGGGTTCCAACACACGGTAGTGTCGGGGGTCTTTATCCATAGAATAATCAAAGTATCCAAAGCATAATCCGTGCCTGGGAAGGCGGGCTGTCGTCGGTAGAATAATCCGGTATACAGGTCCACTCGCTCGTCGGCTCTGGGGCTCCTCGGGTGCAGCTTCACATAGGGTCAACCACCCTGGGTAAGCAGCCAGTTCTCTGCCCGAAACGATGGGGTACTGACTACGGTAGTATTCTCACCGCACGAAGCACTATATATTAACAGACTATTATTAGCTTAATAGACTACGTCCAACTCGACGATATAGTGCCAAATATGACTATTCAAATATTAATATACACGATGTCTCAATACCGATGGTAGGCGAACTTGGCCTTACTCCCACACGTGGCATCGCGGGGAGGCTTTACGTCTGTGACTCTATTGGAGGGTAAGAAACTGGACTGAAAAGAAAGTCCTACTTTAGTAGCGCAGTATATATACGCACTATGAACAAATAGTCCCATTAGTGGTGCGGTAGCCAAATTCCTACGCGGAACTAGGACTTGTTCGTACATGTCGAGCGGTACGTTTGAACTGGGTCTGAGGGGTATGGCAGCCTGGCACCAAGGTCTCGACCAATAGTAGAATGGAGACTATTATGGGATGTTCAGTAGGCTAGAATGGATATTCAATGCATATTGTACAAGGAATATACAAGGGATATCAGGGAATATACAAATACAATTAAATATATATATATAAATAAATATATATATTCGGTTTAATCTGGCCCTTCACAACAGCCTAGATATAAACCTGTGTATGCTTGAAATAGCACTTCCACAAATATTACTGTATATTCAAGACTATCAGGACTTGTATCCGATATACTGTATATATATTATAGTGTAATATTTCTGTCCAACGCCCACCCCTAGTCTATACATTTAAGTAGTTTCTGTGTCATTTTTCCTTTTTTTTATATCGAAATCGACATTGGATGTACCAGATGGCGATCAAACAATTGGAATATTATTTTTGGAATACTCTCGATCACAGGTAAGAACGATCTGATGTACATTTTTGCTTGATCCTGCAATGCTTTCATACCGATCGTGCTAAGAACCGTTTTTAGTGTTCAATACGAATGCAGTTAGTGACAATCAAATAATCAGAAACAACCCCCCCCCCCATTTCATGCATTCATGATGGAACATAATACCTATGATATAGATTTGATTTCGGGATACAGGCAAGAAATGGCAACGTCTATAGTGGAATTGACGTGTAGGGCTATAACTCAGCATTTCATGAATTACCCTACTTATATTCACCACGGTATAACACGGGAACGTATTGATGGAAAAATTTATTCTTTTTCACATATTGAACAATAGGTGATGTCAAATGGGCCCCATAGCTATAATATAGAATGTAGTTATACCTCTACAAACAAGGTGACGCACTCCACTGATCCACTCCACTGATCCCTATCTAGTGGTGGCGTCGCTACAGACGCCTGCGTCTAATGGCTGGCACTGAAAGTGTTAACACTTTGGGTGCCAAAAACGACTTAAGAGCCAACAGCGCCCCTTAACACATTCGGGGCCATTGGGATCCGTCTAACGGTCTAACCCCACTCTATAAGGCCAGCTTATCATAACAACCTTTCATTGTGCGTGAGGCTGTTTTCGATACAGTTTTCTATACTTTATATTATTGCTATCTGTCCATTGTCAATCGACACTATAAACCGTCCCTTCAATATGCCTTAAAGAAATAATTCTCATCAATAAGTTCCCATTTTATAGCATCGTGAATATGAACGTTATAGCAGAATGTTATTTCCTGGAAGGAGTTACAAGGCGCTAAGCTAATAACATTAAATTGAACGTTTCGGCTATAGACAAGCTAGAGCTAAAACTCAAAATGCATATCGTCTGTATCATGGTCCACCATGAATGCATGAAAGGGGGGGGGGGACGTCGTTTCAGATTATTGATTACCAATAACGGCATTAGCCTCCATAGCCTCATTCGCTGGACCGGGTGGATGGCTATCAAAGCAAGGCCCGACCAGGCTGAAATTGACATCAAATCGCTCTTACTTGTGGCCGGTTGGACTGCAAAAAGGATTTCCCAGTTATCGATCGCCATCTGGTAGATCCATATGTCCATTGGCTGATGCTATATTCCTTTACTGCATACTGAATTCAGCGTCCCAAAAACGATTCCAGGCGATGGGCTACACGCATAGCTTTAGGCTAACAAAAAAGTCCATTCATGATAATAAATTTAAAAAAAAAACACCGGTCTGTAACATGGAACACTGCATTATCGAGACAGCGCCCCTACGAGGATCTGGCCGGTAATGCACTTTTCCGAATTCCAAGAGTAGGGTAAATCCGCTCGGTGACATTGAGTAGGATATTACAATGGAATAAAAGCCAAAACAACCTTACCATGTATATATACGTGGTTGGCCTTCAAGCGCTGGATCCGAAACGTGTATATATATATATATATACACACGTGGTTGGCCCTGAATGTGTTAACACCCACCTTAACACATCCTGCGCCAATACCATTGTACGACGTGTTTCAAGTTCATGCTAATTCTGCCATTCCACGGCGTACGACGTTATTGAGATCATATTTAAATTTTTCGCCATGTTATTCATATTTCCCTCACGGAGCCTGGTCTGATGCAGTGGGACTCGGCACAACTCTGCAACGCTTCAATACTGCCCCCTGGTGGATGATCGGCGAGTTGCCAAACTGGAAATGGCCGAGTCGACCTCAGTGAGTCTCCGAAATGCGTCCGGCACTCGCATATTGTTGCGGGACTCTAGCCACACACCGTGGATATGGATCGCTGCCATAACTCAATAATCGACATGATTTGGGCGTGTATTATTATACAAACGGGAAATGGATCGACTCGATCGCAGTCAAATAAGTGGGATCTTTTTGCTCCAGTCTCATCGCCCAACAGTAAGAGGACGCTGACGTTACCTTCAGCCCGTTTGTTTATTATTATCCATGCAAACTGCTTTGATCAATATATCACCCATACTACATAAAGCATTTAACAACGATCACGGAATTATAAACGACCCCCCCCACCCCTCCGTTCATCCGCGCATGATCAGTCATAACGTTTAGGATCATGTACAGTTGAAATTTTTTATATAGCGTGGATCGGCAACAAACGGCATTTGATAATCTATATATGAGTTTATGCATATATCTCACGTTCCAGGAATTACTGCAGAAAATGATAAAAACATTTATATTCTAGACTGTATTTTCGTATGAATGAAAAAGTAAAACGTTCCTACATCCTGAACGATAGATAATCGATGTTGAATGGGCCATAGTAATGTCAATTTAGCAATACAATTAAAAAAGTTATAGCCCTGCAAAGAAGGTGAACATCTCCATAGACTTAGTGCTGGCAGAGAATGGTATAAGAAGCTCAAAGTGCGTGGCAGGGAATGTGTTAAGAAATCACAGAGAAAAGTGTACTAAGCCAAAGGATTTATTATAGTTCTGCAGAACATGGAAACAGAACAGTGTACCAACATAATTGGAAATAGTCTTAAAAACTAAGTGAGCCAAACTGGAAAGGTTTGAGTTTCCACTAGTAATACAACCGAGACACTAAACAAAGTATTTCTTATAAACAAGAAAATATTTTATGAAATAAATTACTGAAAGACAGATGAGGAAAAAACTAAATACAGAAGCAGAATTGTTTAAAACTGTATAGTGATCTCATAGTTGACATGACTTTACAATGCAGAATGAGAAATATTTGAAAATCTGTTTCAAATTCATGTTGAAATATGAATATTGTGTAGGCGGGTTGAATGACGAGTTGAACAGAAACATGGAATTTTAATGGAACTGTTTAACAATGTACAAGTACTGAAACATGCCATGAATAATGTGGCTGAAGCATTGGAATAAGTGCAATATTAGCGTTTCTCAAACTTGGGTCCTGGTACAGGTACCAATCTATAGGATGGTGCCTCCAGGTCTACTGTAGAAATGGAACTAGGGGTGTCCCTTACCTTTTGGGGGAACTAAGCAGCGCAAACCACCAACCAATAACCCTTAACACCACCGTGACGTTTCAACCAATGCTTTAAGAAAGACCATAAAGAGCATCAGGGCTCAATATGCATGTAGGACAGTTTAGATTTGAAATGAACATTCTCCAATTTTGTGTGTATAGTGTACATGTCCCAAATTCAGATGGAAAGATACCGGTTGCAGAGACCAAACAGTTTGAGAAACACAAGAGTAACCAATGGTAGTACAGTAATGATAGAAACCACAAGTATAGCAGTATGTGTGGTACCCAGCAGCGTAACCAATGGTAGAATTACAGAAATGATAGAATCCAAAAGTACAACAGTACGTGCGGTACCCAGGCTAACCACCAACACAAAAGGAATACAGAGGGTTGTACCTAAAAAGAATAATTTAACCTGGACCCTATTTTTCATTTAGAGTCTAACTGACTAATAGGGACCAATATCATCTGTAGGCTGCTGCAAACTGGGCTGTATAATGTAATTCAGTAGGCTGCCACAAACTGGACTAATGTAAATAGACACCAATTACATTCTGAGCCTGCCAGTGCTAAAAACAAGCACTGTTAGGAGATGTATTTTAAGGCACGCAATTGCCCCAAAACATTACGGTTTGGGGCAGCCTACTGAACTAGCTCACTTAATATTAGAGATCAATTAAATAATTGGTCCCCATTAGTCAGTTAAGACTCCAAATGAAAAACAGGGTCCAAGTAAAGAAATGTAAATACATTATCCTTTAACTAGCATGGTTGAGAGAACCCATAACATGTTTTGTTGTCAGAATGAAAGTACTGTATTTCTACTTCTCTATGCGAATCCTGCTGTGGTTTGTTGAGTCTTAAGTTGAGGAAAACGACAATAGAATAGATTATCGTTTTCTGGAGTTTCGTACACAATGAAAAACAGAAAAGCAGCAAGAGCATAGACAAAACTCAAACACACAGCCCAGAGGAGTGCCGTCACCACACATAATCAGTAGTAAACCAATGAAAAAAAAAAACTTCATTGAGTACTTCACCCCAAAATTATCATTTGTGTATCATTTACTCACCCTGTGATGACTTAAATTCATGGTCGATTTTTTTTTTTCTCCCACACCTCCACAGTGAACGTAGAATAACCGCTCAACAGTCCTGCAAGTTTTACATGAAACGCCTATCGATTGCATACCCAAAGTAAATTGAAAGCTATTCTTGAAACATTTACAGCACATGCATGAGTCTGGCCTCTTTTGAAAAGGAAACATTCTGAATCGTCTTCCACAACAGGAAGAATCACTTTGAGTGCTACTGTAATAGAGTTAGAGGTTTGAACACTAAAAGAAGTTATTTTTAAGGTTTACTAAAACCTTTCTCAAGCGCTCATTTTTTAATATTCTTTTTCCAAATTTGGACCTGTACGATAAGACTTCAGACTATGGAACCTCCAGCTCATACCTCTATGCTGGAACTTAACCTCTTAACATGCATAATACAGGCCGGACGATTTGCCCACCGGCACGATGTGCCACTTTGGCAACCTCTAGCGGCTCGGGTGTGCATATGTTTCAATACAATATATAAAGCCCTATTTGTTGCCTGTCGATTGCCGTTTCAGGCGACAAAATCCGTTCAGCGGTTCTCGAGTTACATGCTGATATGTGAGGCGTGTGCCAAAGTCTTTAGCAGACTTTATATTTTGTCTAATAACACTCCTGACTCCCGAGGCTCTAACTCAATCAATCATTTGGCGACGATCTTGAAAATTATTGGACAGGGTTGTAACCAATGTGTGGCAAATCAGGGATCTAGGTGAAAAGTCACGAGCTAAAACGGGAAGTAAAAAAATAAATGTACTAAAATTTTACCAAAATTGCTCCTAATCACTAATTTCTGAACAGATTTTTATTACCTTTGGACATTTATTGTATCAGAAACTTCAGAATGTTATCTTTCAAAAGAGACCAGGCTCATGCATGTGCTGTAAGTATAAAGTATAGTATGTTGGTTTGCAAAAGTATGCAGTCCACAAGTTCAAAGTAAAAAAATTGCCACTTTTGGGGGCACCAGTTAAGAGGTTAAAAACGGGAATCTGGCAATCACTAAAGAGAAATGTGAGTACACACTACTTTAAGTTCAAACCTCTGTTAATCTATTTCATTAGCACTAAAATATTTCTTTTTTGCTTTAGTAACTTCAGAATGTTACTTTTCAAAAGAGACCAGGCTCATGCATGTGCTATAAGTATAAAGCTAAGTTTTTCAAAAAAAAGTATGCAGTCTTCAAATACAAGAACGAAAATGGCCACTTTTTGGGGTACTTGTTAAGGGGTTACATTTACGTCTGAATTATTTAGCAATCCGATGCCCCTTACACAATGGGTGCCTCCTACAAAACAGAATGGGGCCATAGCCTGAAGTCTCATCTAGTACAGGTCCAAAGTTAACAAAATTAATGTTTTATACAGGTTTTTCTAACGGCATGTACAGGTAGGTTTGTCCAAAATGGCCATTGGCACCCAATGAAGTAATGTGCGCAGCAGATGTCGAATTAATTTGGAACTTTATGCAGAGAAAAAAACCATATATCCTGGGAAACATCCCTCAAGTCAGGTATCGTAGTTTCCAGAATTTCATTGGCTACAAAAACGGGTCAATAATTTTTACCGTCGAGGCGAAACCAGAGGTGGCAACTTTTTCTAAACAGACGCTTGTTGGCCGTTTGGTCTTATAACCCGAAATTGGAAGCACGTAATAGGTCAAGTAGGGTGTCAATCTTAGACATCTTAGCTTTCAACCGATGTATTGGTTCAGTCACTAAAACAGTGCAACGCTGTCAAAGGGCAAATGTGCCGAGACGTCCACCGCCCCGAAGAACGTTAAGAGGATAAAAAGAATCATGAATTCAAGGCATCACGGAGTGAGAAATTGATATACAAATTATAATTTTTGGGTGAAGTATTCCTTTAAGTATAACACTCTGGGAAACACGGATCCCGATAAGTTGTTCCACCCTTCAGTGAAATATGAGAGACACTGCTCCCGATACGCACAACGCATACACACTCCCATACACTGGTAGGCAAAAACTACCATCAAAACATGTCATTATGGAAGGCACTGCTCCCGATAATGGGTTTAATTATGGAAGGCACTGCTCCCGATAATCATTTTATCAGAAATATAAGCTGCTCCAGAATGAAACTGTGCAACAGAAATGGCTTTCTTGCAACTTAATATGCAACCTAATCAGCTCAATTGTACATTTTGGTAAAAGATCATAACATTGTATTTGTACGAATTCTTTTTTCTTCTTTTTTGTTGTCAATTTCAAAATTCTGTCAAATGCAATATTATTCTAGCCACGCTGTTTCAGTCTCCAAAGTAATCTCTTGGCTTTCCAGAAATGTTACCAGAAATGTTACCAGATTCAGACATTGGATCAGTGCTCGCTCTCCTAATCTATCTTTTGACAGTGTCACTACATCTGTGATCCAGGGAAAACTTTTTACATTACCTTTTTATATACAGACCTCACAGGGCTGGTTACAGCAGGTAGGAGACCATGTGCCTTCATTTCATATTCTTGGATGACCAACATTCACTATGTTATCATTTATATCTGGATCCCACAGATCGGTATAAAACTGAGTTTTGGTCGGAGTCAGTTGCAGGCGCATACCAGTAGGCTCAAACTGTCTCAGATTTCCTTTTCTCTAAGATTTTTTTTAATACAGATCAAATTGGTGCAGATTTATAAATTATAGTGGAAAACAGCCTTCAGGATATTTTAAGTGAATGTTGGGTCTTCCAAGCGCATGCAAAGAAGGTTACCTCAGGTAGAGGGAGAGACGAAGACTAGACCCTTGGAAACCTCAGAATTCAAAGAGTAAAAACTCCATTTTGTCTGCGACAGTTTGAGGAGTAATTTCTGTAGCAGATGCTGCTGGGAGATCAGACGGTATAACCGTCGTAATTATGGAAGACTCTGCTTCCGATAACTTCATATATTAAAAAAAACAATACAATAAACGAACAACATTTATAATGGACTCTGCCACTGATAAATAAATTAAAGTATAAATAAGGTTGTCAGTGCTAAAGGTGTCTGAGGTAACAGCCAAGGCTTTGGGGGTTTAGAGCAAGGAGGAGAAAGACTGTCTAAGTCTAAGTTGTACAACATCTTCTCAGTCTCGTCCTAGGTCGTTCAAATTAGGCGTTTCAGGGAGAGGCTGAGACATGGAACTTAGACCGTACTTGCTTTCTATATAAAAGGGTTGGAACCTAGACCTCTGATTGAGAGCTTGTGCTTACGTGCCGCTATTACAGCTCCTCTCTGATAGGAACTCTCACATGCACACCCCACATACACTCTCTCTCTCTCTCTCACTCCTTCCGTTTAAATGTTGCTGTCGATGCCACTGAGGCTTTGAACCATGGCGTTGGCGCTGCCCTTCAGGATCCAAGTAGCCAGGGCCATCTGGACACGGAACTGCTCCATGTCCGTGGTGTTAGAGATGGCCGCCAGGGTGTGGGGGCCACGGCCCAGCAGCATGTGGCGGAACGGAGTCTCGACAGGGGACACGTACGGAGAGAGGAGTGAGTGTTCCACCTAGGAGGGCCGAGAGAAGAGAACGTTTGGAATCCACATCCAACCATCAATATAAAATGTTTCCCAAAGTCAAAGTGCTACCACCGTTACTAAAGATCCATTTTTTATCATCGTCTTAGTATTCATTTGTTTGATGGTCTGCATATACCGTACTTTTCGCACTATAAGCCGCACATGAATATAAGCCGCAGCAGCTAAATTGAATGATGTGTACATATATAAGCCGCACTGGACTATAAGCCGCAGGTGTTTTAATGTTTAATTACCATATGTAATTAGCATTGGGACACAATACTGTCGGACAAATAACAAGAAGTAACTCATTTACAAGTTGTTGTATTAAGTTTAGCAAATAAGGGAACAGATAAATAACATTTCAATGCAGTCAAAAAAAGCTATATTTAGATTTTTACATTTGCGGGTTTGGTCACGTCGAGTCACATAAGCCGCACCGTTATATAAGCCGCAGGGTCGAAAAATGGGGGGGAAAGCCGCGGCTTATAGTCCGAAAAGTACGGGGTGGAACGGTATGTATTCGAACCGTACACCGTTCGGCACGACCTCCCCGGTTCGGGGCGTGTGTGTATTGTACGGTTCACGGGATGAGCAAAAAATAAATCTTCATTTGGCAGGGAGCCGGGAGAGGTGACGCGCCCGCTCCTCAGCTGGCAGCAGGTGCTAGTCAGTTTGTGGAAATGGCAAGCGCAATATAGTATAAATCAATCTTCATTACGACATAGCCATTAACATTACCGTACATAGGCCTACACACATCATAACGTTAGCACGGTTTGTACAACAACACAATGCACTTTAACTATGGTAAAAGTGCCAGCTCTAATACAGCCAACCTGAAATGTTACCGTAGCTACTAGCTAGCAGAGGAGAAAATGGGAGTCTGAGAGGCGGGGCGTTGAAGGACAATGATAGGCGTTTATTCAACATCCAAGAAGGCTAACATACAACTGTGTTTACTAACTCCAACCGGGACTATTGCCGCTTTTCCACTGCATGTTATCAATTCGATTCAACTCCAGTAACGTTAGTCGAGAAGGTCCCACACGCTAAACTGTCCCTGCGGACCCGCCAACCCATAGATAGTTCCAACTCACCGAATTACGTTAATCCACCACAGTTGCACTCAATATTTAAATACCGGTAATGTTAGTCTACCGGTAAAAAAATGTAGACGGACAATGTACGTATTTTAAAAATAGAATGAACAGAGCAGTGTTGTTTTTGAAACAGTACAGTGTCTGTGTTAGTTTGATGTATTGCTGCATTTTATAGTGATGGCCTTCTAATTTGTTGTTTATTTATTTTAAATAACAGTGACACGTTTCCTTTCGATAAGAAATCCAGCCATATTCCTTTCATTGTATTTCAAATACTGCACTTAATTTAAAGCAGACATCTAATCTTTCCATTAAGAACTGACAATCAGGGAATTTAAACATTGTTGACATTGTTTTTTTGTGTTTATTCTAAAGAAAGGAAAGTCTAGTGCTGGTTGAGTATATACTTTGCGTTGATGGCCTTTGTCTATAATATGGCCACAAAAATAGAAAGGTTTAATTATTGTTTGCACTAAGTTAATACTTTGACAAATGTAGCCTATATTTTTCAGTCAGTTCGGTCTGCCAAACATTATTTAAGGCACACCGCTGTAAACCTTTTTTAAATAAATGAGAAGCACGTTTACATTTTTAGAGTGTTACCAAAAAATAAAAAAAATAAAGTATATCGAAACGAACCAAAAACAGTTACAGTTTTTATATTATCTTTTCCCCCCTCCTTTTTTCCGATTTTTCTCCCATCCCACTGTTAGTCGTTATGCCAATTCCCAAGCCCCTTCCTGGTTGTTGCGCACACCCCACCTACTGTTGGTCCGGGAGGCCGGAGATTGTCACATGCTTTCCTCCGACACATGTGCAGCCAGCCGGCAGCCAGCCTGGCAGCGCAGATTCTCACCGGGAGAGTGTAACGTGTGGAAGGTCACACTACCTTTCTCCAGATCCTACCCTCGCTGTGCAGGCGCCCCGACCGAACTGTAGGGGTCGCTGTCCACAATGCCCAGGACCCACCCACGGCTTCCCTCCCCCTAACTCAGCCAAACGAGTTAGTATAGCGATCAGCCCAAGCCAAGGCAATGCTAACTCTCCGGGAGTCGAGACCGCAGCCTCTTGCATTGGTGACGAGCACAATCTCCGCTACGCTACCTGCCCGCCCCCCCGAACAGTCAATTTTGTGAACCGTTCCACCCCTAATATATATATGTGTGTGTACATGCATCTTACCGCCATGATCCTGTCATTGAGGATGCGGCAGGCCTCCATGTCGCCGACGTCAGAGTTGTAACGGGCTCTGCCGATTCCAGCAGTAGCTCGTCTGAAGGAGCCTAGCGCGCTGGAGAGCCACTGGGGGTCCACACCCTTCAGCTGATCAGACTGCAGGGGAGGAGAGGAAAACAAGTCCAGGACAAAACGTTAACGGAGGAGAAAAATATAGCCAGTTGGTGTAATCCTGAAAAAGAAAATATATATATGACTAGCAACGTATTGATGAGAACAGTATTCGGGTCAGCGTTTCCGTTAGCCGGTAATTACCGGTATTTGACTGGCAAAATCTGTTGAAGTCCGACAAATTTAATCTCTCCGGTCATAGTGTCCGGTGAAAATAGTTCCCTCTGGGCACAGTTTGATTATTTGAATTGTATTTGGATGGGCTGGAGTTGGGTGGCCTATGCGATGAACGAAACAATCATTGCGTTTGTTGTCGTTGCTTCGCTCAGCGAGAGCTTGCTGCTGGATTTGCGGAAGGCATGCAGCTGCAGACCCACAGAACCCACCAGCTTTGCTGGCACAGTGCGGTCCCCAGACCTGGAAAGCTGCTCTGCGGGTCTGCAGCTGGATGCTTCTTGCAAACTAACTGCGGCGCTCGCGCTGATATTGTTGGACCGGCTGCTTGGTGGAGCAACGATGAAACGAATGTAATGAATCGTTCGTCGCATGGGCTATTTAATTTTGGCCTGTTTTGGTACGGTTCGGGTGGTCAAGTTGTGCTTGGAGGGAGTTGTTTTCACCGGACATTATGACCAGCACCAAGTCGTTGGGACTAGGTGGAGATATACATCACGCAAACCCACGATAATGTTGCCGTCTCTCTGCCAAATTTCTCAGTTCTTCGCTTGATATAATTAATACAAATGTCCAATATAACGGAATTCGTTAGCTCATAAATGTGATTATAACAGACTGCTGTTTATTAATGTCGGGCCGACTGCCCACAGACACAGGTCTATTTGATTTAAAGTCGGCAGCAGCACGGAGTCTCTGGACTTATTTTATTTGGAATATAATGACTGTATACGCAAAAGTAGCCTAGCTTTAAGTTAAAATATTATAAATCTACATGCCTTGAGGATGTCATTCTTTATATAGCCTGTTGTTTTTAAGCTCAATAAACTCTGACCGGAATTTCTCTCATTTGACCGGTAGATAAAAATCTACCGGACCCTGAGACCGGCAACAATTTTTTCTAACGGAAACCCTGATTCGGGTGCTTGTTTAGGTCAGACAAGTCTGTACCAATGAGATCCCACACCCATTCTTAACATATACAGTTCCTATGCCCGAATTTGGTATAGGATACCAATCCGATACAGATACTAGAGTGCATTTATAAAAAAAAAAAATTACCGGTAAGTAAAAATATAGAAACAAATTTATTACATTTAAATTAGGGGTGCACGATATTGATTTTTTGACCCCGATAACTTTCTGCTCCTCAAGGTCGATACCGATAACCAATAATATATATATTTATTGTATTATAATTCGTTTTTTTTTTAATGTATATTCCTGTAGTTTTGACCCAACCAGATTTATCATGACATGAGCGTTACTACTATGAACAAAACAAAGAGAACAGTTTTGACTCTTCAAATAAAGTGACTATCGTACTTTTCGCACTATAAGCCGCACCTGACTATAAGCCGCAGCAGCTAAATTGAATGATGTGTACATATATAAGCCGCACTGGACTATAAGCCGCAGGTGTTTTAATGTTTAATTACCATATGTAAGGGTTCGTGCACAGAGGGGATTGTCACAATACTGTCGGACAAATAACAAGAATTAACTCATTTACAAGTTGTATTAAGTTTAGCAAATAAGGGAACAGATAAATAACATTTCAATGCAGTAAAAAAAGCAATATTTTCGGGTTTGGTCCACATATAAGCCGCACCGTCATATAAGCCGCAGGGTCGAAAAATGGGGGAAAAAGCCGCGGCTTATAGTCCGAAAAGTACGGTATATTTATTTTTCCAAATAAATATAATTTGAGTCAATCACAAAATTCACAATCCGTCAATGTCATTAACAAAAAAAAACAGCTATTGTGCTTTGTCAGCAGATAAAACATTTGACGCTATAGGAGAGGAGACTGTTGTGGTCTTGGTCCATGAAGCAACTATTACTTGGCATTTATAGGACCGCACGCCTCAAAAATTATTAAATAAACCAAACAAATAATCTCTGTCAAACGTCTTTAATTTTGCAAACGCCTCGTCAATAGGTACAAGCTGTGCCGGTTCCTTTGCAGCTGGCTTTGGATTAGCTTAGCGTCGTCTGATTTTAATACACCATCGTAGCGGTGGTGATGTTTCAGGTGACTTATTAGGTTGGATGTGTTATAGCTTGTTGCCCCTTTCCCTCCTCGTGGAACTTCTGCATTTGTTACAAATAGCAAGCGAACTGTTTTCCTCTGAAACTTTGAAAAAGTCAGACTAAGCCATCTTTGTTTACCATCTGTGCTGCTTCTGAATGTTACATGACTACGTCACAGCCAGGCATGAGAAAGGGAGCGCTGGATTTGTGAAAAACTCCCTCTTCCTAAACCACACGCTATCAGTCGTACCACAGTACTGGCAAAACAGGAGGAGCCTACAGTAAAAACAAACGCCCTTCATCCCAATCCACCCACACCGGATATCTTTAAATTTATTATATATTATCGGAGCTATCAATAATGTCATCGGGTTTATCGGGATGACGTCATAATTGCTGATATCGGCCCGATAATTATCGTGCATCCCTAATTTAAATGTATTCCAAAGCAATTTAGGCTTCAAAATAAATACAAACTATAGTGTAGAGGTTGGATTAGCCTAGAATCTGTATAAAAAAAGGTCTTGCACAACCTCTATACTCTCTGCATTTGCACTTTTATACCCTTTTGTTCACAATAGACTAGAGTACCTTTATTTTGAAAATGTTTGACAAGAAGTCCAATGGTTCTGCTGCTCGACGCTACCCAACTGAGCCACGGGCCAGTCGGAGAAGTTTGCCTTTTTCTCAAGAACGCCTACTAAATTAGTCTCAATTGTCCTGATCATCGTCATTTTGGGACAACAGTCTGTGGCACAGAAGGATCGGACATTTATTTTATTTGGAAAAGA
Source organism: Notolepis coatsorum (assembly GCF_963971535.1). Taxonomy (NCBI): domain Eukaryota; kingdom Metazoa; phylum Chordata; class Actinopteri; order Aulopiformes; family Paralepididae; genus Notolepis; species Notolepis coatsorum. The sequence goes on along the minus strand of NC_140176.1, from coordinate 70,277,065 downwards.
GAACAGAGCTGGCTGACCGGCCGCTCCGCATTCCAACGAGAGCACACGTGCATCTCTCCCTCCCAAACGAGAAGTGAACACGATGCAAAATACGGCATGATAAAGAATTGGGGGTATATGTGCCGCATTGGTATCGCTAGTTGAGATTTTCAGTAGCACTCAAAACTTTTTTTTGCAAAATGTGACTAAATTGGCCCAATCTGGAGCCCTGCTATGGATCGGTGAAGTAACAATACGTGAATTAAGTCACATCGGAAGCCGATAGCGATCTTCAGACCAGTCTCTACATGAAACAAGAAATAGTAGCCAGTCGTTTCAATGAAGCTGTCCAAATGGTTAGTGGGGGACCAGCCCCCCCCCCCCCCCATGAAATGTATGGATGCATTAGAGGGAGCTTTTCTAGTACTAGCAACACAAGTGCTTTACAACGGAATGACTGCATACAATTTTCAATATTGGCGGGAGTGGGAATCGAACCCCTAACCTGGTAAGAGTTAGTGCCATGCTCTACACATTGAGCTACAAAAGGACCACAATACTGAAAATACCTGCGTGAGCTGTGCAATGCGTATGTGGAGCTTGCGTAAAGCCAGAGTGATGGTGGGCACGTAGCGCGTCACATCCAGGGGTAGCACGTGGTCGTGGACCAGTCGGAGAGCCATCTGTCCGGCGAACTGCGCCGCCAACACCGCTATCTCGCCAGTCTTATGGTTGGTTTGGTAATCCAGGTGATTCATGTTGTCCAAAAGAGTACCATAGTAGGGGTAGGCCTCAACCTTAAGTCACACATACACAGGAAGTCAGTAAGTCTAAAACAGGAGGTGGGAACTGCGGTGGTGATGGTATGGGGTATATGGGGAAAAAATCTGTCTGTTTTACATCCACAGTTGTAGTGTACCGAATACTGGCATGGCAGGTACATGGACACTGCAAAAACCAATCAACAACATCAAATGAAATAGGAGACAGTATATGAAATGGGGGGGGGGGGGCAACATGGCTCTGCATATATTGTGCATCAAGACTCACATTGGGAGAGATGAAATGGAAGGAGACAGAGGGTATTCCAGACGAGGCCAGGAAGGGATAAGCAGGGTCCTCCATCGACATGGGCCTCAGTCTGGAGATCAACAAAAAAACAAATTTAACAACATGCCCTACAATTAGCAAGGACATTTGAGCCATTTCAAAATACAGACGACATCTATATATGGTCAGAAAGGCTAATCCCCCCCCCCCCATAATATGACCCGATTCACTACCACTTTTAATTAAGTAATCTCATGGGATCAGTCATTTATTCACGGTAACACCAGAATAATCTGTACTCACACATTTTTTGTCCATTTAGCACCGCCAGACAGACTATACACAGAACCCGACCCAGTTGGACTAGTCACCTGAAAAGATGAACCAGATTAGAATCCACACAGCCCAGATCAACAGGGAGGGACTAGGTCCTGGTTTACAAGCAATGACATGTGGTTACCTCTTTCATAGTGTTCTCAATGAGGTCGTACAGCAGGGGGCTGGCTGAGGCTACGAAGCTCCCACGACCTGGTGAGGAAACGTATGCTTTAAGCATCAGACACTCGCATATTAAATTCAACCGATTGACTTCACTGACTGACGTGCTCACCCATGACAGCTCCATCCAGGCTGATGTATGTGAAAGCCCTTCTATCTAGAGTAGCCATGTAAGCCTGCAGGAGGAAGAGAACACTATTATTACCATTATGAACACTATGGATAACCAGTGTTAATTAAGTCATGTAGTACAGAAATATGTCATGAACCCAAACTGTATTCCCTGATAAGAGCTGTAGTTCCTACCTCCAGCCACTCTGTGGAGCCAACACTTCCGTACTCTCCAGCGCTCCAGCTGGCGAACACCAGACTTCTCTTTGGCCTGAACCCATCTGAAAACAACAACAAAAAACAACAACAGACATCTACCATTAATAATACATCCTCATAATCAATCTTCTTCAAAAAGGGGAACAACGTCCCAATTTAAGAATTCATACAAGTAATTTATATAATCTAAGACAGTGGTTCACAAACTGGTGTGCGAGAGCCCTCTTGGGGGTGTGTGACATGAAAAGGCTAATGGCTGTGCTATGGTCTTATTTTACTAGTAATAAATATAACTACATTATTTCAAATGGGGATTTTCACTGTAAATCATGAAATTTACTAAACTTTTAAATTAAAAACGTACGTTTTAATAATAATAAAAATGATGTATCCAAAATGCACTTTACTTCCTGCCAAAATGCCATAGGCGCACGACTGGGACCAGTGTGCTATTATTGTGGGAGCGTATTATGCTCATGCGTTTCCCTACACTTCATGCGTTCTTGGAGGGAAACAAAGTTGTCATGGGTGAACCTGTAAAAAGCCTAATAACAGAACACCTCAACCAACTCGCTGAGCAGCTACGGACATATTTCCCACCTATGGATGCATCTCAGACGTGGATTCAACCCGTTTGTTTTTTGGCCAATCTGTTTCTGAGTCTATGCATGTACGGTAATTCTCATTTTGTTCTTTCGTGTGAAGTATTTTATTTTGTTTGTCATACTTTGGTATGTGTTCTTATTCGATTAAACGTGATGCCTTTAGTGTGCCCATGAATAGACTGTTGTCTTTTTTATGTTGGGCATTGGGGGGTGCGTCAGCTAGGTCGGGAGGTGACAGGGGGTGCATGGCCAAAAAAGTTGGTAACCACTGGTCTAAGACATGAACCGTTTTCTCCCAATTCCAAAAGCTAGAGTGCAAAAACTCAAATCTGTGATGTCATTAGGTATGAAGTCTTGAGGCTGCTGCTCCATGGACAATTTGGAAAGATGGTAAAGATGACACTGACATGGTTCCTGCAGGTTTCAACAAGTTCAAATTCAAGACTTTTTAAGACCACTTAGAATAGAATGTAATACCTTTGAGAAGTACAGAGAATGTTGTGAAGGATCAGATTAAACCGAATATATATATTTATTTATATATATATATTTAAATAGTATTTGTATATCGTTTGATATCCCCTGTATATTCCTTGTACAATATGCACTGAATATCCCTTTAGTCTACTAAACAGCCCATAATAGTTTCATTCTACCATTGGACGAGAACCTGGCGCCAGCAGCCATACCCCTAGGTTCAAGTTCAATCGTGCCGCCCAACATGTCGTGGCAAGCCCCGGTTCCGCGTAGGAATACGTCTGGCGAAATACGAATGGTACTATTTGTTCACAGCGCATATATATATGGCGCAAGTAAAGTAGAACTTTCTTTTTTAGTCCATTAGTTCTTTACCCTCCAACCGAGTAACAGACGCGAAGCCTCACCCACGACGCACGTGTGGTGCAGTAAGGCCTACTTGGCCTCAGAATAGGCATTGAGATATCGTGTGGATTGATAGTTGAATTGTCATAGTTTGGCACTATACCGTCGAGTTGGACGTATTTCTATTAAGCTAATAATAGTCTATTTATGTATGGTGCATCGTTCGGTTAGAGTTATAAAGTTATCAGTACCCCCATCGTTCCTGACGTTATCTGGAGTCTTAACCAGGCTGGGCAGACCACTAGTGGTGCTTGCATCCGAGGAGCTCCGGGCCAGGGCGACTGGACCTGTACATTGGATTACTCTACCCGGACGACGGCGAGCCTTCCACGGCTTGGATTATGCTTTGGGTGCTTTGATTATTCCATGGATAACGGCCAACACTGCGGAGTGTTGGAACTACCCCCCGGAGAGGACTCCAGGTGAGACGGCGCTCTACACCAGTGAGGTCGCCTCACGTCTCTCCGTTGTGGACCGGCAGCTACCGTCCACCAGAGGGTCCAGCTGTATTCGTCTGCGGACCGAGGTTCTGTGGGCACCGTGTTCAAGACTTTGAATTCTCCCAAGAAATCGTCGGCCAGATGGGATACCGCCAGCGGCTTCTCTAACCCCCCCCTCCTACTGTCTTACAACCAGCGGGACCCCCCCCCCCCCCTTAGTGTATCCAGCTATAATCATTTAGGTACCATCGCTATAGTTTCCTAAATATCCGGGTTGTATACTTACTCCCTGCGTAACCAGAGATTGGACATTCAATGTTGATTTACCTACGAATACTCATTTGCCATACAAGTGCATTTCAAATCATAAGTGTAAACAAGTGAACGTTGTATATACCTTTTGCTATATTAAATATTCGATTTGTACATTTGTGTGGACTTCGTTTCATCAGGTGGGAAAGTGTTCATCATATTTATATCATGTACTGGATGGCCAGAAGTTAAAGTACAAGAGGTAGTGGTTTAATATTACCATACTTAACAATACAGTCAGGGAATTGTACCCCTCAGTTACAGAGAAGTTATCGCAACATAGAAGTAACCTCCTAATGCAATACAATTTTAAGACATTTCAAAATCTTTTAAGGCTCAATATTCAGATTATTCAATTTAAGACTTTTTACGGGAACCATGACAGAGTACCCAGGGGAAAGTGAGTATATGCAGGGCTCAGGGTTAGAAATTAACATTTATTTTCCAGTGCTTTTTTTGCCCCCCTTAATTGATTTTCGGGGGCTTTTTTTGTATTTCGGGGCACCGAATTTTTATGATGAAAATTAACAAAGATTATAAAACATTGTCAACACTTTTTTTTTTACAGTCTTCGTCCCTATGTTTGATAACATAATGTTAATGTCTCCATATATAGGGCTCTATTCTAACCTTTTTCCCAAGGAGCACATGTGCTCCTAAATACAATTTAAATAAATAAAAATTTAGGAGCACACAAAGAAATTTAGGAGCACAGTGAAAATTGTTCAAGTAACAGTTTATTAACAAACTATTTATTGGATGGGCGTGAGTAATCGATTAATCAATTAATCGATTAATCGTAGCTATGAGAAAAATTGATATTTTTTTTGCAAAATTATTAATACGTTTTATGAAATACATTTATTAAAAAAAAATTACATATTTTTTCACATGTGTAAGATTACAACTGTTTGTTGGTTTCCTTAAACATATATACGTGAATGAACAAAAATAAGTAAAACATTTTAATTTTTGTAATCAAATATTATTATTATTTCTTTACGTTTTTTTCCTCTTCGAGTAATACACGATCACTCGAGTATAGCATGCGATCAATCAATCTAGATTTCTTTAAAATGCCCATCCCTAGTGCATACTAAGGGCTAAACATCTGTGCAAAGTGTCGGGGGCTTTTCTTGCCCCCCCTTAACTGATTTTCGAGGGCATTTGGTCAATTATCGAGGGCATTTTGGCCCAAGCCCTCCTTAATTTCGAACCCTGGCAGGGCTTTCCCTAAACAATGTACCAGCGCGGCCATGCGTTTGTTTTTTGCAGTGAAAGCTTCGGTCCAGCATAGAAACAGACCCATCATTGTCTCGGTGCTTGCCAAGATTGCTCGGTCCTGTGTGTGCGTGTCTGTTTTCATGTTCAACATTCAACTATTGTGCAACCTAATACACTGTACACACTGTACTTAAATAAATAGTTATTTGGAACTAAATTGTTTGGGTATGAAAAGTCATACAAGCATGTGGTTCCACAAAATCAGTCTCCCATTCATCGTCAATGGAGCAGCTCCATACTTGGATGTAGGGATGCACAGAATTTGCCACCGATACCGATTGTTCAACTAACACAATCGGCCGATACCGATACTTGTGGCAACATTTTTTTTTGTAATATTATATATATATTTGTTTTGTAATATAATTTTTTTTTATGAAATTACTGTATATTTGTATGTCTCTAAATGTTTTGATGAATTGAAAATGGAGGACCCTTATGTAAAAAAGCCGAAAGTCTTTTTCTGGTCCACTGAGCTGTACCCACTCTGCAATCTGTCAATAAAGCTTTCAATCAATCAATCAAGACAAATGCATAGAAAAGCCCTTATTATAACCAAATAACAAAAAATTATATTATTGTTTATGAAAATGTTTTAGCCCTATGCTTGACTATTATTTTAGCCATGGCAACAAATAAAATAATAATAATCAAGTGAATAAATAAAATATTAAATAAATAGGCTACACGTCTCTCTTTTTGTGTTACAAATTGTGCTCACCGATATGAACATAGGCCTCTTTACTTACTTAAAAAAAGGAAACATCAAGAAATAGCACTATCTCTCTCCCAGTATGGTCTGCCGGGCTGCAGCTGGATACTATTGTCTCAACCAGAGCTCTCAACCAATGCAATGCAACAGAATAATTTTGATTGACAGTCGATTCTGCCAATTACGTCACACCGCTTGCACCCGCCTCTGCTGTTACCACCAATCGCAAGCGCGTATTAGTTTTTTACTTCCTGGATTGCCGCCATTGCTCTGCAGCGAGAGAACAAACCAACACGCTAATAACGTTGGCTATCCGCCGACCACGAATAGATTACCAGCGCTCCACAGGATGACCAAACGAGGCATAATGATTTTACTGCAACGAATGTTATAATAAAACAAAGCTTTTCTATACATTTGTCTGATTGAAAACTTTATTAACAGATTGCAGAATGGGTACAACTCAGTACGGGCTCTGAGCAACGGAAGGAATTGAGCTATGAATAGAGTAATGCTTGCTACTTGCTATGTTTGGGTAAATAATATGCTGATGTTATTGAACGTGTAACACTAACTATATAACGTTAATGCCACAAAACGAATGTCTTTGTTAATCATAAGTACCGTACTTTTCACACTATAAGCCGCACCCGACTATAAGCCGCAGCAGCTAAATTGAATGATGTGTACATATATAAGCCGCACTGGACTATAAGCCGCAGGTGTTTTAATGTTTAATTACCATATGTAATTAGCATTGGGACACAATACTGTCGGACAAATAACAAGAATTAACTCATTTACAAGTTGTATTAAGTTTAGCAAATAAGGGAACAGATAAATAACATTTCAATGCAGTCAAAAAAGCTATATTTAGATTTTTACATTTTCGGGTTTGGTCACGTTGAGTCACATATAAGCCGCACCGTTATATAAGCCGCAGGGTCGAAAAATTTGGGAAAAAGCCGCGGCTTATAGTCCGAAAAGTACGGTAGTAACTTTGATGCAGTAGCTTGTGTGTGTGTGGGGGCGGCGTTGTCAGCAGGTCGCTTGACTGAATTGCCTTTTGACGCGGCACAAATTGATGGATATTTATCGGCTACTGCCATCGGCACATTTGAGCTTATCGGCCGAAAGGCCGATTGCAGTCAACAAGGCACTTATTGGCCGATACCGATACCCGACTGATACATCGGTGCACCCCTACTTGGATGTCATCACAAGTCTTACTTAAGTCTTACTTCTCTGGTTTCTGGCTTTGGGAAAGAGTAGCTCATGTTCACAAAGCTGGAATAGGTAATGTCGTTTTTTTTTTTTTAAATATCAACCGCTTGGGCTAAAGAGGTTTAAAGCAGGGCTATTTACATCTTCAGTGATTTGGTGGTAACTAAGTGCATTTATAAAGGGGCATCATTGCCAGCGTCTCAGGTGATCATGGCAACAGTAATTGTTGGCAGGCGAAGGCATCTTACTGCCAGGCATGCTTGTGAAAGAATATTTCTAATGAGAATATGACCTTTTGAGTTAAGAGTGACCGAAATCAGCCGAGACACAGGTTGCCAGCTCAAGCAATTAGTGATCTACTTGATGAAATCAAGGATGATATTGAGCCAGCCACCCAGAGATCCCATGCAATCTTATTTAAATAGTTATTCAACATTGTCGGATTCCACAATGTTGTCTGCCTATTGATTGATTAACGAGATTTAGATTTTGTATCATGCTGCAATTGTTATGCATTGCTCTTGCCGCTTGTTTTATTATGTAAAGCACTTTGAACTGCAATCCTTGTATGAAAGGTGCTCTATAAATAAAGTTTATTTATTTAGAAATAGGAAGCAAACGTATTCAATCAACACCCAGGTGTGCAACGCCAGTAATATAATAACGAATGTGGTTGCCAAATTCCCTGAGTCTGTGCACGACTAAAACATTTTTTTTAGGAACAGCAGTCTATATGGAATGATGTAAGACAGGGCTCGAAATTAACTTTACTTGGTAGCACAGTGCTCCCAACTTCAAAAAGTTGAGCACCAGCAAAAATGTAGGAGCACCCACGAAAATGTAAGGAGCACCAACAATATAGGGATGGGCATTTAAAAAGATTCATCCAGATCGATTGATCGCATTAAAGTATCTTGTATGATGTACTCGAGTAGTGATCAATTACTTGTGGAGGAAAATGCTGTACAAAATAAACATCTTTCCCAGTGTTTTAGACTTTGCCCTTTTATTTTGAAACCCCCCGACCGGAAGTATTGTTATTACTAGCAGAACATATCCATGAGCGGACAACTGGTGTCGTCTGGTTCTGTGTTTGAGTTAACGATAATACAATGTTGAGATTGTTGGTGAACAACTAACTTTAGGTTAGTATGCAGCTACAGGCAATCGATGATGAGGAGGATTTTAATCGGCAGCGCGTCAAAGCCATATATAATAGAATAGCCCTGTGGTGCGTAGGCACGACAGCACAGCTCAAAACTACCTGTTGTGTATTAAATTAATTGATGTTTAACACTTTCTTCGCCAGGCTTATGTACATCATTATACCCCTCTCTGCCAGCTCTATTTGTCTATGGAGAAGTTCCCCTTCTTTGCAGGGCTATAACTTTTTAAATTGTATTGCTAAATTGACATTACTATGGCCCATTCAACGTCAATTATCTATCGTTCAGGACGTAGGAACGTTATACTTTTTCATTCACATATTCATACTAAAATACGGTCTAAAGTATAAATATGTTTTTATCGTTTTCTGCAGCTTTCTCCAGAACGTGATTTATAGCCCTAAATGCATTATATTGATGATCAAATACAGTTTGATAGCGATCTGCGCGAGATAAAAAATTTCAAATGGACGTGCTTCTAGAAGTTACTACTTATCATCTGATGTTGACCGGATGGGGGGGGTCGTTTATAATTCCGTGGCCAACGTTAGATGATTCATCTAGTGTGGGTGATATGATCATTAGAGCAGTTTATATCGAACACTGTAAAAAAAAAACGCTGAAACTCACCGTAGCTTCCTCGTAGCGTTGAGCGATGAGCAAAAATATTCCTATTATGGGATGTTGAAATATGCGATCCATCTCCAGGTTGTATAATAGTATATACGTCCAAATCATGTTGTTTATCGAGTTATTGGTAACGGATTGCTATCCATTGTGTCTAGCTCGAGTCCCGGGACTATTAGCGAGTGATCGGACCAAATTGGAATGAGCACCAGCTTCCGTTTCCGGTTTGGGCGATCCGCCGATCGGCCACCAGATGGCGCTCTTGAACCGTTGGAGAGTTGAGAGGGGATCAACAGTAGATCTCAAGTCTCCGGGGGAGAAATATGATTGCGATCACAGATTTTTGAAATATTGATCTCAATGACGTGTTACGGCGTCATTGGCAGAATTAGCATGGCGGGGAATGACGAGTTTAGGCGTCTCTGGCAGAGAAAGTGTTAACTTGTCCCCGTGTCCAGTCCTTTCGACGTAAACAATGATGCATGTAATTGTATTAACGTTAGTTATTGTGTTGTAGCTATAAGATACATTCTGAACATTAACGTTACTGTCATTGTATTTATTTAGTTAGCTAATGTTGATAGCATTGAATAGCATCAACGCTAGCTGGCTACAACAAATTCTCACAAGCTCAGGGCTGTACACTGCGAGCATCTCGTCGCAAATTGCCCCCTAATCTGGCCGGTGCGAGTGGAAAATATCATCTGGGGGCAAGCTTGCGAGTAGTGATTGCAACCCTTCATTCGCATTTCACTCCTAAATTAATCCATACAAATTGGATAAAACATTAGCCTACAACCAGGGCATAATGTTGCGGTTGCAATTTCATTAGACAGACCAGCGCGGACCTTTAATAACATGCAATTTGATTGACACGAGCAATGGGCTAACGTTAGCTGCTATCCACGGTACCATTAGGATTATGCTAAGCTAACTAGCGTTAGCTGCTGCTAACCCTGGACACCAGTCAAAGCGGACTCCACAACACTAGTTCCATTCGGGAGGAAAGGGGGTGGGTTATATTGACAACGCTTGACAACAGAAGTTTAAACATAACTTCATATTTATTGGCTATTCGTTTCTGTTACTGTATATCATCCACTTTCCATCTCCGTCTGTTAAACGCTTCCCGTTTACATTCGAGTGTGACGTCATCACCTACGGCAGCTTAGACGATCAAACGCGAACCTAGAACAAAACCCGGGGGGGGGGGGGGGGGCTGGCTCTCTCATTCGTTCTCGCCCCCTCTCTCTCTCTCTCTGATTGATTGAAAACTTTATTAACAGATTGCAGAATGGGTGCAATACAGTACAGCTCTCTCTACATTCAATGATTTAAAGTAGCCAAACGTTACAGACAGTATAAATACTAACTGGATAGTTGATGATATAAACATTTAATTTCATTATCTGAAATATTCTAAAATCATTAAGTCTGCTATAAGCCATTATCCCTTTGTGTGTGTGATTATTATTTTCTCACAGTAGTGTGTGTGTATATATATATATTATATATATATATATATATGTGTGTGTGTTTGGCTAAAGTGGATAGAAAACACAGTACTGTGCAAAAAAAGGCACCCAAAAGTTTTTAGTAGTGCGTCAGTAGACTACTCTTAGTACATTTTCATTAAATTATTTTTTAAAGCATCTTCATGGTTTAATAATGCAAACATATGTTGCAGGGACTTATTATAATAATCATATTGGCGTGACTGTATGCATCAAAGGGTTAAATCAAGCATTTTTAAGTGCTTTAGACTAGAGGAAATGTCAAAATATTGCGATATATATCGTATCGTGATATGGCCAAAAAATATCGCGATATCATTTAGAGGCCATATCGCCCAGCCCTACTATAATGGTAAAATAGTTATTTAAAAAGTGTGCCCCTAGTGAAAAAGCTTAGCGTACAGCCCTGAAGCTGGCTCGAGTTCTCATAGCCGTGAGTAACTCACGCCCACCCCTTATGTAATAAGATTTTTTTATTGATAATTTGAATCAGTCTCCGTGCTTCGTTAAGCTCTCACGCTTAAAATGTGTCGACTCCGTTGCAAACGCACTACCTGCGATCTCCGTCCCACAGGCTTTACACAGTGCATTGCGCCGCTCTCATACCGAAGCCATTCGAAGTCCTTCAGCCACTCTCCGCGGCTGGTGCATCCACATCGCCAACCGTTTCAGCAGCCACGCGACTACACCTGTTATGTTTTGAGTAACGTTAACTTTACAAAGAAATGCTGTAATCGTTCGCTTCATCTTTAGATTTTAGGTAATTTAGCTAGTTAGGTAACGTTAATACATTTATAATAAACGTTTGTTTTCAGGTAACATCAAAGAAATTCTAATGAGCCTAGTTAACGCGTTAGCTCTCGGTCACGTGACAGTGGAGTGCTACAAAAGGGAGTGATTGAAGGCTAATCTTAAAAAATCTAAATTCAGCATTAAAGGCAAGAACGTCAAGCTCACGTTTGATTGGTTAGAAGAATGGTCACCGTCAACTCACAAGGAACATACCGAGTGTACAAACTAGCGAATGTACAGAGAAAGGGACGTTCGGGAGGGAGGGTCGCACCAGAACAATTATTTGCACTCGCACAAATGCTCCCAATTATATTTTGAGGTTGCAGATACAATTTCGGGAGCGTATGCAACTAAAATGGTCGCAATTTCGAGCCCTGTAAGACATGGATGACAAACAATATTCATTGCAAATGTGTGGGGGAAAAGTATGTGCCTTTGTATAGGTGATGGCGGCTAACGCACGGTGTGATCGAGTGCACATTTGACAGCCGGTTTAGATGCCTGGATCGTAACGGTGGGGCAATAGTCCGCCCAAAGCACATCACTCACTTAGGTGCTGGGTTAGGTAATAATCACAATAAAGATAATAGAACCTGCACACTCATACGCTCCAGAATAAACTTTTAATGTACAACGTTTCGTCAGGGTCATGAGGAGTAGACGCTGGAAACACGGTCAATGAAAAGTTTATTCTGGAGTATATGATAATGCGGGTTATATTCTCTTAACTAAACATTAAATACATCTTAATTTCTCACTCAAAATATTCCTAAATGAGAAAATATTTCCACTTGCAGTGCCTAACTTGGGTTTAAAAATACAGCAGCACCATGGACAGGTGTGCTCAAACTCATTTATTTGGGGATGACATGACAAACAAATGCAATGACGAAAGATGATGCAATGAGTCATGAAAATACAAATTAAGCAAGCTTACAAAATAAACTAAATACAAATGGTGAAAAATACCATTATGTCTAAGAGCTTCCCTCTCCCTCATTTTGAGTTTAGTTTCCCCCCCTTCCCGATATCTGCCAACAGCGCTGCCAGGTGCAAACTGCTCCACGAGCCAACTGCGTTAACCCATTCAGTGCCAACCACGAGTAGTCGGGTTAACTCGCCATCGCTTGAGTGCCAATCACAAGTATAGTCGGGTTTTGGTCGTTATTTCTTTTATTAGAGATATCCATTCATTTTCATCCATCCAACCTGATGTTATCGTTGGGAATGGGTCCGAGCTCGCAAAAGGGCAAATACCGCCGCCTATTGTCTCCCGGATGGTATTGCACATCATTGGATTGGATTGGCTGGGAATGTGCATCCGAAAAAACACTCCGGTCCGGGTTTCCCTTCTCGGGCAAGCAGTATCGTGTTACCACATTGACTGGGGAGGCTTGGAGGAGCGTGGATTATGCGTTTTTGGACAGTAACATTGGATCAATAAACTAGGGCTGAACGATTAATCGATTTTAAATCGAAATTTGAAATGAAATTAGCAAATAAATTTTTTTTTAACCAGGAAGTCGCATTGAGATACAAGATCTCCTTTGCTCCTTTGTTATTGTTGTAGGAACGGTTTGGGAGAGGGAGGTAAGGGGTTTTAGATTGTGTGTTGTGAAGTTTAGACTTCAGAGAGGGAGAGTAAAGTACAGAAAAAAGGTACCGTTGGGTACCGGTATCGATTCCCAGGTAAAACTAAACATTTTCAGACTCGGTGTCCCAAACAGACCCACCAGATGAAAGCCGCATTTTACAATAAACCTCTGTGGGGATGCTAAAATTTTATTATAATCGCAATCGCAATATCAGTCAGAAAAATCGCAATTAGATTATTTCCCAAAATCGTGCAGCCCTACAATAAAAGCGATACATATTTGGAATGGCGATCAGGAATTGGAATAATCTTTTTGCATTACATCAGATACAAGGCAAGAACATTATATATAAATTTGATCGTTGATCTGATATGTATTTCTACGCCGATCGACGCTGTATCTGTGTGTGTATGTGTGGCTGTTTTCCGTTGGGTGCAGGAGGTGGGGGGCGGGCCGTGCTACGAGGGCCATTTCATGTATGCACGAGCAAGGATAATAATGATGATCTAGCATTGATTTCAGGAAGATTCGATAATCAGCAGAAAAATTACACCGCGTTTTGTGTATTCCACTAAAGGGCTATTATCGTGTCTCTCTGGAATTACTAGAAATCTCCAAAACTATACCCTTATTCAAAACGGTATAAAACAAAAATGTACTGATGAAAAAACAATCCGTTTCGTACATGTTGACTGCAAGCAAGTCATTGATAAGCCACGGATGTATTAGACCCATAGTAGGGCTGAACGATTACCGGTAATCGATTTTAAATCAAAATCGCGATTTGGAATGATGCAATTAACAAAAAAAAATATATATATATATATATAGCATTTTTTTTTTACATTTATTTATTTAAATATTTTTATTTTATTTTTTTAACCAGGAAGTCCCATTGAGATACAAGATCGGTTTGGGAGAGGGAGGTAAGGGGTTTTAGATTGTGTGTTGTGAAATTTAGACTTCAGAGAGGGAGAGTAAAGTAGAGAAAAAAAAGGTACCGTTGGGTACCGGTATCGATTCCCAGGTAAAAAAGAAACATTTTCAGGCTCGGTGTCCCGAAAAGACCCACCCCTTAGGCCAGATGCAAGCCGCATTTTGCAATAAACCTCTGTGGGGCTGCTTTAAAAAAGATATACCGTAATCGCAAATTTCATCGCAATATCCGTCAGAAAAATCCCAATTAGATTATTTCCCAAAATCATGCAGCCCTAACCCATAATTTAAGATATATTTTAAGCACTCGCAAATTTCCCCATCCTCCCATTGATTAAAGCGCTGGCCTACAAGCCCTAATTTGGTCATATCCGGCCGGCTTTGAATGTGTTAAGGGTGACAAAATGGCATCCAATGTAATAAAAAAAAGTCAACCAACGAACTAGATTCTTGTACTGGATCTCCTCTCTGGTAAACAAGAATACCCTGAAGACTCTGGCAGGAGCACTCATTCAAGGGTACTATGACTATGCGTGCACCTCATGGTACCAAAGCACCTCAAAGGCGCTTAAAACAAAATTACAAACATCACAAAACAAACTGGTCAGACTACTACTTGACCTGAACCCCAGAACCCACCTCAGCCCTGCCCACTTTGACAACCTAGGATGGCTTAGAGTAGACGACAGAGTACAGCAACTTGCAATGGGCCTGGTCTTCAAGATACACTATACGACCGGGGTGCCCATGTACATGTCAAAATACTTCCCAAAGGTCAGTGAATACCACAACCACTACACCAGAGGAAGCTCAACAAATCATGTTAAACCCAGATTCGGCTCAAACAAGGGACTAAACACATTTCGCAATTATGCCACAACAATGTGGAACGCCCTACCCAAGGAATAGTAATGTGAATCCCTGCCCACATTCAAAAGCGCTCTTAAAGAGCACCTACGGGAGGCTGCAATTCGAAACTGGCCACCGTAAATGCCCAAAACCCCCACCACCTCCTAATAGACAGTCTCCTCCCCACCGCATGTATATATTCCCTCCCCGCCGTATGTATATTTCCCTCCCACCCACCCACCCCCTCCTAATGTACAGTCCCCTCCCCATCATATGTATATACTCTGTCAGGATCTAGGGGTAACAGTACTGTATATTTGAATACCGCTTATGTCACAAATGTATCAGTACTAAATACCTATATGTCCCTATGCCATAAATGTCATGTATGTTGTGTATGTCATAAATGTCTATATGAAATGAAAATGGGGGACCCTGATGGAAACAAGACAAACGTCTTTCTCAGGTCTGCATCCCCTTAACAATTGTATGTATTGAGCCGTACTGTATTGTACCCATTATGCAATCTGTTAAATAAAGTATTCATTCATGCCATTACATTGGGACTAAATCCAACGGATTACGATACAAAAAAATTAAAAGTGTTGTCGTTACCGTTCTCCACCATGTCATGTACAGCCTTGGCCAGCTCCATCAGTATGGTGGTCCCCACCTTGGCTCTGGCATAGCCCTGACCCCAGGCGTCTCTCTGGGCGCCCAACACCACAAACCGGTCTGCAGACAAACAGTCCACTTACAATCATCATCTTTTTCTTTTGTCATTATGCAACTGTATATATAAACAAATATCCAAGAACAGCTACAGACTTGCATGAGTGTGTAGCGGTTGAAGTGCCCTGGCTTACTGTCCTTACCGGGGTCAGTGTAGCCCTTGATGATGCCAAACACGTTCTGGATCTTTCTGTTGACCGGCACGTTGTTGACCTCCACGGTGACGTCAACCTCGCCTCCCAGCCTGTAGGCTACGCCGACCAGTGCGCCTTGAAAAGTACGGCTGGACTCTGGGCCTCTCATCATCCTGTTGGGAGTGAGAGAGCGACCCATTTAATTCTATTTTAAATTATGTTCATTTTCTGTGATGTTAAAATAGGTGCTATAGACAACATTCAGCCACTAGAGGTCGCACTCGAGCACCAGCACATCATCTATCCAATCAGGTGCATTCCACGTGGGGTTTGGAAAGTAGGGAGGGGATACATGCACGCAACATTGATTTTAGACCAGCAAACATTTAATTGATAAATTATTAAAATTGAAATCAATAATTTGTTTGGGGGGGCAATATTTTTATTCCACACCTTTCTAAAAGCTCTGTGGATGAATTATTTAAATATATATTAGGGCTGTCTTAAATACTTCGAAGCTTCGTTCGATGGGCATGAGATTCGAAAATTAGATTATAAAAGTAAAATATATGATTTTTTATTTATTTTTTGTAAAATAAACTCTGCCTCTTTGTTAATTACAACACAAGCAATGCCGTTTGTTATTTAAGATGAGGTCGGACTCGGCACTGACAGATTTGTGTTCATTGGCTGCTTTTATAAAGCCTCAAATGACAATATTTTCATGGAAGCAAAGTGTTTAGTTTGTCTAAGATTTAAACTTTACAGCACTGACAAAGTTGAACAAAGTGCTGTACAAGTCCCACAACATAAAAAAAATAAAAAAATATTTTATTTCGACACTTCGGATTAAAATCGAAGCTTCGAATTCCAAAAAAAAAATCGAAGGTCACCCCCAATATATATATAGCACCTTTAACTCATTGACCGCCACACTCTTTTCCCGTCTCTACACTATTTTTCCCGTTACCAAAAACATGTTTTAGGTAAATAGACCTTATACAACGGCATGCAAA
This sequence comes from Notolepis coatsorum, assembly GCF_963971535.1. Taxonomy (NCBI): domain Eukaryota; kingdom Metazoa; phylum Chordata; class Actinopteri; order Aulopiformes; family Paralepididae; genus Notolepis; species Notolepis coatsorum. The sequence goes on along the minus strand of NC_140176.1, from coordinate 70,260,388 downwards.
TTTCTCGATTCTGATTGGCTGAAACAGTCAACTTACACATGGGTATTTGTAATAACCCACGCTCTTGGTCCCAGGACCCGCCGACAACCGCATTACTATCACTCCACCATGCACGTTTTTAGAAGTGAAAGCAAGATGGCGGACACGCCGGACAGTAAACATTACGAAAGGATATGGTGATAGGGTCATAAAGACTAAATGAAAAACGATTCTATCACGGCGAATGTTTGTTTCTTAACACAATGGGGACGAACAACGGATATCTCCGTGTTTCGATTCCACCCGTTGTGGACAGAAGCAAGGATAAATCCGTGGGAAGTTGTTATTGCTTTTATTCCATTTTAATAACCTATTCAAGGTCGCCGAGCGCCACTGCAGATATACCCTACTCTTTGAATTCGACAAAGTGCAATACCGGCCAGATCCTCTTAGGGGCGCTATCGCGATATTTTTTTTTTACTTTCAATGGCGTTTTATGTTAGCTCGATTCTGGATCTGCAGCCTGTAGCTTGGATTACATTTGCATCGCAGATTTCAGCATGCAATAAGGGGATTTATCATCAGCCAATGGACATATCGATCTACCAGATGGCGATCGATAACGGGGAAATGCTCGGGGGGATCCCACCGGACCACGGTAAGATCTTTTTCACGTAAAGTACATCCCGATCGGGCCTCGTTTTGATAGCCATCCAGGCGATCGGCCTATGAGGCTAACGCGGTTATTGGTAATCAATCATCAGAAACAACATCCCCGGCCCGCCCCTTTCATGCATACATGCGTGAGGATCGTGCCGATCATATGCAGTTTGAGTTTTAACTGAAGCGTATCTATAACCGAAATGCCATTGGATTTAACGTTATTAGCTATTAGCCCATTATCTCGGCTTCCAGGAAATATACTAGACCAAATCCGGTATAAAGCTTATATTCACGGCGCTATAAAATGAGAAAGTATTGATGGATTTTTTTTCTCTTTAAGCCATTTTGAAGGGACGGTTTATGGTCTCAATTCACAATGAGAATGGACAGATAGCAATACTATAAAGTATAGATTTAGCTCTACAAACAGCCCCACGTCCGTTTACATTTCCCGGTCCTCTTGAGATTAATTAGACTCATCCCAGTGGCCGCGAAAGTGTTAAACAATGTTGGATGATGTAATTGATGGGTCATGAGTCATTGTGGAACAAAATTAAAATTAGATTGATTAATTGCACATTTTATTACTGTCCGCCTCGTTTCCAACTGGTTAAGTTTAGGCACTCTTTCGGGCGGCTACGTGGCGTAGTGGGCAAGGCGCTCGCCACGAATGCGGAAACGCTGGGCTCGCCTGTTCGAGCCCAGCGCTCCACATTGCTTTCAGTTTAGCTGGTCGTTCATACTAATACACATTGGCCGTATTAGGGGGTGGGAAACTGATGGGTGGGGATCGGGCGTTGTGAACAGCGACTCCTACAGGTCGGTTGGTGCGCCTGCGCAGTAGAATCAGGAAGTGTCGGGGGCAGCATGAGCCTCCCACGCGTTACTCCTCACCACTGAGAGATCGAGCTGCGCAGGTGAAAAGATGCGACTGCTGTTACCTCAAGTACCGGAGGGGACTTGTGCTATGTATGACTTAGTCCACATTGCAGCCGGCTTGTGGGACGCAAGAAACAGCGTTCGTGACAGGGGAGGGTTGAATTGGATGATACGAAATTGGGATGGGAGAAAATATAGAAAATGGGAGAAAAAGTGGATAAAAAAAAAGTTTAGGCACTCTTTCGAAGTTGGTTAAGGTTAGAGTTCGTCTTTAGAGCAGGGCGATAGACCACCAGCCCTGATTCCAAACTCTAACCAACTTCGAAAGAGGGCCTAAACTTAACCAGTTGGAAACAAGGCGGACAGTAATAAAATTAGCAATCAATTCAATAACCGACGCTCACTTAAAACAGCGCACCTCCCAACTGCTTCTATAGAAAGTAAGTTTAAAAAAAAATTAAATAAATCTTATAGGGCAAAGAACCCCCCCCCCCTATATAGGGCAAAGAAAACTTTAATTTTCCTATAGGGCAAAGACAAACTTTTTTTAATTTGTTTTACCTACTTTCTATAGAAGCATCTAAGAATGAAGTTCTATAGAAAGTAGGTTAAAAACTATAGAAAAGTTGGATGTGTTAGTTTGTTGGATGTCTAGGTGAAAGACAGTTGGATGTCTTAATTTGTTGGATGCCTAGTTGAAAGACAGTTGGATGTGTTAGTTTGTTGGATGTCCTACTGAGAACAGTTGGATGCACTTCCGAGCTGCTTCCACATGGAGGAAACTTATTTTTTTTTGTGGGAACTACTTTTTCTGGCGGATGGTTCTCAATAAATCTTCAATTAATGTGTTTATTGTATAGCAATAAGGTTGGATGAATGTGCCAGTTGTATAAAAGCATTACACCACTTGTAGTCGTGGGTTGTGACAATTAGACCATAGGGGGGTCTAACGACCACCCCTAGGCATGGTCCAATTCTCACAACCCACTCCTGTGCGTGATGTAATGCTTTATTACCTTAGCCAGAAGGTACTCTAAAAAGAATAATCCTGGTGATCCCATCGCAATCATAATTACTTGTGTATATGGGAAACAATAGGTTTGAGGCGATAAAATCTCAGAGCGATCGCTCCGTCCTGATTCCCTCTGAGGGGGAGGAGTTCTTGCAGACACGCCCCACACTAAACTATCCCAGTTAAAAGGGTAGGCAATACTGCCACCGGGCGGGATTCGATAGTCATTGCAATTCCAACGTAGGCAGCTGTGCCAGGGAGATCCAGGAAGCTCAGTGTTTAGAACGGGGATCAAAAGGAAAAAGATCAAAACCCAAGAAAAGTCGGGTTTGGCGCTCAGCGGTTGGCAATGAAACCCGACTTCTCTCTGGTTTGGCGGGCAAAGCCTTAAGCTTTGAGACATTTAACTTGCTTTGGTAATATGTACTGCCATGTCATGCCAATAAAGCCACTTTGAAGTGTGACTGACTTATGGTTCAAGTACCGCTGATACGGTCAAAGAAAGAATCCATTTCCACCATCATGGTGTGCAGATGGCCTTACTTTAGGATAGTAGCAGCCATGTCGGCAGTGATGGTCTGGGCTGGGATAGTAGGGAGGCCAGACGAACGAGCTGGGGGGAACTGGGTGTGGTTGAAGGAGGGAAACCCAGGAGTGTAGGGGTCACCAGCACCCAGATGAACCTGAATTGAGAACCAACACACAACTTCAAACATTGCTCTATAATGACATTCCTGTAAAATATATTCAGCAGCTCATATGTTTCATGTTGTTGGAATATTCTTGTAGGGCAGATGAGATGGTTTAACCTGCTAGAATACAAATACTAGACAGAAGTAATTATCTGGAAAGAATTTGGGGTAGTTTAGCTGCCTCCATCTCTCCACATTAGGGAGCCATACTTGATTCACAGGGGCAACTGCTGCTGTGCCTGTGATGAGACTGGACATTCGTCACTGCTACCCACATGTCCGTAGAGCTCCGTGTCAGTCAGGTAGGTGTAGTCTTGAGGGTCGGGGTAGATGAGGACAGCGGAGGCCCCCAGCGCTGCAGCATTAGCCACCTGACACAAAAACATTAGGACGGAAAACTGCGTTCAGTATAGCTATTCCTGTTCAGTTCCTTTCTCAACTTGGAACGGACCATTACGAGGGGTGTAGAAACAGTCATAAGCCTTGATGCACACCTATAATCATCACATACACATGGGTTGACTCAATACTAAAGACTGGTAGACACACTTCACGTCAACGGTTACACACCTGCTGTGCAAAGCTGATGTTTCCAGCTCTGAGCAGCATCACAGAATTGTTCAGCTGCACAATCGTCTCCTGCAGCAGAGCCAGATCCTCTTGGCGCCCGTAGTTCCCATAAACCACCTTTCCCTAAAACACACACACACATTTGACATGCATTACAGTGCATCTGCTACAGTTTTGTTTTTGCCACACAATTTTGGGCCATATGAAAATCTAATTAAATTACAATGCCCACTTGATAACCCTGGTGATATGCTGGCTCTCACTGCCATCCATCTAGATGTGTTGGCTGTGGTGGTGACCATTGGTAGGGTATGTAGCATCGGCAATACCTGGAGCTCGCTTAATGGGACATGGGTCTGTTGAAGTTAGCAATGCTGTTTGTGGGCTGTTATGGGCCATGTAATACATTCATAGTGTGTAGTTCCATAGTATAAGTATTCATAGAAATGGGAGTGGGTTTCTTCATTGAGCACGTATCCTCATCATTAGGGCATAAGTATCATAAGTGTTTTATCATAAATAAATATTTTCTGGAAATTCTTCCTCTAAACCGTTTATAATGGAAAGAGCCCAAAGATTGAGGGGGGGGGGGGCTTTTTAAGATGCAACATCCATCTAATTTCAACCCTGCCAGAAACTCACCTGGACTGTACCAGTAGCACTGTAGGCCAGGTACCCCTTGGGTTGGAATTCCTCTGAGCCGAACCGAACACTGTTTGGCTTCTCACTGTCCAAATCAGAAAGTCAAGAGGGAATACAAAATTGTTAGTAATTTTACCAACAATTCTTAAAACAGCATATACAGCCAATGTAAATATGTGTGGGTTAAGTGTGAAAGTTGTGTACAGATCATTGTGGAAGTGTGTGGGATTTATTCCCAGTGTTTGAGGGTTGCGTGAGCTGGTCCCGAGTTTGTGACGGGGCTCGCAAATCAGCACTTATGGGGCTGAACACACTGACTCATTGCAATTTCTGAAAGAGCAAGATCACACACGCAGTGTATAGAAGAGGCCATTGGTCGCACTTAATGAGAAGGAAAATAAGTAAGCTGTGGCTTATTGAAGGTTGCTACTCCGTTTCAAAAAATCCTTGAGAAAAAAAACATTCAAGCCACAGACAGGAAGTAAGTACAGGAAGTTAATTGGTGTTCCGACACATGCCTTGGTGAGCATGAGTGTGTGTTTTGTTGCGTGCACATTTTGACTTTACAGTTTATGGTGTGTGTGAATGTACGTGTGCATACCTGTTCGGTGTCTGCAGTTGTACATAGTGGATGTCAATCCAGGGCTCCATCTCCTGTGCCTTGAATGCATCGTAGATTCTTCCTCCCAGACGCTCGTCATCATCACTGCCTGCCATAAGGTTCTCCATATCAAACTCCCTAAAAAAGGTTTGAGCGAACATGTTCAATTCAATTGATAGGAATAATTTAAAGTAGAGAGGCGTCAATCCTCTACCCAATATCTGAATTGGGCCAATACTGGTGAAATCTGAGGGATCAATATCAGCTACAGGTGGTCCAAATCCATGACCGATCCATTACCAAGTTGTCCTAAAGCATCCACCTCCATAAAAAGAAAAATGGTGTCACGCATGGTTAAGAAGATGGAAATGTGCCCAGCTTTCCCTCCAGAATGGATCTGATTCAGCTAGAGGAGATATTGGCCAAAGGTTTGAGAGTTTTACTATAATATTAATAACTGAACAGAATTGTTGGATTAAAGGTTTTAGTGACCAGTCAGTAGGCTTGCCACAGTAGTCAGTGATACCGGTGTTACGGTGTTCAGCCATCCACAGAGTACATTACCCACCGCCCAGGTTATCAGAATGTGAATACAAATATGTACCATGTATCCTTTCAACTTAAGCCTTGCATGGTTCTTTGAACCATTACAGATCCAGATACATCACTTTAATTTCTTAGCGGACTGAAAATCCCTCAAGCTGAATTGATTGATGATTTTTATTGTAGAGTAAAAGAGAGCATCCAAGGAATACAAACATGAGAATATTTCCATCATGGTCCCTGATTTTGGATTTTTTTGAAAAACAAGACGATAATTTAACAACTGCATGGCAATGATGGCAGAGTTCAGAACCCAACTCTCACACCAAGCAACCTACAGAGCCCCGTTTGGAAATACTTCCAATTTCTGATAAGTAGACGGCAGAATCATGGAACTGAGACAGAGCTGTATGGAAGCTACAGACTGAACTGCTCTCTTAACACATTCCCTGCCACTGGTTATATCCATCAATGTAGCCTCACTGCCACCACTCTAAGATGTTCACCTTCTTTGCCGGGCTAGAACTTTTTAAATTGTATTGCTAAATTGACATTACTATGGCCCATTCAACATCGATTATCTATCGTCCAGGATGTAGGAACGTTATACTTTTTCATTCATAGATTCGTACAAAAATACCTTCTAGAATATAAGTGTTTTTATTGTTTTCTGCAATAATTCATAGAACGTGAGTTATAGGCATAAACGCATACCAATTGCCGTTTATTCCCGATACACGCTATATAAAAAAATTCAACTGTATATGATCCTATACGTTATGAGTCATCATGCGCGGATGAAAGGGGGGGGGGGGTCGTTTATAATTCCGTGATAGTCAGTAAATGCTTTATGTAGTATGGGTGATATATTGATCAGATCGGTTTGCAGTGAAATGTATAAACAATTGGGCTGAAAATAGCGTCAGCGTCCTCTTACCGTGCGTCAATGAGACTGGCGGTGAAAGATCCCAGGTATAGGACGTCGATCGCCTAGGTCCATTTCCGGTTTGTATGTCGCAATAAACGCCGAAATCATAGATTATTACGTTTATAAAGCGATCGATATGTAACGTAATTTTCGCACTATAAGCCGCACCTGAATATAAGCCGCACCTGAATATAAGCCACAGCAGCTAAATTGAATGATGTGTACATATATAAGCCGCACTGGACTATAAGCCGCAGGTGTTTTAATGTTTAATTACCATATGTAATTACTTAGCATTGGGACACAATACTGTCGGACAAATAACAATTAACTCATTTACAAGTTGTATTACGTTTAGCAAATAAGGGAACAGATAAATAACATTTCAATGCAATCAAAAAAGCAATATTTCGATTTTTACATTTTCGGGTTTGGTCACGTCGAGTCACATAAGCCGCACCGTTATATAAGCCGCAGGGTCGAAAAATGGGGGGAAAAGGCGCGGCTTATAGTCCGAAAATTACGGTACTATAGTGTCTGTCGAGAGCCTTGCGACAATATCTGACGGCCAGATGAATTTAATCGACGCACAGCAGCCATATCCTGTTTACCAGTGTAACTCGCCCGACCATCCACCAGGCGGCGGTATTGAGCAGTCGTTGTATTGAGCCGTAGGGTCCAGCTGCAGCGCCGGAGGTGTATATATGAATTATGAATGCCATGGCGAAAAAATTGTTTGGCAGACAACGCATGGCCGGCAATAACGCTGTACAACGTGATTGGCGGGGAATGTGTTAAAGATCGGACAGCCCGGCGGCTAAGTGGCGCAGTGGGCAAGGCGCTCGCCACTATTACAGGATATGCTAGGTTCGAGCCCAGCTCTCGCCGTTGCTTCCGGCTTGGCTGGTCGTTCATACTAATACATTTGGCAGTATTAGGGGGTGGGAAAGCCGGTGGGTGGGGATCGGACGTTGTGGACAGCGACTCCTACAGGTTGGTTGGTGCGCCTGTACAGCAGAATCAGGACGTATCGGCGGCAGTGTGAGCCTCCCACGTGCTACTCCTCGCCACTGAGAGATCGCGCTGTACAGGTGAAAAGATGCGACGGCTGCCTCCTCGTGTACCGGAGGGGACACATGACGCAAGGCTTCGTCCACATTGCAGCCGACCAGTGGGAGGCATGGTCTAACAACGTTCGAGACAGGGGAGGGTAGAATTGGACAATACGAAATTGGGATGGGAGAAGAAAATGGGGAGAAAAAGCAGATACAAAAAAAAAATCGGACAGGAATACGGGCAACCACTTTGCCCTGGAATTAAAAAAACTGGCATCTGGCAACCAGTAAAAAGAAGAGTACACAAAACGTTTGTGTTCAAACCTCTTACCGTATTCTTTTTCATTAGCACTGAAAGTGTTTTCTTTTTTGCGTTTAAGAAACTTCATAATGTTACCTTTCAAAAGAGACCAGACTCATGCATGTGCTATAAGTAGGGATGTTCGATATTGGCTTTTTTTAACGATAAACCGATATTGTCCAACTCTTAATTTCCGATACCAATATATGCTGGGTTTCCCCCCTCCCCCCCCCCAAAATAAATTTCAGGTAATTAACATCTCTTGTTGTGGAATTAACACAACATTATGCATACTTTTGACAATAAATTAAATAAGAATTTGTTCTTACTTGCCTGGGTAAATAAATGTAAAACATTTAAATATATATATATTTTTTAAAACGGATATTACATTTTAATGCCAATATCGGCAGGCCGATAATATCGGACATCCCTAGCTATAAGTATAATACATCGCAAATTACTTTGGGTATGCAATCGTAAATTTTTTTCTCTTTTGTTAATAGCCCCATTTTTGGCATATCCTCAAGTGGTTAAAATCTATGTTTAAGGATTACCATTGCTTTATTCAGAGCATCAGGAGTGTACCAATGTTCCCCATGGTAGTTAATGGTATCAAGCTAAAGGGGTTTGATTATTTCCCTTTCTGTAGCTTTCGTATTTGTTGGCCCTCTTGCGCACATTACACGCAAAACACAGGCTGACAGTTGGTCAAATTATGGCATGCATTTATATATATTACAGGGCTGTACGCTAAGCTTTTTCACTAGGGGCACACTTGCCCCTAAATTAGAAATTTAGGGGCAAAAAATATGTTTTAGGGGCAAATTTTTAAATAACAATTTTACCATTATAGTGCAAAAAAATATGTTCCTCCTGCCTCATTACTGTGGTCCTTTTATTTAACATTTAAGTGCTTTTGTTGTCAGGTTTGTATCTTTTATAATGAACCAACTAGGGCTGGGCGATATGGCCTAAATATGATATCACGATATTTTCTGACCTTTCGGCGATACACGATACACATATGTTTTTCTTTTTTACCTCAAACAATTCATTATGAGGCTTACCAAGACAGTATGAGTTTGCAAGCTAACATTAAAGACAAAATAAAATACCCATGCATTTAGCATTTTTATATTATATATTAGATTATATATTGCATATATTTAGCAATGAGATATTATATGATTTAGATATGAAATATGATGCATTGAAAATGTGGGACCCTGATGTAAACAAGACAAAAGTCTTTCTCTGGTCTGCATCCCCTTAACAATTGTATGTATTGAGCTGTACCCATTCTGCAATATGTTAATAAAGTTTTAAATCAATCAATCAATAGCATTTTAGCATTTTTATGAAACTACTGTATATTTGTATGTCTCTAAATGTTTTGATGAATTGAAAATGGAGGACCCTTATGTAAAAAAGCCGAAAGTCTTTCTCTGGTCTTCATCCTCCTGTACTGTATTGTACCCATTATGCAATCTGTTAATAAAGTTCTCATTCATTCATTCATTCTGACGGAAAACAGAATAATTTTGATTGACAGTAGAGTCTGCCAATTACGTCACAACGCTTGCACCCGCCCTGCTGTTCTTAGCACCAATCGGCAAGCGCATTAGTTTTTGACTTCCTGAATGCCCTGTGTGTTGACAACAACAAAGCTACTAACATTAGCTCCCCGCGGCCCACGAGTAGGAGACCAGTGCTCTGCAGGATGACTAAATGAGGCATAATGATTTTACCTCAACGAATGTTATAATAAAAGCCTTTCCATACATCTGTCTGATTGAAAACTTTATTAACAGACCGCGGAATGGGCATATCTCAGCACGGGCTGAGATATGAACGAGTAACGTGTGGACCAGATTGACGCGACACAAGGTTTACACAACAGCCCCCACCCCTTGTTTTATTGTATTTGTACCTGTACTACCTGCTGTCAGCTGTTTATCTCTCTCTGTGAGCTTGATTAGCTCACGTTAGCTAGCGTTAGCTCCGCGGCTAACCCTGAACTAAATCAATGACTAGGTTCTAAAGCATTTCAAGTAGTTTTCACTGCACATAGAAGCAGCCAAACAGCGGGAGAATTTCGGGAGCATATGGCCAAAACCCAGTTAGGAACCATCGATTCCCATCCCTACTACCAACTTTACTTTTCTTCATAGCTAAATCAGACAGTCAGCCAGTCTATCAGAGTGAGTGCTCAGTTGATTTTCCCCGCTGATCATACCTGAGTGCTCAGCGTCATCACACGCCTTGGATCATTTAGGAGTGAAATGCGAATGCAAGGCTTGAAATCGCTACTCGCAAGCCCGCCCCCAAATATTATTTACCAATCGCAACGGCCAATTAAAGGGGCAATTTGCGATGAGATCATCGCAGCGTACAGCCCTGTATTATACACACACACACATATATCTCATACAATAAAAACATGTGTAGTGTATGCATGTGCGTAGTGTGTGTGTTTACGTGCACAGCTCACTTTAAAGTCTCGCTAAAGATTCCGGGGGTGAGTTTCTGTCCCAGCAGACGGGTGAGGTCGTCCCAGTTCAGAGAAGGTTCTGGAACCCATGGGACTGTGACGCTGGGCACAGTCACTTGCTTCTCCGTGGTAGAGGCATGTGGCAACAGTGGTTCTGGGGGAGGTGGTCTACGGTGGCTCACATAGCCAACCAGGTAGCCTGAGTTCCAAGTATGTAAAACAGGAAGTGACACAATGAGAATGACCCCACAGCCTCCTAGCCTCCTACTACTATCAAAAGTATATAAAGCCTATGAATTGCTCTATCTTTGTACTGAATGTGTACTGGTCTACACAAGCTGAAAGGTATACCATAACCCTGTTTCTACAGTAATATAATAAGTTCTGGTCTACACAAGCGGAAAGGCATTGTAACTCCCTCTATTTGCAATGATGACAGCAACAGCAAAGAGGAAATTATAGACTTTAGCATCTTCTTCTTGCTAGGAACTCTACACGAAAACCGTCAGTGGCCGAAACTTCCACTTATATAAGGATGTGCGAGGTTCTAGAATGTTCAGCTATGACATCATCACGAACGTTCCAGAATGTTGTGGCAGAGCTAATGTTCTAGAGACTGTTCTAGCATGTACTACTATGACATCACACACGTGCCAGAATGTTCCTAACAATAGTCCGTGGGTGAATTATGTACCATTACAATCGCTACACTAGCAGCCTTTAGGTAGGAACCAAACTTAAACTGAACACAGAGGTAGTTACAGGCATATAACATAACCCTGTTTCTACAGTAATATCATAAGTACTGATCTTCACAAGCTGAAAGGCATATAACATAACCCTGCTCTACATAAATTACTTCATGGGGCACCCAGAGAGGGGGGGCCTACCGATGACGAAGATGAGCAGGGTCCCCAGGGCCAGGTAGCAGATATTGCGTTTGCGTTGCTGCTGGAGGTACGGCCGGTAAGAGGGAGAGCCTTCTGGCTGGCCAGTCATCTCCACGGCATCGGTTTCGTCTAAGTTGCCGTTGGACATCTTGACCTCCACATGATTCCCTCCGTCCTCCTCCTGCAGAGTGAATCTGCTGTACCTTTCACTGTTAAACTAGAGACACAGGGAGTGGGGGGGTAAGAGAGAGTGGTCAATATTGTGTCTGTAACTCTTCCTCTTGTCATCCGAGTGAGGCGACAATACAGTAATGGGAGGAAATCATTAATTATTCATTAAATTAAAAAAAGAATACGATTTGTTTTATTTGATCAATCTTACCATTTTGTGAAATGCCGCCCTCGCTTGAGTTATCGTCTCTGCCATTAGTACTCTGGGGTAAGAATGCAAGAAAACAAAGAAAAAATAATGCAAAGGAGGAAGAGATGGACAGATAGTGGAGCGAGAGAAGAAAAAAAAGAATGCAAGAGGAAGAGATGGACAGATAAAGATTGGAGAGAGAATAAGAGAACGTCACAAAACATGGTTGGGTTTTTCCCAGTTAGTACCAAAGATTACAAGAACATATTTTTCCATCTGGAATCTATTCAAACTCTCGCACTCTTGAAAGGATGAAACAGCGCTGATGCGTCTACCTCACTCAGGCTGCCGTATGAGAGTTTCATGGAGGCAGGTAGACTCCTCCACCCTACTGGTAGAATTAAAGTTTCACAGTAAATCATTAGCACAGTTTCATTCTTTTGTAGTGCGAGGAGCCCCGACTTCTCCTACGTTCCACTTAGAAAGATACAACCTCAAATCTCTGGAAACACCCGCTACCCCTACAACAGCACAACGAGTCGCTTAAAAAGAGTGTCCATCAATTTAAGTCAGCTGTGCTTTTCAAGACTGAAGTCCTTGTTGCCAAACTGCTGCACGGGGGGGAAAAGTAGCTGGTTTTCAGTTCATGAGCTTTCACACCAAGCTCAGTGCAGAGGGCACAGAGCACCCAATACTTGTCAAGCATCATGGTGACCAGTGGTCAGGTTTGAAGGAGGAGGGGGGGGGGGTTCTGTCGAGTTGAGGAAACAGTGCGGGTGCTCGTTTCAGGTTCTGAAAAGAGGAACTTGACTGTTAAAAGCAAAGTGCTTACCCAACCGACAGAACAAAATCACTTCTTCTACAAACTATAGGACCCTACAAACACTTTACCCTACATCCCTCCTCAAACGTGCAACTTAGCGCAACATCTCACTCAAGCACGCCTACCATCTACTGACCTTGACATTGACTTCTCACACACATACTGGAGCCAAAACACAAGACAAAATAACTCCACAATCACCCGACAGGCGTGTTTTTATCACAACAGTGCATGACCTCGTGTCAGCTGCAATGACCTGAAAGTTAACGACACATTCAATGCATTGTGCGACGGCGTCAGAAACATTCCCCAGTGTGGTCCGACCGTAACAGAGTGAATCTTCAGGTGAATAAGCCGATAATAACCCGTAAACGTCTTTTGGCGCTAATTGCATTTCCTGATAGGTAGGTGTGTTTGGTGAACTCGACTAACTGGTTTTTAAACAACTCTACACAGCCAGAGGCACTTTTTTTTTAATATCACAGAAGCATGCCGTCTTGATGAACATTGGCAAGTTATGACAGCTTAGGCAGCAGAGAATAGCATGAATACACATGTACACAAACTAGAGCCACACACTGTACTGTAGTCAAGCCACACCTAAGTTTATGATGCCATTCTACCAACAAACAGGTTCTGATGATACCCAACTACGGCTGTACCCCTAATCTAGGCTCGTCATCATCGTCCACTCCAGTTAGTCTCATTAGGGTGCAGAGAGCGGAAGAGGTTTGACATGAGGAGGCATGATGATTATAATGGCTTGAATTCCATCAAGGATTTGCGCTTTCTCCACATCATGTGATAAGTCACACGGAGTAGTAAGGATGAAGCCTTTTTTCCTTCAGGAGTTTAGTTCCCTGCAATTCTCCTTTTGTACTCCGTCAGAAACGTAACAAGCCTGTTTTAAATCATCTTGGCCTAGAGACCAATTTAGGTCCCTGACTGGTATTTAAAAAGTTTGACATATAAAAGTTAGTTATAATAATGACCGCGTTAACACATTATCACAATCTATCATCCTAATAATAATAATAATCATATATTACCACAATCACCATAACAATGATACCATTACAACAATCACCATAATAAGGAGCATATACCGGTATCCCAACCCAAGTCTACATTTTCCCTAGTACCACATGTAGCACTAGCAGTAACCAGTAACACTGCATTGATTGAAAACTGTATTAACAGATTGCAGAATGGGTACAATACAGTACAGCTCAATACACACAATTGTTAAGGGGTTGCAGACCAGAGAAATACTTTAGTCTTGTTTACTAAACAGGGTCCCCCATTTTCAATTCATCAATTATATGACATACATATAGACACGCAGTACTGCTACATCTAGACATTTATGACATACCAGATTTACAAATACAGTACTGTTTGTGATACAAAAATACTCTAAAAAAGAAACTGTACATTGGGGGAGGTTGGGTAGGTGGGGGGGAATCATTAATTATCATACGACAATCGAAGGCCAAAGCAAAGCCAAGGTCACGTCTTCCCTCTAGTCTCTCGTCTCTCTCCAGCTGAAACAGCCTTCATGCTAGCAGCTAGCAGCAAGCTGCGACTTGCGGCTATTTCCTCCCCTGTCTGTTCGTCGAGCCAGCCATGTGCACGGAAGGTTATTATAAAGCCCAATAACGTTGCGTAAGCTAACGTGAGGAGAACAAACATCTTGGTTGCCAAATTACCACGCTACACGCTTAGCATTATAACTTAAAGAATGGGAACAATGGTATCTTTTGACAGGTGCCACAGCAGCCACACAGCACATGTGGCAGCTAGGTTCGTTTAGCTCAAGGTACTATCAGCAGCATCTCTAGGCTACAATACATTGGCCTGCATCTTATCACACGGACACTCTTTGGCTCTTTGGAAGATAATGATTCTCAGCTAACGTAACTAACTAATTAATTATTATGATACCCTTGGAGATAAGGCTCGCGTTCGTCATCTCTCACCTTGTTCCAGTCCGATGTCCCCTGGCTTCCTTCGACCACCCCCACTGTTGCCCGTCCTCTCTCTTCTTGTCGGTATACCGGTGTCAAGCTATATTAAATAAGACATTCTACTTCCGTCCATAAATGTTTCAAAATAAAGGTTCCCATTGCAATTCCACTTTAAAATGGTCTGCATATAAAATGTTGTTTGAAACGTTTAAAGACAGAACATATTAAATGGTGAAATGTCTGTTAAATATAATATATTGTATATAAGGTACGTAATATAACGGCAACTTTCTCCCCTCTGTCTAACAAACTCAGCAAGACCGATGGCTTCTCAGTTGCAGTGGGTGACAATATTGTCACAAGGAAAGACGAAATTACCTACCTGGGTTCCATCCTAGAGGCAAATCTTTCCTGTGACAAAATGGCATCCAATGTAATAAAAAAAAGTCAACCAACGAACTAGATTCTTGTACCGGATCTCCTCTCTGGTAAACAAGAATACCCTGAAGACTCTGGCAGGAGCACTCATTCAAGGGTACTACGACTATGCGTGCACCTCAAGGTACCAAAGCACCTCAAAGGCGCTTAAAACAAAATTACAAACATCACAAAACAAACTGGTCAGACTACTAAGATCCAAGGCAGCTCTACAATTTAAAAAAAAAAAAAATTATTTAGTGGCTTACATTATTTAGAAAAATCTTTTTTAAAAGTCTGACATGTTTCGGCCTACATGGCCTTCTTCAAAAAATTCTTCTTCTTTTAAAAAATTGTAGAGCTGCCTTGGATCTCAACCTCTTTTATAAGCGAATCCTACCCCGGATTTAATCCAAAGAGCACCTACCTGAAACAAAATAAGAACGCTGAAGCCCTCTCCATATCCTCTGTTTTGGTCAGACTAATACTTGACCTTACCCCCAGAACCCACCTCACCCCTGCCCACTTTGACAACCTAGGATGGCTTAGAGTAGACGACAGAGTACAGCAACTTGCAATGGGCCTGGTCTACAAGATACACTATACGACTAAGGTACCCATGTACATGTCAAAATACTTCCCAAAGGTCAGTGAATACCACAACTACTACACCAGAGGAAGCTCAACAAATCATGTTAAACCCAGATTCGGCTCAAACAAGGGACTAAACACATTTCGCAATTATGCCACATCAATGTGGAACGCCCTACCCAAAGCTGTAAAGGAATGTGAATCTATACCCACATTCAAAACCGGTCTTAAAGAGCACCTACGGGAGGCTGCAATTCGAAACTGGCCACCGTAAATGCCCAAAACCCCCACCACCTCCTAATAGACAGTCTCCTCCCCACTGCATGTATATATTCCCTCCCCGCCTTATGTATATTTCTCTCCCACCCACCCACCCCCTCCTAATGTACAGTCCCCTCCCCATCATATGTATATACTCTGTCAGGATCTAGGGGTAACAGTACTGTATATTTGAATACCGTTTAAGTCACAAATGTATCAGTACTAAATACCTATATGTCCCTATGCCATAAATGTCATGTATGTTGTGTATGTCATAAATGTCTATATGAATTGAAAATGGGGGGCGGCTACGTGGCGTAGTGGGCAAGGCGCTCGCCATGAATGCGGAGACGCTGGGCTCGCCTGTTCGAGCCCAGCGCTCCACATTGCTTTCAGTTTAGCTGGTCGTTCATACTAATACACATTGGCCGTATTAGGGGGTGGGAAACTGATGGGTGGGGATCGGGCGTTGTGGACAGCGACTCCTACAGGTCGGTTGGTGCGCCTGCGCAGTAGAATCAGGAAGTGTCGGGGGCAGCGTGAGCCTCCCACGCGTTACTCCTCGCCACTGAGAGATCGAGCTGCGCAGGTGAAAAGATGCGACTGCTGTTACCTCAAGTACCGGAGGGGACTTGTGCTATGTATGACTTAGTCCACATTGCAGCCGGCTTGTGGGAGGCAAGAAACAGCGTTCGTGACAGGGGAGGGTTGAATTGGATGATACGAAAATTGGGATGGGAGAAAATATATAGAAAATGGGAGAAAAAGTGGATAAAAAAAAATGAATTGAAAATGGGGGACCCTGATGGAAACAAGAAAAACGTCTTTCTCAGGTCTGCATGCCCTTAACAATTGTGTGTATTGAGCCGTACTGTATTGTACCCATTCTGCAATCTGTTAAATAAAGTTTTCATTCATTCATTCATTCATTCATTCATTCATAGTCTAGGCCTAGCCCCTTTCATGACTGTGATAGATGCACGCCAACAAGGTTTGGCCAGTGAATACACAGTCACTTGCTAGCCCACAGCAAACCAAGCAATATTCACCATGATGGACTGGTTTTGGACGAACGGTTTATTATACAAGTATCACAGAGAAATGTCAAAGGCACTCACAGTTGCACGAGGGTTTCGGACAAAAATATGGGATGGTTTGAAAGCTTGGCGTTGCTAATAAACATTTTAAATAATTTTTATAAACGTGTAAACATCACCGAGATCAGTGTTGCATCAAAATGGCTTACCCTCTTCTTCCGCTTTGTGACATGCCGGAGTGCTGTGATTGCTGGGCGCACCAGCAAAGCAGAAGAAGAGAAGAAGCCAATCACAGCGCTCCGGCATGTCACAAAGCGGAAGAAGAGAGACTTACTCCTATCCAAGCTCTAGGAGGGTCATCAAAGAGAAGTCACCTATTCTCAGTCCTTGCCCCACAATGGTGGAATGAACTACCCACCCCAGTTAGGACAGCCGAAACCCGTCCAATCTTTCGCCGTCGACTAAAGACGCACTTCTTCAACCATTATCTGAAATTATTATTATTATAATTTTTTTTTAATCTAACCCTAACTAACCTTGCTGTCATGCACTTGTCCTAATAAACTAACCTACACTGTAGCACGCAACACTTTGATGAACATTGTTACTCAACTGATAGAGTTGTGCCCTTCCTGATGACTTGTTGTACAGAACTTGTAAGTCGCTTTCGATAAAAGCGTCAACTAAATGACTCAATGTAAATGTGATTAAAATGACAAACACAACGTGGCTTTAAGCCAAGATACATAGCATATAGTTGACAAGAAGCATATGATTGAAGCCTAGCTATCTACCTAGCCACTAGCATGCTGGTGAAATAGACCCATGTGACTGCAGTTAGCAAGCTAACATTAACAGTTTTATGTTCCATTTGATACAACACAGCATTTGAACTGAGTGGTGACATTAGTGACTAGCATGCTATGTATATTGGCTTTGCTAACTACAGTCAAACGTTACAATTACAAAAGAGGCTCTATGACCATAGTATGGATGCATACTAAAAGCATCCTGACAGGTGCTCGGCCTTGCTGGGGCACTTGGTCATTCTCGGACCGCAAGGCACTCTGGGTGTGTGCTCCACACCAGAACACTCCTCTTCCCACTGGACACTAATTTGGGTTCAACCTCCATTAGTAATGGAAGCAAAGACTTTCCTTTGAAAGAGAGTCTTTTTCATTCACATTGTATCAGGCCTACAGTACCATCATACATGTCGCCTATAGGCTGTATCAGGCCTTAAACAGTCACCATTGATAATAATTTTTTAAATATGTAACAGAGGTACCGTGTGTCTATCCACAGTCACGATGGACAGTGTAGTGTAGTGCAGTGGCTGTAGACGTTAAGCGGTACTGCAAGCAAAACTCACTCCCCAGAGGCATCCAGACACATTACCAAGAAGTGAATTCACCTCTTGGTATAGTGGTCTGAGATGCCAACCGCGGCGCGGGCGACCGGGGTTCAACTCCCACTCAGGGCGATCCCTTAACAGGGGTTGAATCGAAACACAACGCAGAGCAATACAAGACCGGTTACATATGTTCAATGGGTTTTTCTACCTAAAGGAAAGGTCTCCAGAAATATACAAAAAACTGGACTGGTCGGACATCACTGAGGCCCTCTACAGGAAGGGACAGAGTAGGCTGTTCTTCCTGAGGAGACTCAGGTTGTTCGACGTGTGCAACCGACTGCTGCTATCTTTCTACCAGTCGGTTGTAGCCAGCATCCTCTTTTTTGCTGTCAAGTCAAGTCAAGTCAAGAGTTTTATTTGTCACGGCATACGGATATACAATGAAATGCGGGTGGTCTTGCCCGCAACGATGTGCAATTGGTACAACATATAACATATAATAGAATCCAATACAAAAAAAATTTGCAATAAAATTGTGCAATAACAGGTAGTAGGTAACAATAAATTTGTGCAATGACGGGTAACAGTTGACAGTTAACAGTAGTAGTAATAGTAGTGCAATACACTGTTACTGTTGCTAATACTAATTTAAAGTGGCCTTTCCTTTTGGCAATAAGTGAGGGTGCGTGCGGCCTGAGTGTGTGCCCGCTCATGCTAAAGTGTTACAGTGGTACTCAATGTTCATTGTTCATGGTTCTGATGGCCTGGGGGAAGAAGCTGAGCCTAAGCCGCTCTGTCCTAGTAGCTGGGGTTCGCAGGCGTCTGCCTGACCTCAGCAGCTGAAACAGGCTGTTATTGGGGTGGTGAGGGTCTTTCATTATCCTGCAGGCTCTGGATTTGCACCTCTTGTTGTATAGAACCTGCAGGGGGGGTAGTGCAATACCCGTGGTACGCTCGGCTGAGCGCACCACTCTCTGTAGGGCCTTCTTGTCCTGTGCCGTGCTGTTTCCATACCAGGCAGTGATGTTTCCGGTCAGGATGCTCTCTACAGCTCCTGAGTAGAAGGACTGGAGTATCTTTCCCGATACTCTGAACTTCCTTAACTGTCTCAGGTGGTAGAGACGCTGTTTCGCCTTCTTTACTACTGTGTCTATGTGTGTTGACCATGTCAGGTCCTCTGAGATGTGGACCCCCAGGTACTTGAAGCTGCTCACCCTGTCCACGGTAGCCCCGTTAATCATCAGTGGTGTGTGCGTCTCCTGCTGTCCTCTCCTATAATCCACGATCAGCTCCTTGGTTTTACCAATGTTCAGGAGCAGGCTGTTGTCCTGGCACCAGCGTTCCAGTACCTCAACCTCCTCCCGGTAGGCCTTCTCGTCGTTGTCCGAGATCAGCCCCACCACCACCGTGTCATCTGCGAACTTCACTATGGAGTTGGAGCTGAACTTGGCCACACAGTCGTGTGTGTAGAGTGAGTACAGCAGGGGGCTCAGAACACAGCCCTGGGGGGACCCGATGCTCAGGGTGATGGTGTTGGAGGTCTGACCCCCCACCCTGACCGCCTGGGGTCTTTCGCTCAGAAAGTCCAGTACCCAGGCGCTCAGGGCGGAGCTCAGACCTAGCTCGATCAGCTTGTCCACCAGTCTGGTGGGGACTATGGTGTTGAACGCTGAGCTGTAGTCAATGAACAACAGTCTCACATAGCCCCCCTTCTGACGGTCAAGGTGCGAGAGGGTGCTGTGCAGTACCTGGGAGACCGCGTCGTCGGTGGACCTGTTTGTCCTGTATGCAAATTGCATAGGGTCCATATCACTGGGGAGGGAGGCACAAATGTGGTCCTTGACCAGCCTCTCGAAACATTTCATGACCACAGAGGTGAGTGCCACCATTCTGTAGTCATTTGGACATGCTGGGGAGGGTTTCTTCGGCACAGGGATGATGGTAGACATCTTGAAGCAGGCAGGGACCACTGACTCCGCCAGTGATTGATTAAATATGGCGGTGAACACAGGGGCCAGCTGGTTGGCACAGGTCTTGAGTATACGTCCTGTTATGCCATCTGGGCCAGCAGCCTTCCTGGTGTTCACCTGCATAAATGCTCTTCTCACACTGTGTTCCGACAACGAGAGAGCGTCCCCCCCCCCTCGCGGTTGCCCCCCCCCCTCCACAACAGCCGGCGCGCCAGTGACGTCACTAGCCGGAGGGCCAGCAGCGCCACTGTCTACACCAAACCGAGCGTAGAAGATGTTGAGCTTGTCCGCGAGGGAGGCGTCGTCGCTCCCCATTGAGGGGGCGCTGACTTTATAGTCAGTTATTGTCTTCAGTCCCTGCCATAATCCTCTTGTGTCGTTTTGTGCCATTTGTGTCTCCAGTTTATCAGCATATGTCCTCTTAGCAAGTTTGACAGCCTTGCGTAGAGTATAGACTGAAGCCTTATACAACTCGAGGGACGCCAGCAAGCTGAACAAGCTGGTGAAGAAGGCTAGCTCAGTAGTGGGTGGTGAGCTGGATAACCTAGAGGTGGTGGCTGAGAGGAGGATGAGGGAAAAGCTAGAAGCCATCCTGGAGAACCCCTCTCACCCCCTCTACGAGGAGCTAGCCAGAATGAAGAGCACGTTCAGCCAAAGACACATCCCCCCCGACAGACCACAAACCGCCTGGGCCGGTCCTTTATACCGGCCATCAGGCTCTACAACAAAGGGCTCTGGCGGCCGGATCGGCCGGTTCTGCTGCCAGAGCTATCACTGTCACAACTCGGGACTTAGTTGAGAACTAGAGACTCACATCACCGTACCGACTATCTTGTTTCTTTGCACTAGTGACTCATATCACTGGACTATCTTGTGTTTGTACTTTGTATATTATATTTGTATCTATACCTTAAGTATATCTATAGTGTATATAGATACTGGACTGTATATGACTGTGAAGCTATGCATCCCCCACCCTGTACCCCCCCCCCAGGGGTGTAGCTCCAGATTCTGGGCCCCATGAAAGAATGTATTTGTAGGCCCCCAGTGTATGCGAGCGCGCGTAAGCGCGCAAGCGAATTTTTTTTGGCAATTTTTTTATTGATGAAAACGCATAATATCGTTTTTACCTATACATTCGGATCAGCAGTTCAGCACCTGCACTGTTGGTGGGTGAGCCTAGTAAAGGATGTCGCATTGCGTTCATCTTCAATGAATGGACCAATGCAATAGTCTACCAAAGCCCCCCCTCTCTCTCTATATATCCAGTGATGCCACAGATTACTTGTAAAAGTAATCCGATTACTGATTACTGATTACTCCTTTAAAAAGTAATCCAAGTTACTTTACTGATTACTTGATTATCAGAGTAACTTAGTTACTTTGAAAGTAACTAGGTTACGAAGTCGTCGTCGTTCCCCCAACAGTTTTTTTTTAAACGCTTTATTGAAAGTGCATAAATTGTTTTTAACTTGTTTCTCTGCACATAACGTAAATTGTTAAACTAGTGCTTCAGCTTCTGTACCATCAAGTATGGTAAAGCAACAGTCTATGATGCTCACAGCATTAGAGCAGCCAGCCAGTGGTTTTACAAAACCAGTGTATCCATTCACATCTAACAAATGCAGGCTGAACTATTCAATTATATCAACTGTAACTATTAAATTGTTTTTATAAATGTCTCTCTATAAACATACAATCAGTCTCTCTTTAACATGTAAATTAACTGTAAATCTGGCAAATAAGAGCTTTTGCTCTGCCACCATCAAATATACATTAATCAAAAGGGAAAGAAACAATCTCTCTCTTTTGCTGTTTGGCTGGCCTCCGAGTCCTCCTGTACCTAGTCGAAGCGTCGGCTAGTGTTGTGATTCCAGATGCTTTCAATGCAATTGGATGTGCTGTTTTTAGCGGTAGACAGTATTTTGTTTCCTCCGCATATGCATAGACGAGCGTTTTGGGGTGGAAGTCTGAACAGAAACCGCAAAAGTCTTCTTGCGGTTTCACTTTTAATTTTGCGTTTAGACAAGCGTTTTGGGGTGGAATTCTCAGACGAATGCAGACGAGGCTGTAACAACGGAGCCCTGCTGTCACACGATTGGCGCATATGTCACATGACGTGCTGTGAAGACCCGCCCTACTCTGCCTCTGATTCGCAGACTGTGGATGGGGGATGTGATTGTACCAAAGCAGAGTCACTCACAGACAGAGTGTCCAGTCACGCCGCGGGACACATTCTTGTGTAACCCTTTCACTGCCACACTACGTCACTCCCAAATAAGAAAAACAGCTCAAAATGTATTTTTGACTGTCGAAAACTAAATAAAATACTGCATTCCGCCTGCATTATGAATTTATGATGAGATAGTAGTAACGCACAGCCACTTGGACAAGTAACTGCAATCAGATTACTGGCTTTTAAAGATTAACGCGTTAGATTACTATTTTCGGGGGAAAGTAATCAGATTACAATAAAGCGTTACTTAGTAACGCGTTACCGGCATCACTGTATATATCTCACACACACACACACACACACACACACACACACACACACACACACACACACACACACACACACACACTTCAGAAACAAACATAGTATCAATGAGAGCATCAATAATACACCTGAGTGATGTCTAGTAAAAAAAAAAAAAAAAAAATGTGGGCCCCCCCTCAGTGCTGGGCCCTTGGAATCATCCTAAGCTACCCCCCCCCCCCCCAGCTACGCCCCTGCCCCCCCCCCCCCCATTCTGCTCTGACACTCGAATTTCCCCAAGGGGATCAATAAAGGATTATCTTATCTTACTTGATCAAACGCATTAATACAATGCATTTATGCCAAGGTCTTTTAATTTGAAGGCAAAACTTCTCCACAGGAAGTCTTATTTACACGTAATTATTCTAGCTTGAAACAGCTAACCTTCGCCAGTGTCCTTTCTTATGAATCATTTCACGCAATGGAGCAGAACGTCACGTAGCCATAGAGCTCCGTAGTCCCGCCCAGTTTGGTGACGTACCGCTGGTCCCACTTTACAGAAAGAAAATACACGGGTAGGGCAAGGGCGCAGAGTAGGACATACGGGGCAGGAAGAGGTTGGTTGAAGGAGGTGGGTAGATGACAGGTGACTGAGGTGAGGTACACGATGGGTAGGAGGAGGCATGGAAGGGCTAGAGGAAACTAAAAAAATTATCGGATGGAAATGAGTGCAGCAACCCTGAATATAGACCACTTAGCCCTGAATATAGCCCCTTTCGTGACTGATGCACCGAGTGAATCCACAGTCACTTGCTCCTCAATAGTTAACCAACCTATGTTGACCATAAAGGACTGGTTCTGGCCGAACCGTTCGTTATACAAGTATCACAGAGACATTACAAAGGTACTCACAGTTGCACGAGGGTTTCGGACAGAGATACGGGATGGTTTGAAAGCTTGGCGTTGCTAATAAACATTTTAAATATTTTTTATAAACTGCTCAAACAACAAATCATGTAAAACAAATCATGTAAAACCCAGATTCGGCTCAAACAAGGGACTAAACACGTTTCGCAATTATGCCACATCAATGTGGAACGCCCTACCTAAAGCTGTAAAGGAATGTGAATCACTACCCACTTTCAAAAACACTCAAAAAACACCTATGTCAATTCAATTCAATTCAATTTCTTTAATGACCACCCAGCCAGGCTGGTGGAATTTGGTTTCAGTGCAGGTTTCATAGCAGTTCCAACATAAAAACATAAAAACATAGAACATATAACATCACTTACAGCGTACATAAAAGAAAACACAATTACATAGATACAGTTCAGAGTTTGTCCATGTCCATGTCAGCAGAGGTAAGGGGGGTTGCGGGGGGTACTACAGGGGGGGGGGGTGCTACAGGGAGTTCAGTGTCCGTATGGCAGTGGGGAAGAAGCTGTTTTTGAACCGGGTTGTTTTGGTGGTCAGGGATCTGTAGCGCCTCCCGGAGGGCAGCAGCTGGAAGATGTGGTGTGCTGGGTGAGTGGGGTCGGAGATGATTTTCCTGGCTCTCCTGATTGTGATTTGGCGGTGGAGTGATTCGAGGGAAGGGAGGGGGGTGCAGATTATTTTTGAGGATTTATTGATGATTCTTTGTAGTTTGTTTGTGAGACTGCAATTCGAAACTGGCCCCTACAAATGTCCTAACCTAGTTGTACAGTAAATGACCAAGTAAGGCTTTGTCAGTATTCCAATGTACAGTGTAAAATGTGTGTGTGTCCCCTACCCTTCCGGCGTTGGGTGCATGATGCGTATGCGCTGTGATCACAGCGCAAGCGCACCAGGCAGCCAACGCCGTAACTAATGCCGTTTTGAGCCGTGTTGACCATTTTATAAGAAATATTTAAAAATTGTATTAGCAACGCCGAGATTTCAAACCATCGCGTATTTTTGTCCGAAACCCTCGTGCAACTCTGAAATGTCTCTGTGATACTTGTATAACGAACGTTTCGGCCAGAACCAGTCCTTCATGGTCAACATAGGTTGGTTTCCTATTGAGGAGCAAGTGACTGTGGATTCACTCGGTGCATCACAGTCAGCAAGTGACTGTGGATTCACTCGGTGCATCACAGTCACGAAAGTCCGGGCTACCCTGAATATAGACAATTAACCCTGAATATAGACAATTTATCCCTCAATATATATACCATTCATTATCCCTGAATATAGACCATCTAGTTCACCAAGGTATTCTTGATGAATCCTAGAGCCCTTGTAGAGTTGTAGGCTGTCGGTCCGTGTACGTTTTGATACAGTAGGCGAAAAGCGGAAATACGAAGTGTTTTCCTATTTCCGTTTGAAACCAAAATCGAAAAAACGGGGGAAACTGAAATACGAAGCTGTTTTTCGTATTTTGGTGTCAGAATCAAATGAAAAAAGGAGTAAATAATGGGCAGATTTTGGTCCGTGTACGTTTTGATAGTTCGTTTTTCGTTTTTGATGTGAAGAATGGAGAACGGAACCACGTGACAAGTACATTTTTCAATGTAAAAGCCATGCACGATCTAACGTTAACGAATCGTTATGAATAAATACATGCATGCATACAGATCTACTTATGATACATACATTTTTTGTTTTGTGCATTTCATTTAGACATGATCTTTTATGTGAAGTAATATGGTCTGTCGTCTGTCCCAAATAGTGTTGTCTAAACGCACATTAGTTACCCAACAGATATCCTAGTCGCAGGCCGAAATAGGTCCGCCAGCAATAATATCTGCCCGTCAGGTCAGAGTAGACTATTTTGAGAATATGATTTTTGTGATGAAGATTCGCTTTATTGTATCGCAATCGGGAGACTTAGGTAAAGTTAGAAAGATATTCACAGATTCGAATTTCCGCGATCAATAATTGATTGATTGATTGAAAACTTTATTAACAGATTGCAGAATGGGTACAGTACAGTTCATCTTTATTCCGAAGCGTAAAACTGTGAAAACATACATGAAATACAAGAAATCACTGATCAAACCATAACAACATACATACATATTATCTGTCGTTGCAAGGTTGGTTGTTAACCCACTGAACTTAACTACAAGCGCATTACGGCCCCAAACGTACCTTGTTGACTGCATGCAATATGAGAGGACAGTTAAGAGCTCTGGTGTCGATGTGGCATGTCTGAGGGTCGTGGAGAAGTGAAGGAACGAACCTTATAGTGTCTCTCTATTTATACACTATAGCCGGGACTACTATGACATCACCGCTATGACATCACAATGTTCCAGAGCGTTCTAGCCTGTTCTAACCGGTTCTACTATGACATCACCGCTATGACATCACAATCTTCCTTAAGCGGAATTACACTATGACACAGCTGCAGTTACATCAATACATACAATTGTTAAGGGGATGCAGACCAGAGAAAGACTTTTGTCTTGTTTACATCAGGGTCCCCCATTTTCAATTCATCGTAACATATATGACATACAGATAGACAGTACTGCTACATCTATACATTTATGACATACAAGATTTGCAAATACAGTACTGTTTGTGATACAAAAAGAGTCCAGAAAAAAAAGTATATACAGTTTTTTGAGAGTGTAGTGGGTAGTGATTCACATTCCTTTACAGCTTTGGGTAGGGCGTTCCACATTGATGTGGCATAATTGCGAAACGTGTTTAGTCCCTTGTTTGAGCCGAATCTGGGTTTAACATGATTTGTGGAGCTCCCTCTGGTGTTGTGATCGTAGTATTCACTGACCTTTGGGAAGTATTTTGACATGTACATACATGGGTACCTTGGTCGTGTAGTGTATCTTGTAGACCAGGCCCATTGCAAGTTGCTGTACTCTGTCGTCTACTCTAAGCCATCCTAGGTTGTCAAAGTGGGCAGGGGTGAGGTGGGCTCTAGGAGTAAGGTCAAGCAGTAGTCTGACCAGTTTGTTTTGAGATGTTTGTAATTTTGTTTTTAGCGCCTTTGAGGTGCTTTGGTATTTCTTAAGCGAAATGCGAAATGTTTTTAAAACACAGGGATGATGGTAGACATCTTGAAGCAGGCAGGGACCACTGACTCCGCCAGTGATTGATTAAATATGGCGGTGAACACAGGGGCCAGCTGGTTGGCACAGGTCTTGAGTATACGTCCTGTTATGCCATCTGGGCCAGCAGCCTTCCTGGTGTTCACCTGCATAAATGCTCTTCTCACACTGTGTTCCGACAACGAGAGAGCGTCCCCCCCCCCTCGCGGTTGCCCCCCCCCCCTCCACAACAGCCGGCGCGCCAGTGACGTCACTAGCCGGAGAGCCAGCAGCGCCACTGTCTACACCAAACCGAGCGTAGAAGATGTTGAGCTTGTCCGCGAGGGAGGCGTCGTCGCTCCCCATTGAGGGGGCGCTGACTTTATAGTCAGTTATTGTCTTCAGTCCCTGCCATAATCCTCTTGTGTCGTTTTGTGCCATTTGTGTCTCCAGTTTATCAGCATATGTCCTCTTAGCAAGTTTGACAGCCTTGCGTAGAGTATAGACTGAAGCCTTATACAACTCGAGGGACGCCAGCAAGCTGAACAAGCTGGTGAAGAAGGCTAGCTCAGTAGTGGGTGGTGAGCTGGATAACCTAGAGGTGGTGGCTGAGAGGAGGATGAGGGAAAAGCTAGAAGCCATCCTGGAGAACCCCTCTCACCCCCTCTACGAGGAGCTAGCCAGAATGAAGAGCACGTTCAGCCAAAGACACATCCCCCCCGACAGACCACAAACCGCCTGGGCCGGTCCTTTATACCGGCCATCAGGCTCTACAACAAAGGGCTCTGGCGGCCGGATCGGCCGGTTCTGCTGCCAGAGCTATCACTGTCACAACTCGGGACTTAGTTGAGAACTAGAGACTCACATCACCGTACCGACTATCTTGTTTCTTTGCACTAGTGACTCATATCACTGGACTATCTTGTGTTTGTACTTTGTATATTATATTTGTATCTATACCTTAAGTATATCTATAGTGTATATAGATACTGGACTGTATATGACTGTGAAGCTATGCATCCCCCACCCTGTACCCCCCCCCCCCAGGGGTGTAGCTCCAGATTCTGGGCCCCATGAAAGAATGTATTTGTAGGCCCCCAGTGTATGCGAGCGCGCGTAAGCGCGCAAGCGAATTTTTTTTGGCAATTTTTTTATTGATGAAAACGCATAATATCGTTTTTACCTATACATTCGGATCAGCAGTTCAGCACCTGCACTGTTGGTGGGTGAGCCTAGTAAAGGATGTCGCATTGCGTTCATCTTCAATGAATGGACCAATGCAATAGTCTACCAAAGCCCCCCCTCTCTCTCTATATATCCAGTGATGCCACAGATTACTTGTAAAAGTAATCCGATTACTGATTACTGATTACTCCTTTAAAAAGTAATCCAAGTTACTTTACTGATTACTTGATTATCAGAGTAACTTAGTTACTTTGAAAGTAACTAGGTTACGAAGTCGTCGTCGTTCCCCCAACAGTTTTTTTTTAAACGCTTTATTGAAAGTGCATAAATTGTTTTTAACTTGTTTCTCTGCACATAACGTAAATTGTTAAACTAGTGCTTCAGCTTCTGTACCATCAAGTATGGTAAAGCAACAGTCTATGATGCTCACAGCATTAGAGCAGCCAGCCAGTGGTTTTACAAAACCAGTGTATCCATTCACATCTAACAAATGCAGGCTGAACTATTCAATTATATCAACTGTAACTATTAAATTGTTTTTATAAATGTCTCTCTATAAACATACAATCAGTCTCTCTTTAACATGTAAATTAACTGTAAATCTGGCAAATAAGAGCTTTTGCTCTGCCACCATCAAATATACATTAATCAAAAGGGAAAGAAACAATCTCTCTCTTTTGCTGTTTGGCTGGCCTCCGAGTCCTCCTGTACCTAGTCGAAGCGTCGGCTAGTGTTGTGATTCCAGATGCTTTCAATGCAATTGGATGTGCTGTTTTTAGCGGTAGACAGTATTTTGTTTCCTCCGCATATGCATAGACGAGCGTTTTGGGGTGGAAGTCTGAACAGAAACCGCAAAAGTCTTCTTGCGGTTTCACTTTTAATTTTGCGTTTAGACAAGCGTTTTGGGGTGGAATTCTCAGACGAATGCAGACGAGGCTGTAACAACGGAGCCCTGCTGTCACACGATTGGCGCATATGTCACATGACGTGCTGTGAAGACCCGCCCTACTCTGCCTCTGATTCGCAGACTGTGGATGGGGGATGTGATTGTACCAAAGCAGAGTCACTCACAGACAGAGTGTCCAGTCACGCCGCGGGACACATTCTTGTGTAACCCTTTCACTGCCACACTACGTCACTCCCAAATAAGAAAAACAGCTCAAAATGTATTTTTGACTGTCGAAAACTAAATAAAATACTGCATTCCGCCTGCATTATGAATTTATGATGAGATAGTAGTAACGCACAGCCACTTGGACAAGTAACTGCAATCAGATTACTGGCTTTTAAAGATTAACGCGTTAGATTACTATTTTCGGGGGAAAGTAATCAGATTACAATAAAGCGTTACTTAGTAACGCGTTACCGGCATCACTGTATATATCTCACACACACACACACACACACACACACACACACACACACACACACACACACACACTTCAGAAACAAACATAGTATCAATGAGAGCATCAATAATACACCTGAGTGATGTCTAGTAAAAAAAAAAAAAAAAAATGTGGGCCCCCCCTCAGTGCTGGGCCCTTGGAATCATCCTAAGCTACCCCCCCCCCCCCCAGCTACGCCCCTGCCCCCCCCCCCCCCATTCTGCTCTGACACTCGAATTTCCCCAAGGGGATCAATAAAGGATTATCTTATCTTACTTGATCAAACGCATTAATACAATGCATTTATGCCAAGGTCTTTTAATTTGAAGGCAAAACTTCTCCACAGGAAGTCTTATTTACACGTAATTATTCTAGCTTGAAACAGCTAACCTTCGCCAGTGTCCTTTCTTATGAATCATTTCACGCAATGGAGCAGAACGTCACGTAGCCATAGAGCTCCGTAGTCCCGCCCAGTTTGGTGACGTACCGCTGGTCCCACTTTACAGAAAGAAAATACACGGGTAGGGCAAGGGCGCAGAGTAGGACATACGGGGCAGGAAGAGGTTGGTTGAAGGAGGTGGGTAGATGACAGGTGACTGAGGTGAGGTACACGATGGGTAGGAGGAGGCATGGAAGGGCTAGAGGAAACTAAAAAAATTATCGGATGGAAATGAGTGCAGCAACCCTGAATATAGACCACTTAGCCCTGAATATAGCCCCTTTCGTGACTGATGCACCGAGTGAATCCACAGTCACTTGCTCCTCAATAGTTAACCAACCTATGTTGACCATGAAGGACTGGTTCTGGCCGAACCGTTCGTTATACAAGTATCACAGAGACATTACAAAGGTACTCACAGTTGCACGAGGGTTTCGGACAGAGATACGGGATGGTTTGAAAGCTTGGCGTTGCTAATAAACATTTTAAATATTTTTTATAAACTGCTCAAACAACAAATCATGTAAAACAAATCATGTAAAACCCAGATTCGGCTCAAACAAGGGACTAAACACGTTTCGCAATTATGCCACATCAATGTGGAACGCCCTACCTAAAGCTGTAAAGGAATGTGAATCACTACCCACTTTCAAAAACACTCAAAAAACACCTATGTGAGACTGCAATTCGAAACTGGCCCCTACAAATGTCCTAACCTAGTTGTACAGTAAATGACCAAGTAAGGCTTTGTCAGTATTCCAATGTACAGTGTAAAATGTGTGTGTGTCCCCTACCCTTCCGGCGTTGGGTGCATGATGCGCATGCGCTGTGATCACAGCGCAAGCGCACCAGGCAGCCAACGCCGTAACTAATGCCGTTTTGAGCCGTGTTGACCATTTTATAAGAAATATTTAAAAATTGTATTAGCAACGCCGAGATTTCAAACCATCGCGTATATTTGTCCGAAACCCTCGTGCAACTCTGAAATGTCTCTGTGATACTTGTATAACGAACGTTTCGGCCAGAACCAGTCCTTCATGGTCAACATAGGTTGGTTTCCTATTGAGGAGCAAGTGACTGTGGATTCACTCGGTGCATCACAGTCAGCAAGTGACTGTGGATTCACTCGGTGCATCACAGTCACGAAAGTCCGGGCTACCCTGAATATAGACAATTAACCCTGAATATAGACAATTTATCCCTCAATATATATACCATTCATTATCCCTGAATATAGACCATCTAGTTCACCAAGGTATTCTTGATGAATCCTAGAGCCCTTGTAGAGTTGTAGGCTGTCGGTCCGTGTACGTTTTGATACAGTAGGGGAAAAGCGGAAATACGAAGTGTTTTCCTATTTCCGTTTGAAACCAAAATCGAAAAAACGGGGGAAACTGAAATACGAAGCTGTTTTTCGTATTTTGGTGTCAGAATCAAATGAAAAAAGGAGTAAATAATGGGCAGATTTTGGTCCGTGTACGTTTTGATAGTTCGTTTTTCGTTTTTGATGTGAAGAATGGAGAACGGAACCACGTGACAAGTACATTTTTCAATGTAAAAGCCATGCACGATCTAACGTTAACGAATCGTTATGAATAAATACATGCATGCATACAGATCTACTTATGATACATACATTTTTTGTTTTGTGCATTTCATTTAGACATGATCTTTTATGTGAAGTAATATGGTCTGTCGTCTGTCCCAAATAGTGTTGTCTAAACGCACATTAGGTACCCAACAGATATCCTAGTCGCAGGCCGAAATAGGTCCGCCAGCAATAATATCTGCCCGTCAGGTCAGAGTAGACTATTTTGAGAATATGATTTTTGTGATGAAGATTCGCTTTATTGTATCGCAATCGGGAGACTTAGGTAAAGTTAGAAAGATATTCACAGATTCGAATTTCCGCGATCAATAATTGATTGATTGATTGAAAACTTTATTAACAGATTGCAGAATGGGTACAGTACAGTTCATCTTTATTCCGAAGCGTAAAACTGTGAAAACATACATGAAATACAAGAAATCACTGATCAAACCATAACAACATACATACATATTATCTGTCGTTGCAAGGTTGGTTGTTAACCCACTGAACTTAACTACAAGCGCATTACGGCCCCAAACGTACCTTGTTGACTGCATGCAATATGAGAGGACAGTTAAGAGCTCTGGTGTCGATGTGGCATGTCTGAGGGTCGTGGAGAAGTGAAGGAACGAACCTTATAGTGTCTCTCTATTTATACACTATAGCCGGGACTACTATGACATCACCGCTATGACATCACAATGTTCCAGAGCGTTCTAGCCTGTTCTAACCGGTTCTACTATGACATCACCGCTATGACATCACAATCTTCCTTAAGCGGAATTACACTATGACACAGCTGCAGTTACATCAATACATACAATTGTTAAGGGGATGCAGACCAGAGAAAGACTTTTGTCTTGTTTACATCAGGGTCCCCCATTTTCAATTCATCGTAACATATATGACATACAGATAGACAGTACTGCTACATCTATACATTTATGACATACAAGATTTGCAAATACAGTACTGTTTGTGATACAAAAAGAGTCCAGAAAAAAAAGTATATACAGTTTTTTGAGAGTGTAGTGGGTAGTGATTCACATTCCTTTACAGCTTTGGGTAGGGCGTTCCACATTGATGTGGCATAATTGCGAAACGTGTTTAGTCCCTTGTTTGAGCCGAATCTGGGTTTAACATGATTTGTGGAGCTCCCTCTGGTGTTGTGATCGTAGTATTCACTGACCTTTGGGAAGTATTTTGACATGTACATACATGGGTACCTTGGTCGTGTAGTGTATCTTGTAGACCAGGCCCATTGCAAGTTGCTGTACTCTGTCGTCTACTCTAAGCCATCCTAGGTTGTCAAAGTGGGCAGGGGTGAGGTGGGCTCTAGGAGTAAGGTCAAGCAGTAGTCTGACCAGTTTGTTTTGAGATGTTTGTAATTTTGTTTTTAGCGCCTTTGAGGTGCTTTGGTATTTCTTAAGCGAAATGCGAAATGTTTTTAAAACACAAAGGACACCTCTTTCCTATCGTAGTAAGGTAGACAATGAGCTACATCCTTATTTTCACCTAAACGAGGCGAGCCGGCCTCGGAGGTGTACAATTAAGTGATCTATTATGTGCAGTCGGTGTGATGCAAGTGCGCAGCCAGGGACCATCTAAAAAGTGCAACACCGGAAAGAGACACTACAAAAAGATTAAATAACTTCACTGTCATACAATATGGTCTGATATTAACATTCAGTATTCAATATTGTCTGATTCAATATTAACATTCAGTATTCAAGTAGAACAGCTAGCTAGCTGTTGTGGACACTCACCGTTCCACAGCAAAACGGTAGGCAAAGCACCTTGGTTGAGAAATGCAGGTTTCCGTCTATGTGTGTTGTAGGATAGACAGTCTATCTATCCTGTCTCAAGATGCACAATGAGATCTTCTTCTTCTTCTTTAGGATTTCCGGCAGTGTAGACGCATCGTGGCGTATTACTGCCCTCCGCAATTCTTTTGATGGTCTCTTCTTCTTCTTCTTCTTCTTCTTCTTCTTCTTTCCCGCAGGCGTATTCTTCTTCTTCTTCTTCTTTAGAGTTTCCGGCAGTGTAGACGCATCGTGGCGTATTACTGCCCTCCGCACTTCTTTTGATGGTCTCTTCTTCTTCTTCTTTCTTGGCGTATTTCTTCCCTCCTCAGTTCTTATACTACACTAGTGGTGTGCCATCTTTAGGCCTCTTCAACACACACTTTCTCCTTCTCTGCTCCTCTTGCCTATCCAATACTAAGTAATCCACTTTCTTCTTCCTCCATGCTGCTGGCCCCCTCACTCTCCCTGTCTGTTGTCCGCCCCCTGCCTATCTGCCCACTTTTCTTCTCATTCTCCTTTGCCCCTAGTGCACACAACTGTTCACCCCCACTTTTCTTCTCATTCTCCTTCTTCTCCTTCTCCTTTGCCCCTAGTGCACCACTCCTGCGTATCTGCCGTTCAACCCCACTTTTCTTCTCATTCTCCTTTGCCCCTAGTGCAGCACTCTTGCCTGGCTGCTGTTCACCCTCACTTTGCACCCCCCTCTCCTTTAGTACAGTATGGATTTCTACTCCACTTATCCCTACCCCCAAAAACCTCCCAGCTGCATCAGCCACCGTTTGGCAGGCGTCAGACTTTGAGTCACTGTCCTTCACTCTCACCACCACCTCTACCATGAAAGCCAGAAACGCTGACTTGGTCATTATCATCACCTCAGCCTGAGACACGGCTGGCAGACCAGGTCCAGACCGAGACGCGGCGGTTATAATAGGAGGCGCGGCTGGCAGAGTTGGAGCAGATTGCTGACTCCCCTGCTGCACCCTGTTCACCCCCTGTCTCCTTTCCTTCTCTCTCGCAGTCGCAACTGACTTAACTGCCTCGGCATATGACACCTTGTTCTGATCCCTCACAGTTTGCACTTCCTTGGCCTGAGCAACATGTGCACACCCACGAAACGCTACATGGTGTTCCCCTCCACAGTTACAGCATTTGGGAACCTCTGCATTGCACTCCTGGATCTCATGACCCTCGCCACACTTCGCACACCTCTGTTTCCCCCTGCAAGCCCCTGCAATATGCCCGAACCTCTGGCACTTATAGCAGCGCAGCGGTGGCCTTACATACTCTCACGCCGTACGACATGCTCCCTATATACACCCTGACTGGTAACACAGCGTCTGCAAATGTTACCACTACTGGCGCTCCTGAGCTCCCCTCCCTTGCCTTGAATCTATAGACACCACTGACATTTCCTCCCTTGATATGACCCTTAATGTCCTCCTCGGACAACTCACCGCAAACCCCGTAAATGACTCCTTTTAGCCCCTGCTGTCTCTCTCTAGGGATAATTGTCTCCACCCCCATCTTCATCACCGTTGTCAACTTCCCAGCTGCTTTAAACTGTTCTGAATCCTTGCAGCATACTCTCATCACGCCGTTTGACAATATTTTTGTCTCATATCCTTTTCCTATCTTCATCCAAACTTTCTTCTAGCTTTAATGGATTCAGTGCGCTAAATCCAGCTGTGTCCGCCCCTGCCTGACTTTTGAATCTCACCAAGACCTCAAACTCTTCACTGCTACCCATTTTGCCAATTTTAACCCCCCCTTCCCCCTCTGGTGACCAGGCACTTTCTGAAAAGTGTGTTCTCTTCCTACTCCCTTATACTACACTAGTGGTGTGCCATATTTAGGCCTCTGGTAAACCATCTTTTGATTGTTTACCCTCTTCTTCTTCTCATCTTCAACACACACTTTCTCCTTCTTCTCTGCTCCTCTTGCCTGTCCAATACTAATAAATACACTAACGCTATATCCTCTGGTACAACTCTGAAGCATGCAGAAATGTCAGCACTGCCTCTGTGATCAGCTGGTGGTTCTCATTATCCATGCCAAAGAAAGATTTAAGAGAGAAGGAAGAGACTCCCAACTCTACCAGACTTTTATAAAAGATTTCCCTCTCTTTCCTATACCTTTCACATTTTAGGAAGACATGCTCGACAGTTTCAGTCTCTCCACATTCACACCCCCCATCTGGATGTTTGCCCACAATGCACAAGGTACTGTTCAACCCACAGTGTCCCAGCCTCAGTCTACACATCTTCACCCTATCACTCCTTGACCCATATCCATCCACCTTGATTTTGACCCGAGGCTGCAGAGAGAAATAGTGCCTTCCCTTGGTCCCCCTTTCCCACTCAGCCTGCCACTCAGCCTCAACTCCTTTCTTTATCTTCTCTCTGAGTTCTACTCTTCCCATTGAAATGCCTATCTCTTCCTCCCTTCCCAGGCTCTGTTTGGCAAGGGAGTCAGCCATCTCATTTCCCGCAATCCCAGCGTGCCCCGGGACCCAACAAAACTCCATTGACCAGCCTGCCTTCGCAATCCTATATAAAACCAACATTATTTCCTGAATGAGATCAGGGCGAGCTTTAGACCCACCTGCACTCAGAGCCATCAGTGCAGCAGCCGAGTCAGAGCATATAATCACCTGGCTTGGTCCCACTTCATCCACCCACCACAATGCTCAGAGGATGGCAAGCAACTCTGTCACAAATACAGAGCTGCCATCGGATATTCTTTGTCCCTTACTGATCCCTAACACCCCTTCCTGACAGGCAGCGACGCGAGCGAGCGTGATTGCGAAAATGATTAAAATGTATTCGTTTCAATCAGACTATCCTGACCTGCCGCGAGCGACAGTGAACTGAGCAGCGATGTCGTCCACCCCTCAGATATTCGCTCGCTGTGTCTCTAGTTGAGCGATTACGCGGCCGAGTCCCGCCCCTAAACACTTTTTATTGGTCAAGAATCGCAGGCTGCTTTGCCCCCCCCCACGTGTGCTTCCAGGTAACACACACAGACACACTCAAACACGCGCCGCCTCATATCAGGACAGTGTCGCGCGCAATTTCATCTCCAGTTCGCTCGCTCGCTCCCTGTCAGGAACCGGTGTAACCGAGGCACCCACCACCCAAAGCCTGCCCTCCCACTTTCAGGATCCACAGAGCCATCAGTGTACACCTCCAGAGACCCTGAGTCCAGAAGGAACCTCTCTATTTCTTCCACAATCTCGCCCTTATCATCCTCCTTCAAGAACCTAAGTTCAATTACTCAATCAGGCACTAGCCAAAATGGCACTGATAGCCAACGAGTGTGCTCCGCCACCCCCCCCTGATGCAAGCTCAACTTCCTGGCCCACTGATCAATACTGGCCAAAAAAGGCTTATACTTATCCCCATCTCCTGAAAGTAAACACCTAGCTGGGAAGGACAGACTTGTCCCACTCAATTTTGCCCAGTACTGTAGCCCTAACTTTACTCTCCTCAGGTTTAGGGGCAACTCCCCCATTTCCACCAATAGTGCTGAAGCTGGGGTGGTCGTATATAGAACACAAATGTTCTAGAATGTTCTATTATGACATCATACTGTGACATCACAAATGTTCTAGAATGTCTATTATGACATCATCTGTGACATCACGTTCTAGAATGTTTGATTATGACATCATACTCTGACATCACAAATGTTCTAGAATGTTCTATTATGACATCATACTCTGACATCACAAATGTTTTAGAATGTTCTATTATGACATCATACTGTGACATCACAAATGTTCTAGAATGGTCTATTATGACATCATACTCTGACATCACAAATGTTCTAGAATGTCTATTATGACATCATACTGTGACATCACAAATGTTCTAGAATGTTCTATTATGACATCATACTGTGACATCGCAACGGAACATGTTTGAGTTTATTTGAATAATATAAATAATATGTTTGGTAAGGCTGTCCCTGAAGCCTGTTTTTGGGATTCAAACTTCGTCAGGGTTCTTCGAACGGACGTTCGAACCTTCGTTTTTTAAGCGAAATAAACAAAAAGGACACCTCTTTCCTATCGTGGCCTTTAAATCAGCCGTCATTAAACCACTACTTAAAAAACCGAACCTCGACCCTCTAATCTTGAAAAATTACAGACCTATCTCCAATCTTCCATTCCTATCCAAAGTGTTAGAACGGATCGTCGCAACGCAACTTACTGACCATTTATCAAACAATAATCTTAATGAATCATTTCAATCTGGCTTTAGAGCCTTACACTCCACCGAAACGGCGGTTACCAAAGTCACAAATGACTTACTGCTCTCTCTTGACTCAAACCTCACTTCTGTGCTCTTATTGCTTGATCTCAGTGCAGCCTTTGACACTATCGATCACTCGATTCTTCTAGGTCGGCTTGAGAATCATGTTGGCATTCGGGGTCTCGCACTAGCTTGGTTTAAATCCTATTTAACTGATAGAACACACTGCGTGGTCTATAATGATTTAACATCTGAGACCCTCCCAGTGCAATGTGGTGTCCCACAAGGCTCTGTGCTGGGCCCTTTGCTATTTTCGATTTACATGCTACCCCTCGGCGATATCATACGCAAATTTGGCATAAACTTTCATTTTACGCTGATGACACCCAATTATATATACCTATTAAGCCAAATGATTCCTCCCAACTACAAAACCTTGAGGCCTGCTTGCTTGCCGTCAAAAAATGGATGTCGCAAAATTTCTACTCCTTAATGCAGATAAAACTGAGATGTTAATTGTTGGCCCCCCAAACCACAGAGGCCTGTTTCAGGACATCTCCCTCAACTTTGATACCTGTCATGTATCCCAGAGCTCCACCATAAAAAACCTCGGAGTCATTTTTGATTCCTCCCTCTCATTTAATGCACATATAAAAAATGTCACCAAAATTGCATTCTTCCATCTTCGTAATATCGCAAAAATACGCCCCATTTTAACTCTTGCTGATGCTGAAACCCTGATTCATGCTTTTGTCTCATCACGTCTGGACTACTGTAATGCACTTTTTTCAGGCCTACACCTAATTCAAGCATCAAAAATCTTCAACTCGTGCAAAATGCGGCTGCACGGATACTAACTAGAACTAGAACAGAACTAGAACAACTAGAACTAGAACTAGAACAGAACTAGAACAGCTCAGCATTCAATACCATAGTCCCCTCCAAACTCATAGCCAAGCTCAGGGACCTGGGCTTGAACTATGACCTCTGCCAGTGGGTCTTGGACTTCCTGACGGGCAGACCCCAGGTGGTAAGAGCCGGCAACTGCACCTCCTCATCCATCACGCTCAACATAGGGCCCCCCCAGGGCTGTGTTCTGAGCCCCCTCCTCTACTCCCTGTACACACATGACTGCGTAGCACAGCGGAACAACAACACCATCATCAAATTTGCTGATGACACAGTAGTGGTGGGCCTGATCTCTGCCAACGACGAAAGGGCCTACCTGGAAGAGGTAGAGAACCTGTCACAGTGGTGTCAGGAGAACTGCCTCTCCCTGAACGTCAGCAAAACAAAAGAGATGATTGTGGACTTCAGGAGGTCGGGGGTCAAGGACTACAGCCCCCTCAGCATCGACGGGGCACCGGTTGAGAGAGTGAACAGTTTCAAGTACCTCGGAGCCCACATATCCGAGGACTTGACATGGACCACACACATTGACAGTGTTGTGAAGAAGGCACGACAACGCCTCTACTTCCTCAGGCGCCTAAGGAAGTTCCAAGTCAGTCAGAAGATCCTTAGGAACTTCTACTCATGTACAATAGAGAGCATCCTGACCGGCAACATCACCTCCTGGTTTGGGAATAGCACTGCACAAGACCGTAGCAGACTACAAAGAGTGACACGTTCAGCCGAACGCACAATTGGAGGGGGGCTTCCCACCCTCCAGAACATTTACAACAAGCGGTGCAAGGGGAAGGCTAAGAGAATTATTAAGGACTCGAGCCACCCGAACAACTGCCTCTTTGAACTGCTGCGGTCAGGCAAGCTATACCGGAGTCTTAAGGCGAGCACAGAAAGACTCAGAAGAAGCTTCTATCCCCAGGCCATCAGGCTGCTAAACGAACAATAAACACTATGCAACAACCATCAAATGCACACAGCACACACACCCACACGCACACACTCACTCAAACAAACAACACACTGCAGCACCCACTCTCCACACTTTAGATCACACAAACACACTTTACACTTTATATTTATTGATAAAGGATTTGCACTACAACTCGTACACCTACTGTGAATTGTACCTAAATTGCACCTCGTCCCATTTCTGCCTTGCACTATATAGTATTGTATATTAGTACACTGCACAGTATTGTATATTGTATGGTAACTACGTCTATTCTGCATCGAACATTGTACATATGTCTAAACTGAACACTGTGACCTCATTTTTTTACTTCTAATTTTACTATGTTATTTTATTTCATACTTATCTTGTCTTGCACAGTCTCTGGAGCGTAACAGTAAGAAGCATTTTGTATAAAAGTATTCTGTACTTCTGTATGACAAATATTAAAGAAACTTGAAACTTGAAGAAACTTGAAACTAGAAAATTTGATCACATCACATCAGTTTTGTCCGCCCTACATTGGCTTCCTATCCAAGCCCATTCTGACTTTAAAGTGCTACTCCTCACCTACAAACTTTTAAATGGGCTTGCACCGCTCTATCTATCCGATCTCATCTCCCGATACTCGCCCGCTCGTGCTCTGCGCTCACAAAATGCGGGGCTTCTATCGACCCCTAGGGTTAAAAAGAAATCCGCCGGACACAGAGCCTTTGTCTACCGCGCTCCCTACCCGTGGAACAAATTACCTGCCGTCATCAGGGGCGCCTGCTCTGTCGAAGCTTTTAAATCCCTGCTTAAGACTCATCTTTTCTCTCTCTCCTTCAACCTACCTTGATCTCACCTGGTCGGGGACTGACCTTTAGATTAATCTGTGTAGTTTAGTTATGGTACAGGGTACTACATGGTACCAC
Organism: Notolepis coatsorum; assembly: GCF_963971535.1. Lineage (NCBI taxonomy): Eukaryota > Metazoa > Chordata > Actinopteri > Aulopiformes > Paralepididae > Notolepis > Notolepis coatsorum. The sequence goes on along the minus strand of NC_140176.1, from coordinate 70,220,433 downwards.
TGGGTAGTTTACTATAGGGTAGTTTAGTTAGGGTACAGGGTACTACATGGTACCACAGAGTACTACATGGTACTGCATGGCACTACAGGGTACTACACGGCTCTACATGGCACTACATGGCACTACATGGCACTACATGGCACTACATAGCACTACAGGGTACTACATGGTACCACAGGGCACTACAGGGTACTACATGGCACTACAGGGTACTACATGGCACTACAGGGTACTACAGGGTACTACGGGGTACTACATGGCACTACGGGGTACTATAGGGTACTACATGGCACTACAGGGTACTACATGGCACTACAGGGTACTACATGTCTGCTCCTTTGCAGCACCACAAACATGGGAACTCTCTAACTCCCCCCCCCTCTTCCCCCCCCCTCCCCCCCCCCCCCCCCTCCCTCCCCCTTCTCTCTGAGTGCCCGTCTCCTGGCGCTGACTAAGGTGATGGATGCCTCGGGGTCTTGGCCAAGATTGTAGTGACTGCTCTACATGCACCTCCGAGGCCTTGGATCAGTTATTCACCGCCGTCTGTCCGTGGTCCTGTCAACTGATTAACAGTATTAACAGACGGTTAACAGATTAACAGTCAACGTGGTTTCATTGCTGGGTTAAGTACTTCTATTCTATTCACATAATACGCTTACTTCATATATCTACTCCATTCACATATATGCCTACCACTTGTATCTATTGCTATGTCCGCCTACTACAATCTCATGAGCTGTCTAACGCCTGTCCCGTCTCCCTGTCTCCCTATGACTTGCTGTCCTGGAGTGTTGACCGGAGTGTTGGACGTCCCGTGACGAAGGCCGGGAGATTGCGACCCCCTCTGCGTGCCCCCCTGTCTCCGGAGGTCTCGTAGTGGTGACCGGAGTGCCGGATGTCCCGCGATGATGTCGGGGAGTTCGCGACCCTCTCTGCGCCACCCCCTATCTCCCTGTCTCCGGCTGTCCCTGAGCAACGACCGGAGTGTTGAATGTCCCATGACTAAGACGGGGAGGACGTGACCCTCTTTGCGCCGCCCCTGTCCCTCAAATAGATCCGCTATCAACTCTATCTTTAATCTTTCAAAATGTTCAGTTGCTATCGCTATTAGCTCTATCTTTAATCTTTCAAAATGTACAGTTGCTATTGCATGCACTCATCTGTGTTTCACCACACACATGAGTGCATGCTTACCAACTGTCCGTCTGCAACACTACTATCACCAACATCTAAGAAGGGAGATCCCCCCTTGAATGGCCCTTCTAAGGTTTCTCTCCTCCACACTGCCTGTGGAGCTTTTTTCCCTATTGTTAGGTTTTAGTGAGTTTTTCCTTACCTTCACGTGGGGTATGTCTGGGAGTGCTTGCATTCTTTCATTTATTTGCATTCATCTAAAAATGTTTGGACCTTATGGTGTTCTTGTTCTGTTCTTGACTTATTGTTATGTTTTCTTCTTGACTTGTTTAAAGAAGACCTGTACGGCCCATGGGGACATTAACGTGTGTTGTCGGGCCCTATAAATAAATTTGATTTGATTTGATAGTGAACAATTTTGTGCATTCCTGGATCAGTGTCCATGGTCCACCTGAGCGTCTCTTCACTGACAACGGTGGAGAGTTCAATAATGAGGAAATAAGAGACATGGCGGAGAACTTCAACATCGAGATCAAGACGACTGCTGGCTACAGTCCATGGAGCAATGGTTTGCTGGAACGCCACAACCAATCCCTTACAGAGATACTACTGAAGGTAAAACTTGACAAAGGACTTGACTGGAAAACGGCTCTTGATTGGGCACTCATGGCAAAGAACACAATGCAGAACGTGCATGGCTACAGTCCACATCAGCTGGTGTTTGGACAGAACCCGAACCTTCCCTCTGTGTTTGTTGACCAGCCACCTGCTTTGGAGGGAACTACAATGAGCGCATGGGTGGGAAAGCACATAACAGCATTACATGCAGCAAGGAAAGCTTTTACGGAGGCAGAATGCTCAGAGAGAATCAGACGAGCTCTTCGAAAACAGCTTCGTCCAACAGATGAGAAGTATGAAACAGGAGACAAAGTGTTCTACAAAAGGACAGACTGTGTTGAATGGAAAGGCCCTGGGGTTGTGATAGGGCAAGATGGGGTGGTGATTTTTGTACGTCATGGTGGGACATATGTCAGGGTTCATCAATCTAGGCTGCGAAAAGTGCACCCTGGGGAAAGTAATACTGTGGGCAACAGGCACGTGCATACATAGGGGTGAAGGGGTGCCCGGGCACCTGCCTTTTTCATTTCTCATTAGAAAGTGCCCTTTTTATGCCACCCTATTTTTATTTTATTTTTTTACTGTTGCACATATATATATACTGCCCTGCCCTTCCAAATGAAAGATGTCACGATAGAATCTAAATATTAGGTAAAGAAAGAGAGAGAAATGCCACCCCTCTCGTAAATAATAGGTCCTTCCAGCCTTGAAGGACCTATTACGCATAGGCATAGCAGCACGTGGGTGGGGATGATCAAGTGCACTGAACAGGAAATTGATATCCAGCTGTTGTTGAGCTCACAGTGCCCTCACACTCGAGTCGAGACCTCTTTTTTTACAGTTACTATTTCAACTAAAACAAAGCAAGAGTACACATCAGGTAAGGTATTTGCCCAACAAAATAAAATGTCGGGTTTGCAGTGCACTGTATATTTTCGTGAAACACGTCGGCAGATCAGCCCTCCCCAGTCCCCAGCCCCTCCCTCCCTGCTGCTAGTGCAGGAAAACACGCAGCATACTCTCTCTCTCTCTCTCTCTCTCTCTCTCTCTCTCTCTCTCTCTCTCTCTCTCTCTCTCTCTCTCTCTCTCTCTCTCTCTCTCTCTCTCTCTCTCTCTCTCTCTCTCTCTCTCTCTCTCAATAACAATAGCAATAATAATAATAATAATAATAACAACAATAATAATGTATTATTATTATAATAATGCAATAAATTATTAATTGGTAAAATGTTTATTTCAGCAGCTGTACATTCTGAGTTTAAAATATTACCATCTGTAATTAAACTGGATTTGTGTTAATTATGCCTGCAGAAATATGCCCAAAAAAGAAAGATATCAGAAAATGAAGGAGAAAGAGCGCCAGGAAGCAGCTAAGGGTAGCAGGTCTATCATGAATGCCTGGCTAAAACCAACACCTGAGAAGAGAGTGGATGAGGCTGTAGAGGAACCTGAGAGAGAGGAGGAGGATGTAGAAGAACCTGAAAGAGAGGAGGAAGATGTAGAAGGATTTGGGCCAAGTCCTTCTACATCCTCCTCCTCCTCCTCTCTCCCAGGCCCACCTGGGAGAAAAAGGAGGAAGAAGGAAGCTGTAGAAGAACCTGAGAGAGAGGAAGAGGCTGTAGGAGGACCTGAGAGAGAGGATGCTCCTGACACAGAAGCCTTAGAAATCCCCATAAATGTTGAGGAGAAAGAGGCCACAGGAAGGGAAACGGATGATACTATAAAAGAAGACATAGATGAGGGTGAAGTTGAGGGAGCTACAAGTAATGTAGAAGAAGAGGTCCTATCGAAAATTGCACTGTTAAAGTATCCTACAGATCCTGCCCACCAACAAGCTTTTGATCTCAAATGTAATGCCAGTTATGTACAAATGTGTGTTGATAGAGGACCAAGTCAACCTGTACTTAGATGTCCCAAAAACAGATATGGACGTTCATTTCAAAGAAATTGGTATACTACCAGGCCCTGGTTAGAGTATTCACCAGACAAGGACACAATGTACTGCTTCAGCTGTCGGCTTTTCCTTGGAGAGAAGTACAGCAAGTCTGCTTGGAGAGTGGCTGGATTAAACAGTTGGAAAAAAGGGCTTGAATCTATACAAGAGCATGCAAACTCAGAGGCCCACCTAACAAGCATGGTGCGATGGAACACATACAAAAAGAGTGCTTGTCAAGCAGCTTTTGATGTGTCAGATGTTCAAGGCAAAGCGATAAGAGAGCGAGAGAAACAAAAGAACAGAGAAACTTTGACCAGATTGATTGACATCATTTCATATCTTGCACGACAGGGAAAGGCTCTCAGGGGTGATGATGAGTGCTGAAAGCTCAAACCAGGGCAACTTCCTTGAACTTGTGAAAATGTTCAGCCAATACGACAGTGTACTGAAGCTACATTTAGCTCGTGTCAAAGAGAAGAAAGTTGGAAAGAAGAAGAGTTGGGTTTCTTTACTCTCAAACAGGACACAAAATGATCTCATAAAGGCCCTGGCCACATTCACTAGAAGAGAGATAGGGAAAGAGATGAAGGAGGCAAACATCTACTCAATACTTGTAGATGAAACAACTGATGTGTCTCACTGTGAGCAGGTATCCTTTGTTGTTCGTTATGTGTTTGAAATGGATGTCAAGGAGCGCTTCCTCCAGGTCTGTAACGTGTCCAGAACAACAGGTGAGGAGATGGAGAAAACAGTCCTGGACTTGTTACAGAGCAATGACCTAGAAATAGAAAACATGCGTGGTCAAGGCTACGACGGCGCAGCCAACATGAGTGGGCAGTACAAAGGACTGCAAAGTAGAATACTGCAGCACAATGCCATGGCTCTGTATGTTCATTGCCACGCCCACTGCCTTAATCTAGTGCTTGTTGAAAGTGCAAAATCAAGCCTGCACTTTATCACCTTCTTCAACCTTGTGGAGAAGCTCTATGTGTTCTTCACTTCCTCCACAAAACGACATACAGCATTTATAAAATGCCAAGAGGACCTGCACCCTGGAGAACGTGTGATTCAACTTCAGAAGCTCTCGGACACACGCTGGGCATGCAGGGAGAGAGCCCTGAAGGCCCTCAACAAAGTGATGGATGCTGTGGTGAAGGCCCTCACTGATATCACCGACCAAGAGCCTCCAGATACTTCTGCTGGGGATGCAAAGATGTACATTAAAGCCGTTGACTTCGAGTTCTTCCTTTGCCTGGAGATTGCCACGCCGATTTTTCAGGTCACTGCACATGCTTCCGATGCACTCCAGAATCAAGGTATTGACTTGTCGACGGCTTATCACGTTGTTTCTGGAGTGGTGGATACCCTGACCAACCTGAGGACAGAAAAACAGTTTGCCAAACTGTACAAGAGTGCCACAGAGAAGGCAGAAGCTGCTGGAATCAGCATCCCCATAGTCCCCCCAGGACAACAAAGACAGAGAAAGGGGCCTGCCAGGTACAAACAAAGCTCCACAGCAGCCACAGAGAGTCACGCCTTCACAACAGTGGAAGACTACTACAGAGTCAAGCTCTTCTACCCATTCCTTGATGTCCTCTCTCAGGAACTACACAGGAGGTTTAGGGGGGATGGGGAGACACAGTCGAACAAGATCCTAAATGCACTCCACAGTTTGACGAAGGCCAGCAACTGGGCAGGTAAAGATGCCATGGGTCCTGACTCTGCTGAGGCTGTTCACACTCTGTGTGCATTCTATGGAGGAGAAGAGGAGAAGCTGAAAACAGAGCTCAGGGTTTTCCACGCTTCTTTCCCAAAAACACTCACAGTAAAGGGGATGCTAACAACTCTCAGAGACAACAGCGGACATGACATCTTTCCAACACTGGTGGAAATGATAAGAACATATGCCACCATTCCAGTGTCCACAGCAACAGTGGAGAGGTCCTTCTCCAAGCTCAAACTGGTCAAATCAACACTCAGAAGTCTATGCACAGAAGAGAGGCTCTCTGATCTCCTCCTCCTTGCTATCGAGAAAGACATCCCCATCAATCACAACGAGGTGATTGACATCTACAGGGACATGGCCCCCAGAAGGTTGCTGCTGTAAGGGAGGAAGAAGGTACAGAAAGAGAGGACACAAGCTAGCAATACAGGAAACAAGCAAGCAATAATAATAATTGTATTTACAAACTTAAAAAAGACATTTTCTCAGTCTTTTCTTTTCCATCTTCAATGTTTCACTGTTCAATGTTATTTTATTCAACAATAAAAAGCTTTAAAAAAAAGCCAGTGTTTTGTTTCTCTTTTAAAATTGCAGCTGAATTGCATGTCTTCCAATTCCTAACCCTCATTATTATGATAAATCTGAATAAGCTCATTTTGGAAACAGGTGACACAAAAGATAACCAAGAAAACAAACATACTTGTATATCACTCACAGCTACAGAATACACAGCTAAGCTATCTATGGCTACTTTGTTTATTGTTAGGCCTACATGTATTTAAAATTTTACATGGGCTTAATTGCAGGCAGGCTACATATTGTGTTATTAAATGGACATTATGTAGTTTTGGTGACATCTAGTGGTGAAAATTACATTTCATACTTGGTGCTAGGGCTGGGCGTTATATTTGTATGTCTCTAAATGTTTTGATGAATTGAAAATGGAGGACCCTTGTGTAAAAAATCCGAAAGTCTTTTTCTGGTCTTCATCCTCCTGTACTGTATTGTACCCATTCTGCAATCTGTTAATAAAGTTCTCATTCATTCATTCTGACGGAAAACAGAATCATTTTGATTGACAGTCGAGTGTGCCAATTACGTCACACGGCTTGCACCCGCCCTGCTGTTCTTAGCACCAATCGGCAAGCTCTTAGTTTTTGACTTCGTGAATGTCCTGTGTTGTTTGACAACAACAAAGCTACAGTGCTGCTAACAATAAGCTATTTGGCTGGATGCAGTCTGGAGGACAGTGGATATACATCAAGACAACAGTCTGTGACAGTGGACATAATACTTCATCAAGTCCTGACCTGGACGTTTCAACTAAACAAGGTAGTTAATTAATGCGGTCTCTCTCTCTCTCTCTCTCTCTCTCCCTCTCCCTCTCCCTCTCCCTCTCCCTCTCCCTCTCCCTCTCCCTCTCCCCCTCCCTCTCCCCCTCCCTCCCTCCCGCAGCTGTTGGCATCTATCGGTGAAACTGAATGTACCATGATAGACTTGTATTAACCCCAAAAATCGCGCTCGCGCGCTGCGCGCGCTCGCATTACATTTGATAATAAATGCCCTTTTATGAAATATCGGGCACCTGCCTTTCTAAAGTCCTGTGCACGTCCCTGGTGGGCAATGTCGATGTATCTGTTGGTGATAATAATGTGCCTGTTACTGACAATGATATGAATGTGAAAACCGGTATAAGGGTAAAAGCCGGTCAGACAATCAGCTTTGTGGATAATGTAACAGGTGTTTCTCACACAGCTAAAGTGATGGGACGAGCAGGAAAGGCTACAGGAAAAAACAGCAACTGGTACAACCTACAGTACTTAGAACCTTTTGACATCACCGGTACTATGGGGTCAGTTGATCTTACTAAAGTAGACAATTTTCAGGTTAAGCCACTAGATGGTGTAGAACTAGATGGTGTAGAACTATGCTCTGATATGCAGGAAAATGATGTATTAGTAACAGAGGGTGTACCATTTGATAAGGCTAAACAAGATGAAATCAGTAACTGGAGGAAAAATGAGGTGTTTGAGGAGGTGAAAAATGTGGGTCAAAGACAGGTGTCAACGAGATGGGTGTGTACGCTTAAAGAAACCCCAGATGGTATCATACCTAAAGCACGGCTAGTGGCTAGGGGTTTTGAAGAATTTAACACTCAAGATCTACAGAAGGACTCGCCTACATGCTCATCAGAGTCCCTTAGATTACTCATATCAGTTCTGTGTCAGAAAAAATGGACATTGAACTCTATGGACATAAAGTCAGCTTTTCTTCAAGGAATGGAGCTGTCTCGGGATATACACATCCGCCCTCCTCCTGAGGCTAAAAGTGAGGGGACACTGTGGAAGCTGAAGAAGTGTGTCTATGGACTTGCTGATGCCTCTCTCTACTGGTACAACAGAGTAAAAGCAATGATGATCAAAACAGGGGCCACTATGTCACAAGTTGATCCTGCTGTATTCTACTGGCTTGATGAAAACTGTATTGTGACTGGTGTTCTTGCCTGTCATGTGGATGATTTCATCTGGGGTGGCTCACACACATTTGCCACAACGACCATTCCCCACCTCAAAACAGTTTTCCAGGTGGGACGTGAGGAACAAGACAACTTTCGCTATGTGGGGATGGAACTCTCCACAGTAGGTGGAGAAGTGCTTGTGCAACAGGAGATCTACATAAAGAACCTTCAGCCCATTCTCATAGACCCATCAAGAGCGTTGCACCGTGATGCTCTTCTCACAGAGTGTGAGACTGACAACCTAAGGTCAAAAATAGGACAACTCTTGTGGGTGGCTAGACAGAGTAGGCCAGATATCATGTTCGATACATGTGTCCTTGCAACCAATCTAAAACATGCTACTGTGCAAACTATGCATGAAGCAAATAAGGTAGTACGAAAACTGTAATCAGAACATGTCACCCTGAAGTTTCACAACTTAGGAAAGGAGGACTGTTTGAAGCTTGTTGTTTTCAGCGACGCATCCATGGGAAACCTCCCAGATGGGGGAACATAAGGAGGGCATCTCATCGTTCTGATGGGTGAGAAAGGACGATTCTCTCCAATCTGCTGGAAATCAAAAAGGATCAGAAGAGTGGTTCGGAGCACGCTGGCAGGAGAGACACTAGCCCTGGCTGATGGTATTGATAATGCCATATTTTTGTCCTCTCTCTACTCTGAACTTACTACAGGTATGGTCAAACAGCGCACCCTACCTGTGATGTGTGTTACAGACAACTTCTCCCTTGTGGAGGCTATCAAGTCCACCAAGTCAGTGACTGAGAAACGACTGAGACTGGAAATAAGTGGAATCAAAGAACTTATCCAGGACAAAAGGATCCAACGGATTCTGTGGTCTACCACGAAGGACCAGCTGGCAAACTGTCTGACCAAAAAGGGAGCATCTTCCCTTGTGCTGCTTAAAGCACTGAAGAATGGACAGTGGAAGCTAGATGACTGAATAACTGGTTATGATGACTGAGTTTATTTTTTTTTGTTTTCTTGAAATATCCTTGCAGTGTATTATTTGTTTAAAAAAAAATTAGATTTGGGTGTATTTTGTTTTCTTGAAATATCCTTGCAGTGTATTATTTGTTTAAAAAAAAGAGAGTGAGATTGTTAAGTTCACTTCTACTGCGGCCATTACGGTAATCTGGATAAAGGTGAATGGGCGCTGTTGTTGCGCGTCACTGGTTTTGGACTGGAGGAAGGCTGTGGCCACTACGCTATGGAGCGTGAAATAAACATGAATGAAAGATAACGGTTGTCTTATTTGCGAGTTAACAGCAGCCACTTGAGAGACCGGATTGTGCTAATAGTTTGTCGTCGTAAATGTATAATAATCGTGTGGTAAATTCCCAAACCATAGATCTCATGATTAACTAATGTGTAGAAATACTTGGCCCTCAAAACAATAATTCATAGATTGTGTGTGTGTTTACATAGACTGATTGCCATGGTGGCCACACAGGTCGATTTACACATGAAGTGAGTGGTCAAATGATTCTATCTACGACAGGAACCCAAGGGCCGTCTGCCATGGCCTGGGACAATGGGCTCTGTAAGATCAAAACAAAGACCAAAAGGTCACATAAACATGTTATCTCGCTGGAGTTTCCTGTGACACACACACACAGACACACACACACACACAGAGACACACACACACACACACACACACATAGTCACACACACACACACACAGGTACACACACACACACACACTCACACACACACATTTTCACATACACATCCACACACACACACACAGAGAAGATCACTATTGGAATCCTTAATTTAAGCTCCAAACAAGTAAAATATAATTAGGTTTGGTCATACTTAAATTAGGTAATTAGTTAATGTGCCTGTTCTGTTTTCATTTATGTTCAATTTGATTAATTGATGGTTTTATATTCTGATCTATTCTCTTCTATCCAGTTCTAACTTTGATTCTGTTATTCAGTTATATTCTATTCTAAAAGAATGATTAAAGTCAACAGACTTAGTGATAAAGAAATATATCTGTGTTTATGTGGGCAATTGTAATTCAAATATAGATATTAGGAAATGAAAATGATGCAATGTTTAAGACAAAGGACAGTATATATTGTTGACTATAAGGACAGCCTCTGTTTGCAGTTATGTGAAGGGGGTTGGGCTATTAAGCCAAACCCCTATTTTTCAAATACCAGCTTAGCAGTCCTGTGATTGGAGGAAATAATGTGATGATGTCATCAACTCCGAGACACTGGGCCTTGGCTATAAGATCCCAGGTGTGTTGGTTGAGAGGGACTCTGAAACAACCAACCAACCCACAAGGACAAGACCTCACCTACCATCTCACCCATCTACAGCAGGCAACAAGGACAAAGGACTTTTTGGAGGGAAAACAGACTGCTTTGTTTTGTCAGCCAAGACAACAAAGACCATCAACAACTTATCAACTATCATTCTTTATACTGTAATATTAGTCTGGTTGTATCACTTACGGCATAGTGTTTGTGATCACAACTATAGCATTTTCTTATTGTAATTTGTATACACTCTTAAACTTTGATTAAACAGCTGCTATATAACCTTTTTCCTCCTAAATTCCTTCTGCCTGCACTGCTCAGTTTGAAGAGAAGTGATTCCCAGAGCTTTAAGGTATTGAATCACAACGCAGAGTACCAGTAACCCGGTTCTGAAGCAGAGCAGAACCGAAATAGCTTGGGAAATCCACTTCATTTTGGTGCCGGACTTCAGTGAATCAGAGCGCTCGTGTTATCACCACAACAAAGGAAAATTTTTTTCTCTACACGCCGGTCGACGAGGAGAACAACTGATCGATCGATCGTCTTCAAGTGACTGGAAAAGTTACTAAGAGGTGAGTGTGATGATGTATGGGTGCTCTATTCGAACCACGGAGGGGGTTGCTAAGAATTTAACCTCATGTAAGCATGATGTAAGGGAAAATTGGATTGAATGTTCTGGCTGGGGAGGGCGGCTCTGTAAACACCGTGCGTCGTATTTTCTAAAGTAGAGATTTAGCACAATGAACGTAGCGCCGCTGCCAGTCGGAACAAGTAAGGGAGTAGGAACATGTATAGATTCGTGCTCAGAGTTAAACCAGTGTAAACGGGTGTGCGTTGTATGTCTTAGAAGTAGAGGCTAAAGCACGCCGTGCGTCGTATTTTCTAAAGTAGAGATTTAGCACAAGTAGGTCTGGTTTAGCCTTGGGCACGGGCGGGCGTGTTGAAATTAGACGGCGTTAGGCTGTAGCAAAAAATAGTACCGGTCGCGCCGCTGTGCGGCGTTCGAGAGACGGTAATGTGCGTGAATGCTGATTTTGTATTTTTTATTTGTGTTAGGAAGCGTGTATGAATGTATAGTTGGCGAATGTTTATGGTTAGGAGTGATTGGTGGGACGTGTGAGAGTATAGTTATGTTATTATGTAATTTAAGTCACCGGTTGGCCGTGGGGAAGTTTAAGGATAACGCCGGTTTTCCGAGGCCCGTCGAACGCAGCAGCGGTTAGCTGTTGTATTAGCCTCTGAGGCACCGGAGGATACGGAGGGAAAAGTAGACGTAACTCAAATGTATAAGGTCGATCGATAGTGTCTTGAGATTACGGGGATGTGTAAGGCACTTAAAAGTTTTCATATTCGTGGCGAATAAAATAGATGTGTAATGTTTAAGGTGATTGGGATTATCTAGACCCGACCCGGAAGTCGTTCTAAGCTCGCCGGTGGAGACGACAGAGGGGTCAAACTAGTGTTTTGCTATTATGTTTTTATATTTCTATTTAGATCACTACACTGGCGTTTTGAGGGAAATAGGATTCTGTTGTGGGGAATGTGGGGTTATATTAACATTGCGAGGAGACGGCCCGCGCGGCGGAACGGGTCGTTGGGGAACGTTTTTATGGGATCATGGGAGAAGCTAAGCTAATGCTACCTAGCCGCGCTAACGGCTAAAGCGGTCGCCGGTTGTGACGTCATAAGGGTGCGCGGTCTGACGGCCTACGCGCGCTGGGTTGAAGCTAACGAAGCTAATATGCTAAGCTAACTGTGCTGACGTCATGGCATGACGGGGCTCTCGGGATGTCTCGCGATGGGACGTCCATCTTGGTAGGGGCACCGAGCGTCCATTTTGGTAGGGGCGCCGGCGTCCATCTTGGGAGGGCACCAAGCGTCCATTGTTAAGGGGAGGGTGGAGTTTATTTAGGAATGCAGTAGGGGGCGGAAGAGGACAGGATGAATATGTTTGGATTCTGCTCACAGAACGTTTTCATTGTACACTCTCTCTCCCCCTCTCTTCTCTTTCTCCCCCTCTCTCTCTCTCTCTCTTTCACTCTCTCTCTCTCTCTCTCTTCCTCTCTCTCTCTCACTCTCTCTCTTTCTCCCCCTCTCTCTCTCTTCCTCTCTCTCTCTCACTCTCTCTCTTTCTCCCACACGCACCTTTCTCTCTCTCTCTCTTCCTCTCTCTCTCTCCCACACGCACCACTCTCTCTCTCTCTCTCTCTCTCTCTCTCTCACTCTCTCTCTTTCTCCCACACGCACCTTTCTCTCTCTCTTACTTCCTCTCTCTCTCTCTCCCACACGCACCATTCTCTCTCTCTCTCTCTATTTCTCTCTCTCTCTCTTTCTCTCCCTCTCACCTTCCCCCCCTCCCTCTCTCTCTCTTGCTCTTTCACCCCCCCCTCTCTTTCTTTCCTTCTCTCACCCTCCTCCCTCCCTCTCCCTTTCACCTCCCCCCTCTCTCCCTCTCCCTCTCACCTCCCCCCCTCTTCCCCTCCTCTCCCTCTCTCTCTCTTTCTCTTTCACCCCCCCCCTCTCTTTCTTTCCCTCTCACCTCTCCTCCCTCCCTCTCCCTTTCCGCCTCTCTCCCTCTCGTCTCCCCTCCCTCTCTCTCTCTTTCTCTTTCACCCCCCCCTCTCTTTCTTTCCTTCTCTCACCCTCCTCCCTCCCTCTCCCTTTCCGCCTCTCTCCCTCTCGCCTCCCTCTCTTTCTCTTTCACCCCCCCCCTCTCTTTCTTTCCTTCTCTCACCCTCCTCCCTCCCTCTCCCTTTCACCTCCCTCCTCTCTCCCTCTCCCTCTCACCTCCCCCCCTCTTCCCTTCCTCTCCCTCTTTCTCTTTCACCCCCCCCTCTCTTTCTTTCCTTCTCTCACCCTCCTCCCTCCCTCTCCCTTTCACCTCCCCCCTCTCTCCCTCTCCCTCTCACCTCCCCCCCTCTTTCCCTCTCCCTCCCTCTCTCTCTCTCTCTCTTACCCCCCCCTCTCGCTCACTCCCCTCATTCCCACACCGCCTCTCTTCCATATGTTTCCCCCCCCCCCCCCCCCCGAAACGCTTTCTCTTTCTCTCCTAGTTTAGGGCCTGTATATAGAGGTTTTTTTTATGGGTTTCAAACGCGGTGTAGTGCTAGGTATATTGTTTATTGCTGTTTACTGTAGGGTTTCAAAGGCGGTAGGTTGAGTTTGGGACTTATTATGCGTATGTTGTTGTTCCGTATTCAGTTTTATTGTTATTTTTAGGGAATTTCTAGTGCTGGCAGTGGTATTGTCTGGCGTTGGCGCTACGCTTTGTTCGACAAGGCGCTCGTACTTCTTTCCTTACATTTGGACGGGGGCTCCGTGTCAGTTCATGTTGGTGGGCCGTATGTCGGAGCATAATTACTCTACTCGGCTGCGCCTGCGATGGGGGTGTGGGTAGACAGTTCGTCGTGGCTCACTGTCTGCCTCCACGCTTTGTGCGCTGTGTGCGACTCGTCGGTGCTCGCTGCCACACTGCGCGCAGTTTTCATTTTACCAGGGGTACGGGGACTGCTAAACGTCATGGCGGGGGTGGGCTCGCTGTCTGCCACCGCGCATTAACGGGGGTGCGCTATGCGTGCACTCGTCAAAGGCTCGCTGCCACACTACGCGCGTCGATTTATATTGTGTGTGGGTATTTGGGTGACTGGTTACGGTGGTTGAGTGGTATCAGGGGTGCTGTATGTGTGTGGCAGTGGTTGTGAGTGGAATGATCTTTGATTATCCTTGAGTAGGGGGCCCGGGGTTTCGCATTCCAGGTTCGAAACTGGGGGTGATGCCGTGGGCCACAGGACGAGTTGGCCAGTGGAATGTCATTGGTCGGCAGGATTTTCAATGTGGGGATGGTGTCGCCGCCTGTGGTTATGAACGGGTTGTGTGACACTGTTCTAAATGCACGGGGACTTCAGTGACATAAGGCACTGGAAATTGATTTCTGTTCCCGTGAGGAGCGCGTTATTTTAACACCTAAAGGGTTAGGTGTTATGGGGGATATATAGTAACTGTGTGAGAGGTTATGAATGGAAAATATGTATGTTACTGATATGTATAATGTAATATGAGCGAAATACATACTAGGCTTTCACGGACAGAAATAAATATAGTTACACATACACATAGTCATTTGCAAATAACAATTAGAGTAAAAGTGAGATTATTCACCTAAATTACCATGTCCGATACAGATGTTTAGAAATGATAGGCTGTAAATAACAAAATTTCTGATTGACCAACAGAAGGAAACAGCTGATGAAAAATAAGTTCCCCGGAGTGGTATTAAGGAGGATCTTGACAACAGGATTGAGAGTCTGGGTTTCCAATGGAGACAACTGGAAAAAGATTAAGGCTGTGTCATTGATAAATCAAAAACGAAAATTGCACAAATGCTCTCATGAGATCTTAGTATAGGAGATGCCCGACATTCCATGCTTAAAGACAAATGATGGATTGTGAATGGGAAATGTCACTGATAATTAAGTGTATTTTTTGCTTCTCTCTTCACAGCTGCTCCGGGACGGATGGCCAGCGCTGACAATTCCGAACCCCAACAGGGAAATCAAAGAGACTGTTGACAGTCAGGGGGTATAGTATCACAAGACCGAGATTATCAATTCCTGTTTACACCAATATAGAAGTGTGAGTGAAATTAACTCAAGTTTGGTAAAAATAGTTTGAATACAGAGAAACTTGCTTTCCAAACGGTGACGTTACGAGTGTTTGGAGAAAGGTGAGAATGGAAAATACACAGACAGGAGCAACCGGAGGGTTAGATGCACTGACCATAGAAAGGGTAGACAATCTGTCTATTTCAACGACTGGAGATGTCACAATAAAAGTGACGAAAAGATGGCCAAAGATATTCAGGCCATTACAGAACCTTGTAGTTAAAGGAGGCCGGTATAGAATGCGTACCCAAATCAAGATAATGCCGATAACCTCTGCAGACATTACATTGACCGAATTGGACGTTAACTTGATTGACTGGAATTTGATCGACTCCCCTCTAGTGTCCAGTGAGACGGAGGGACTGGAAATAATGTCTTTTACTCCGCCACAGGGAGTCGTTGCAGCAAGCGACCCAGAGACAGCTGTATTACCCGAGTCAATCCACGCTGAAGTGTCCGTTGCAGATGACTGCCAGTTACAGACGTGCCTCCCTCTCGAAGAACAGCTAGCCGAGGCTAGACGGGTAGTGGACTATCTCCAAGGCCTACTCCAGTCCACACAGCCCGGAGGGGAGACAGGTTCCAATCGCCTCTCTCCCTCTCCCTCTGGAGAACCAGATGGCCAGAGACGAGCCCAGTTGGGGCCACAAGGGGGTCCCGTGCCGGAACAACAACCAACCCCAATAGGACCACCCACGAGGTGGCAACCACGGGGAAAAGGTGGAGGCAGAGGCAGGAATCCGAATGGCTACCGTGTGCGGCAGGTGCATTGTTGGACGTGTGGGACCCTCGGACACATTTCTCGGGACTGTGTAGAGCGGGACCATCTATCCACAACAGGGCGTGTTTGTACAGAAACAGGTGGCGGGCCCCTCCCAACCACGGGCCCCTCTCAAGGAACTGTGACTGGACCAAATAGGTACGTGGCTTTCTCCTCCGAACAGGCTCCAGGGAACCATGGCGATGATGGCATACCACCAGGACATGTTCTGGGCCCGATGACCCCAGGGTCATCCGGTCACAGGCAACTGACCCACCGGGTCTCACAACCCGGGGGAGACCGCCAGAGTTGTTGGATCTGTGGAGTGAACGGTCATTTTCAAAGGTCATGTCTGCAGAGGCCACCGGCAGAATAAAAATATATGCAACTGACTAGGGTAGAGGTGGGATATATTGAATGATAAAATATGCTCCTAATTAGATTAGAATGAAAATAAAAAATAAAAATAGATAGAGGTGTTAGGTGATTGGATTATGAATGAAAGTTACTAAAAACGGATGTATGGGTGACTGACAAATGCATGAACTAATCAGACTAACAAGAGGATCAAATTATGTTAAACAGTTAATCAATATTAGACAGTGTGATGATGTGACACTGCGGCAGCTAGTGATCAGTAAATTATCCATGCTCGGTCAACATTCAGATTGATCAAAGGGTGGACTGCATGATTAAGAAATTAAAAAGACTCATAGTTGTTTCTAGTATTTTATAGTATTGATAGAAGCGTATTAACAGTTATGAGCAATAAGATAGGTGTTTATTTACTTTTATTTTTACTTCTCTTTTCTAGTGTGTTACGAGCAATTCCTGACTTTGGCCGGGAGCGTACATTTTGTTTATTCATTTGATTTCCCTTTTTTGTTTCTTGGTTAAAAATGAGCTCAGAAGAAAAAAGAATAAGCTCACAAGTTTGGTTTATTTTTTCATTTATTGGTTTGGCAGCGTTTTCTTTGTGTTTTGTTTTCTGTTTTCTTTCTTTCTGTGTGTTTTTTCTTAGGGTACCTGGCAAGCTGGGAGTGATCTCGACACATCAGGACGGGGTAGTATATGTCTGTAAAATGGACTGGGAACAAAGTGAAGGAACATGAGCTAGTTATGGATTTTTGTTCTCCGCCCATTGAATACCCAGTTTTAGCGGCTGGGGGTGTGTCGTGATTGGTAAAAGTGTTGGGAAGCATGATTCTCTGTACATTAATGAAGCTCAATAGGTTTGGTCGCTATTGGCCAAATTAGTCTTGTGTAGGGTGTGGACATGTGTAATTGATAATTGGCTTGTGGTGTGGAAGATGTGTGTTTAAGGCGGCCTGTGATTTGTTGCCATACACACAGGTTACTGGGGGAGTGGATGTGTCGGTGCTGACCGTCCGGTCCGGGTGCGGCTGTTCAAAGGACGACGGTAACGATGTTTCATTGTGTATTTCACATCGAGAGGTGGAGGAGTATACTGTTTTGACAGCATAATATAATGAGAGCCATGTGAATTTTTCAGAATTTTGAAAATTAATGATCTAAAAACCATGAAATATATAGATAAATGATTTGGAAAAGAAAGTTGTCAAAGCTCAGACCAGTAAAGAGAGTCTGAGGGAGGAAAATTATGGAAATTATGGATTCTCAATCAATTGTTGTGGTAGAAGTGACCTGCACTGTCCCCCGAAGCGATATATATTCACTACAGGATACGGATGGGAGATTGGGGAATCCGCAGTCATCAGAGAGTGGTACAAGGAAGACCGAGGACTCCATCGGTACTGTTGATGCAGGACACTGGCTAGTGTCTACCCAGCGGTTCCATGGGGAGCCACAACACTGCGGAGAACCAGGAGACGCCTACCTCTCGGGCCGGGAGAGTCTTGGCCAACGCAGTGACCGAGTCTTGAGGCTTCAGAGGGAAACGACAGACAACCAACGAGGAGACAGGCGGCTAGGCCTCAGCAACAACTCCGGCTGTCAACAGAAGCAAGGCCTCAACCATTGACCAGGGGGTCAACCAGCGAAAGGGTCGAGCAGCCAGCAACGACCTCCCCACCGCTGTGACAGCAATAGAAGATACAGCAGGGGGCTCTACCCCCTAATAGAGGTCAACACGATGACAGCAATAGAAGATACAGCAGGGGGCTCTACCCCCTAATAGAGGTCAACACGAGTCAAGATGTTCTTGACAGAAGATGGGGTGTAATAGAAAGGCAATTTGCTTTCTAAATTCCACCTCCCAGAAAGTGGAATTGCACCCAGCAGTTGTGATACTGCATCAGCTCTGAGCAACAAAGAGGAGGCCGGGTCAAATCTAGAAAACATAGACCCCCCCTCCTCAAATGCTCCAAGCCAGAATTTGACAACTCACAGTTGAGACCAATGGAAATTGATCTTGGTACGAGAACAAGTTGTTACACGATCACAAACTGAAATGGCTAATTTGAATTTTAGGATCTGAGTGTGGCAAATCAGATATATATTTTATCCTAATAAAATGTCTTAAGTGTTATCTAGATAGTAGTGTGTAGAGATTGATATCTATGTTTGACATATTAAGGATAGGTAAACTATCCAAGTGGGGAACTGTGGTAAATTCCCAAACCATAGATCTCATGATTAACTAATGTGTAGAAATACTTGGCCCTCAAAACAATAATTCATAGATTGTGTGTGTGTTTACATAGACTGATTGCCATGGTGGCCACACAGGTCGATTTACACATGAAGTGAGTGGTCAAATGATTCTATCTACGACAGGAACCCAAGGGCCGTCTGCCATGGCCTGGGACAATGGGCTCTGTAAGATCAAAACAAAGACCAAAAGGTCACATAAACATGTTATCTCGCTGGAGTTTCCTGTGACACACACACACAGACACACACACACACACAGAGACACACACACACACACACACACACACACACATAGTCACACACACACACACACAGGTACACACACACACACACACTCACACACACACATTTTCACATACACATCCACACACACACACACAGAGAAGATCACTATTGGAATCCTTAATTTAAGCTCCAAACAAGTAAAATATAATTAGGTTTGGTCATACTTAAATTAGGTAATTAGTTAATGTGCCTGTTCTGTTTTCATTTATGTTCAATTTGATTAATTGATGGTTTTATATTCTGATCTATTCTCTTCTATCCAGTTCTAACTTTGATTCTGTTATTCAGTTATATTCTATTCTAAAAGAATGATTAAAGTCAACAGACTTAGTGATAAAGAAATATATCTGTGTTTATGTGGGCAATTGTAATTCAAATATAGATATTAGGAAATGAAAATGATGCAATGTTTAAGACAAAGGACAGTATATATTGTTGACTATAAGGACAGCCTCTGTTTGCAGTTATGTGAAGGGGGTTGGGCTATTAAGCCAAACCCCTATTTTTCAAATACCAGCTTAGCAGTCCTGTGATTGGAGGAAATAATGTGATGATGTCATCAACTCCGAGACACTGGGCCTTGGCTATAAGATCCCAGGTGTGTTGGTTGAGAGGGACTCTGAAACAACCAACCAACCCACAAGGACAAGACCTCACCTACCATCTCACCCATCTACAGCAGGCAACAAGGACAAAGGACTTTTTGGAGGGAAAACAGACTGCTTTGTTTTGTCAGCCAAGACAACAAAGACCATCAACAACTTATCAACTATCATTCTTTATACTGTAATATTAGTCTGGTTGTATCACTTACGGCATAGTGTTTGTGATCACAACTATAGCATTTTCTTATTGTAATTTGTATACACTCTTAAACTTTGATTAAACAGCTGCTATATAACCTTTTTCCTCCTAAATTCCTTCTGCCTGCACTGCTCAGTTTGAAGAGAAGTGATTCCCAGAGCTTTAAGGTATTGAATCACAACGCAGAGTACCAGTAACCCGGTTCTGAAGCAGAGCAGAACCGAAATAGCTTGGGAAATCCACTTCAATCGCAAGATACATTCAGACAGTGTTGGATGAGATCTAACTAAATGGATTTATGGACACATTTATGCCCGGACCACAAAGCTTATCGAAGGGTTAGCGGCGGCACGGCGGCTCTACCGGTGAGTCTCAGCCTGTTGTTATGATATGAAAATGTAATTGTAGTGCTGTCAGACCCTGATATGGGTTGTCTTTTCCTTTTAGCTAACGCTATTAAATATAAATATACAGTGGAGGTTAAAATAAGAATGACTTTGCCTGAAAAAAAAGCAGTCAGGAGATGTTTTGACGGAGATTACTCATCCCCGCGGGAATAGACTTTACCATAAATCATAGGCTGATATACGCTACATTCTCTTTAAACATATAAATGTGACAGGACACAAGTAATAGATTTAATCACTTTTATTCTTTTAAACTTGGTCTGACCGATAGGGCTGTACCGAATGCTTCGAAGCTTCGAACATAATGTTGACATTCGAATTCTAAATCAACATTCGAATTTGTAATTTTTAATAAAAAGAAAAATTATTATAATTTTTTAATCTTTTTTTTTTGTTGTCTATTCAATCTGTTTAAACCAATGGGGGTTTTCTTCACAGATGCAGTTAAAGATTAGGCTACACTAATATTATAATATAAGACGTCACCATCACTTTCATACCAACCATGCCCTTATTGGATTATTTATGTTGACGAAACTGTTATGGTTTGTAACCGACCCCAATCGCACAACACAAGACAGGTATGATGGTTTGCCAAGAAACAGATATTTATTGAGAGACAGGGAAAAAGGGCACTGTCCCTTTAAGGGAGAACACAAATACAGGAATATAACAAGAGGGGAAAACTAGGTGCCTTTAAGAGGCGGGCAGGAAAAGGGAACACTAAGGGAAGGTTAATGAACGCTAGGGGAAACATTAAAGGAACGCTAGGGGAAGGTTAAAGGAACAGAGGAACTAGAGACTAGGAGAAGTCGGGACAAGGAGAGCTAGGGAACAGGAGAACTGGGGACTAGGAGAACTAGGGACAAGGAACTAGGTGGAACTAGAAGGGGAGAACTTGGGACCAGGAACTAGGTGGAACTAGAAGGGGAGAACTAGGGACAGAGGAACTAGGTGGAACTAGAAAGGGGAGAACTAGGGACAGAGGACCGCGGAGGCGGGCTGGGGACAGGGAGGAACTGGGGACTGGTGGGAAAACATCTGGGCCGCTCTGCAGAACAGAGGAGAGGGTTAATATTCAAAGGGAACAAACAGAGCAGATGCAGAACAGTCCAAATAACAAAGTAACAAAGTAAATACTATCTTCGTGTGAACAAACACACAGTGGGAGATGAAATGTCCAAACTACAAACTAAGTGAGAACAAAAAAGGAGGCAATACGCTGGGTGAGTGACATCACAATCAAAACTCACCCAGGCGTATGCGTAATGGTACAGGAACAGCAGCGGGACGGGGGCAAGAGGCATCACGCTGGGTGAGTGACATCACAATCAAAACTCACCCAGGCGTATGCGTAATGGTACAGGAAACAGCAGCGGGACGGGGGCAAGAGGCACTACGTTGGGTGAGTGACATCACAATCAAAACTCACCCAGGCGTATGCGTAATGGTACAGGGACAGCAGCGGGGCGAGGGCATCGCCACCGGGTGGCTGGCTGTCCGAGCCGAGGAACAGAGTGCTGGAACAGTGGCGGTGGCGAGGGTGTCGTCCACCGGGTAGCCGACTGTCGGAGCCGAGGAACAGAGTGCTGGAACAGTGGCGGTGGCGAGGGTGTCGTCCACCGGGTAGCCGCTGTCGGAGCCGAGGAACAGAGTGCTGGAACAGTGGCGGTGGCGAGGGTGTCGTCCACCGGGTAGCCGACTGTCGGAGCCGAGGAACAGAGTGCTGGAACAGTGGCGGTGGCGAGGGTGTCGTCCACCGGGTAGCCGCTGTCGGAGCCGAGGAACAGAGTGGCGCGCCACACCTTGGTGTGCACGTCGGAACCGAGAGACGCCTCGGGGTGCGTCTGCGAGGAGGAGTGTGCCAAGCACGAGGATCCTTGGAAGATGCGCGTTGCGCGCTGGAGACTGGAGAGCGTGCCAAGCCCTTGAAGATGCGCGTTGCGCGCTGGTGACTGGAGAGCGTGCCAAGCCCTTGCAGATGCGCGTTGCGCGCTGGTGACTGGAGAGCGTGCCAAGCACGAGGATCCTTGGAAGATGCGCGTTGCGCGCTGGAGACTGGAGAGCGTGCCAAGCCCTTGAAGATGCGCGTTGCGCGCTGGTGACTGGAGAGCGTGCCAAGCCCTTGCAGATGCGCGTTGCGCGCTGGTGACTGGAGAGCGTGCCAAGCCCTTGCAGATGCGCGTTGCGCGCTGGTGACTGGAGAGCGTGCCAAGCCCTTGCAGATGCGCGTTGCGCGCTGGTGACTGGAGAGCGTGCCAAGCCCGAAGGTCTAGGAGATGCGCGTCTGCGCGCTGAGGTCTGAAGTGGAACACTGGAATACCTCCCGTAGAGGATTAGAGAGCGCAGTACAGTGTCTCCCTCCAGGCAAACGGCGACAGGTGGCGAAGGCTTGAGCGCATCTGGCGCGCTGGTCTGGAGTGGAACACTGGAATACCTCCCGTAGAGGATTAGAGAGCGCAGTACAATGTCTCCCTCCAGGCAAACGGCGACAGGTGGCCAAAGCTTGCACCTCGTCTCACGCCGGAGATAAAACAGCATAGGCAGACAGAGGATCTCCCGAAAGAGTCTAGATGTTTAGAGAATATGACTCGGCAAGTATACAACACGACCCCACGCCGAAACGAGGGGAAGAGCCCTGGTATTTAAAGCCCACAGGGGAACTAATTAGCCTGCCACCACAGGTGCGAGAGGTAATTGATAATAGTCCAGGTGTGGCCACTGAGAGTAAACGAGAGTAAAGAACGAGAGGGTGGGGGCTAGAGAGAGTGAGTAGGGAATTCCTAACAGTAGGCATAAAGAAGAAAGAGAAAGTTGGTGAGCAGCGGACAAAACCTCACAGTACCCCCCCCTCAACGGGAGCCACCTGGCGACCCAAAACAAATAAAGACAGAGTGGCAGGGGGCAAAACAAGACAAAAACAAAAGGTACTGGCCAAGCCAGCAGGGGAAGCCACCACAAGAGTGGGGCTAGCAAAAGAAACAGGGTCGCCGAGGGGTAACTGGAGGAACTGGCCTAGAGGAAACCGGGCCTAGAGGAACCGGGTCAGGAGGAACTGGGTCCAGAGAACTAGTCTAGAGGAACTGGTCTAGAGAACTGGCCTAGAGAACTGGCCAAGAGAACTGGCCTAGAGAACCGGTCTAGAGAACTGGTTTAGAGAACTGGCCTAGAGAACTGGTCTAGAGAACTGGTCTAGAGAACTGGTCTAGAGGAACTGAGGGGCAAGCAGGGTAGCTAAGGGGTAACCATGGTAGCACCGGGAAAGGGCTAGCAGAGGGAAAGGGTAGCTGCCAGGGCACTGATAGCTACAGGGCCTATGCTAGCTGTACTGCTACATCAACATAGAGGCTGCGCTAGCTGCCGAGCTAGGCTAGCAGGGGGAAGGGGTAGCTGCCAAGGCACTGATAGCTACAGGGCCTATGCCAGCTGTACTGCTACATTAACATAGAGGCTGCGCTAGCTGCCGGAGCTAGGCTGGCAGACAGGGCTGGACCAGCATGAGAGAACAAGCTAGCTGGAAGGACAGTCCTAGCTGTGTGAGATAAACTGACCTTGCTAGCTGAAAGGGCAGTCCTAGCAGTGGGAATACTGACCTTGCCAGCTGAAAGGGCAGTCCTAGCAGTGGGATAAACTGACCTTGCTAGCTGAAAAGGCAGTCCTAGCAGTGGGAGCAAACTGACCATGCTAGCTGAAGGGGCAGTCCTAGCAGTGGGAGAGAAACTGACCTTGCTAGCTGAAAGGGCAGTCCTAGCAGTGGGGAAACTGACCTTGCTAGCTGAAAGGGCAGTCCTAGCAGTGGGAATACTGACCTTGCTAGCTGAAAGGGCAGTCCTAGCAGTGGGAATACTGACCTTGCTAGCTGAAAGGGCAGTCCTAGCAGTGGGAGATAAACTGACCTTGCTAGCTGAAAGGGCAGTCCTAGCAGTGGGGAAACAACACAAAAAAGTGGAGGCCATGCAGAGGGACCGGGTTAGCTGCTTGGGCCTGGCTAGCTACAGGGCCTATGCCAGCTGCAAGGCTGCAATAACATAGAGGCTGTGCTAACAGCCGGGGCCAAGCTAGCAGACCGGGGCCATGCTGGTAGTAGAGGCCTAACAAGCTGCAGGGGGGTCAAAACAGGGCTAACAGGGAAGCCAACAGGGCTAACAGGGGAGCTAACAGGCTAACAGGGGAGCTAAACTGGGCTAACAGGGAAGCCAACAGGGCTAACAGGGGAGCTAACAGGGGAGCTAGAGGGGAACTAGAGGGAACAAGAGAAAAAAAAGGCAAACTCAACATACACCATCTGTGCTGGCTGGGGTCGTCGATTTGGTGGGGTCGTACTGTTATGGTTTGTAACCGACCCCAATCGCACAACACAAGACAGGTATGATGGTTTGCCAAGAAACAGATATTTATTGAGAGACAGGGAAAAAGGGCACTGTCCCTTTAAGGGAGAACACAAATACAGGAATATAACAAGAGGGGAAAACTAGGTGCCTTTAAGAGGCGGGCAGGAAAAGGGAACACTAAGGGAAGGTTAATGAACGCTAGGGGAAACATTAAAGGAACGCTAGGGGAAGGTTAAAGGAACAGAGGAACTAGAGACTAGGAGAAGTCGGGACAAGGAGAGCTAGGGAACAGGAGAACTGGGGACTAGGAGAACTAGGGACAAGGAACTAGGTGGAACTAGAAGGGGAGAACTTGGGACCAGGAACTAGGTGGAACTAGAAGGGGAGAACTAGGGACAGAGGAACTAGGTGGAACTAGAAAGGGGAGAACTAGGGACAGAGGACCGCGGAGGCGGGCTGGGGACAGGGAGGAACTGGGGACTGGTGGGAAAACATCTGGGCCGCTCTGCAGAACAGAGGAGAGGGTTAATATTCAAAGGGAACAAACAGAGCAGATGCAGAACAGTCCAAATAACAAAGTAACAAAGTAAATACTATCTTCGTGTGAACAAACACACAGTGGGAGATGAAATGTCCAAACTACAAACTAAGTGAGAACAAAAAAGGAGGCAATACGCTGGGTGAGTGACATCACAATCAAAACTCACCCAGGCGTATGCGTAATGGTACAGGAACAGCAGCGGGACGGGGGCAAGAGGCATCACGCTGGGTGAGTGACATCACAATCAAAACTCACCCAGGCGTATGCGTAATGGTACAGGAAACAGCAGCGGGACGGGGGCAAGAGGCACTACGCTGGGTGAGTGACATCACAATCAAAACTCACCCAGGCGTATGCGTAATGGTACAGGGACAGCAGCGGGGCGAGGGCATCGCCACCGGGTGGCTGGCTGTCCGAGCCGAGGAACAGAGTGCTGGAACAGTGGCGGTGGCGAGGGTGTCGTCCACCGGGTAGCCGACTGTCGGAGCCGAGGAACAGAGTGCTGGAACAGTGGCGGTGGCGAGGGTGTCGTCCACCGGGTAGCCGCTGTCGGAGCCGAGGAACAGAGTGCTGGAACAGTGGCGGTGGCGAGGGTGTCGTCCACCGGGTAGCCGACTGTCGGAGCCGAGGAACAGAGTGCTGGAACAGTGGCGGTGGCGAGGGTGTCGTCCACCGGGTAGCCGCTGTCGGAGCCGAGGAACAGAGTGGCGCGCCACACCTTGGTGTGCACGTCGGAACCGAGAGACGCCTCGGGGTGCGTCTGCGAGGAGGAGTGTGCCAAGCACGAGGATCCTTGGAAGATGCGCGTTGCGCGCTGGAGACTGGAGAGCGTGCCAAGCCCTTGAAGATGCGCGTTGCGCGCTGGTGACTGGAGAGCGTGCCAAGCCCTTGCAGATGCGCGTTGCGCGCTGGTGACTGGAGAGCGTGCCAAGCACGAGGATCCTTGGAAGATGCGCGTTGCGCGCTGGAGACTGGAGAGCGTGCCAAGCCCTTGAAGATGCGCGTTGCGCGCTGGTGACTGGAGAGCGTGCCAAGCCCTTGCAGATGCGCGTTGCGCGCTGGTGACTGGAGAGCGTGCCAAGCCCTTGCAGATGCGCGTTGCGCGCTGGTGACTGGAGAGCGTGCCAAGCCCTTGCAGATGCGCGTTGCGCGCTGGTGACTGGAGAGCGTGCCAAGCCCGAAGGTCTAGGAGATGCGCGTCTGCGCGCTGAGGTCTGAAGTGGAACACTGGAATACCTCCCGTAGAGGATTAGAGAGCGCAGTACAGTGTCTCCCTCCAGGCAAACGGCGACAGGTGGCGAAGGCTTGAGCGCATCTGGCGCGCTGGTCTGGAGTGGAACACTGGAATACCTCCCGTAGAGGATTAGAGAGCGCAGTACAATGTCTCCCTCCAGGCAAACGGCGACAGGTGGCCAAAGCTTGCACCTCGTCTCACGCCGGAGATAAAACAGCATAGGCAGACAGAGGATCTCCCGAAAGAGTCTAGATGTTTAGAGAATATGACTCGGCAAGTATACAACACGACCCCACGCCGAAACGAGGGGAAGAGCCCTGGTATTTAAAGCCCACAGGGGAACTAATTAGCCTGCCACCACAGGTGCGAGAGGTAATTGATAATAGTCCAGGTGTGGCCACTGAGAGTAAACGAGAGTAAAGAACGAGAGGGTGGGGGCTAGAGAGAGTGAGTAGGGAATTCCTAACAGTAGGCATAAAGAAGAAAGAGAAAGTTGGTGAGCAGCGGACAAAACCTCACAGAAACTGATGAGTTATATTCATTAAAGAAAGTTGATTTAATAAAAGAAAAAGACTAATTTAATCAGATTAATCACTTTATTCAAATTGAGGATTCAGCTAAAAAAAATAATAAAGAAAACATTTTTATTTTTTATTTTTTTTAGATTTTTTTTTAATAGACATTCGAAGCTTCGTTCGAATACTTCAATCGAAGCTTCGAATGTTAAAAAATGACATTCGGTACAGCCCTACTGACCGACCTTCAGCATACATAGACCATGAACAGACAGTGGATCCAGTAGTAGAAACGCATGTCAGAAAACACGAGTGCTTGATTGATTGATTGATTGATTGATTGATTGATTGAAAATTGTATTAACAGATTGCAGAATGGGTACAATACAGTACAGCTCAATACACACAATTGTTAAGGGGATGCAGACCAGAGAAAGATGTTTGTCTTGTTTCAGGGTCCCCCATTTCTCCCCCATGCTCCTATTGTCCTAAATGTTACAGGACAGTTTTAAAATGCTATTGTTTTACTGTATTTGCCCTATACACAATACATAATTTCAACTATACACAATACATAATTTGAACTATACACAATACAGCATTTGAACTATAGACAATACATAATTTCAACTATACAATAATACTGAATTTGAACTATACACAATACATAATTTGAACTATACACAATACATAATTTGAACTATATACAATATTGAATTTGAACTATACTGAAAACTCATGTCAGAAAACATATCCTGCATTATGCCTCCTCCACTCCTGGAGTCAGAGCCACTACACCTGCTACAGCCTCCTCCTCCTCCACTCCTGGTCCTGGAGTCAGAGCCACTACACCTGCTACAGCCTTCTCCTCCTCCACTCCTGGAGTCAGAGCCACTACACCTGCTACAGCCTCAAAATCCTCCACTCCTGGTCCTGGAGTCAGAGCCACTACACCTGCTACAGCCTCAAAATCCTCCACTCCTGGAGTCAGAGCCACTACACCTGCTACAGCCTCCTCCTCCTCCACTCCTGGAGTCAGAGCCACTACACCTGCTACAGCCTCCTCCTCCTCCACTCCTGGTCCTGGAGTCAGAGCCACTACACCTGCTACAGCCTTCTCCTCCTCCACTCCTGGTCCTGGAGTCAGAGCCACTACACCTGCTACACTGCTACAGCCTCCTCCTCCTCCACTCCTGGAGTCAGAGCCACTACACCTGCTACAGCCTCCTCCTCCTCCACTCCTGGAGTCAGAGCCACTACACCTGCTACAGCCTCCTCCTCCTCCACTCCTGGAGTCAGAGCCACTACACCTGCTACAGCCTCAAAATCCTCCACTCCTGGTCCTGGAGTCAGAGCCACTACACCTGCTACAGCCTTCTCCTCCTCCACTCCTGGAGTCAGAGCCACTACACCTGCTACATTTGAACTATACACTATACATCATTTGCATTCAACACCTTAGCCAAGTCCTTGCCAAATGCAGTGAAATCTGAGGAGCTTGGTCAACTGAATGAAGTGGTGCGAGCCTACCAGATTTAGGAGCACAGGCCAAACACTTTGAGGAGAATACTGAACGAATCGATGTTGACTGGTGGAGTAAGATCTTGGCCATGAAGACGCCAGAAGGAGGGATGATATTCCCCATTTTAGGGAAGTTGGTAAAGGCCATTCTGTCATTGTTCACTGGCCCTCTTGTCGAAGGATCATTTAACATCATGGATGACATCATTGAAAAAGACGGGGCCAGGCTGAACATTGAGACATAATTATGAAGGCTTAGCCATTATCAAGTCCCACATGAAGGCAACAGAGAAAAACGCCTCCAAAATGGATCAGCCCTGCACTGAGGAGCATGAGCCTGTCTTCTTATGAGAGATACCAAAGTCATCTGAAGAAGGGAATCGACTTTACCATAAATCATAGGCTGATATACGCTACATTCTCTTTAAACATATAAAATGTTACAGGACAGAGTTTTAAAATGCTATAGTTTTACTGTATTTGCCCTATACACAATACATAATTTTAACTATAGACAATACATAATTTGAACTATACACAATACTGAATTTGAACTATACACAATACATCATTTGAACTATACACAATACTGAATTTGAACTATAGACGATACATAATTTGAACTATAAAATATAAAACTGAAAAGTTACAGTATGTAGATGTGTTTATTTGTATGACAAAGTCAGTCAACCCTTGCATCAGTTTCATTTAATGAATTGAAAACAGCATTGATATTACGTAAAATCAAACTGGCAATAGAAAAGATGTTCAAAATGATCTAGTTCCCTTAAAACGCTAACGCTATTAAATAAATATATATAGTGGAGGTTAAAATAAGGAAAAAAGTTCAGTCAGGAGATTTTTTTTTGCTTTAATCCCTGCGAGCAAGTGGCAGAGTCGCGAGTGGGAGTCGCGAGACTAAAGCAGATTGAGGTCCGGAGTTCTGGCAACGCTCTGAGCATATTTTAGATTTTCAAAGCGGTCCGTCTTGAAAAAAACGCTATCTGTGGACACGGCCCCTAAGACCATCAATTACAGTAGTAGCAGTAATCTCTTTCTCTCTTTCTCTCTTCGCTCACACCATCGATCCCTCTACAACAACTAATCCATAGTAATTTATTCTCATTCTCTCTCTCTCTCTCTCTCTCTCTCTCTCTCTCTCTCTCTCTCTCTCTCTCTGCGCATGCGTGTGGATGGTGGGAGCGTTTGGTGAGTGGTGTGGGGCGAGAGTCTGAGGAGGTACGCGTGAGTCTTTCTAAACTTTTTC
This sequence comes from Notolepis coatsorum, assembly GCF_963971535.1. NCBI lineage: Eukaryota > Metazoa > Chordata > Actinopteri > Aulopiformes > Paralepididae > Notolepis > Notolepis coatsorum. Next base: position 70,191,271 of record NC_140176.1, on the reverse strand, counting down.
TATCTTTATGTTGTTTGTCAGATTGTGAATTAGATTGTGGTTTATTAGACTGGCTGTGTGTTGATGGTGGGCTGGTAGCGTTGTCAGTGTTCGCCTGGGCAGCTGTCTGCTGTCACGGTGACATGGAGTTCGCTAAGCTGATCAGGAGACATGGTTTTAAGGTCGCGCCGGCATTTCCGTGTTCGGTGGAAGAATGCAGTCTCGCTGTTGCGAAAATAGTAGGCGCTCCGGCCGTTAAGTCTGCGGCAAGGATGAACGGGGGAATTGTTTTCTTTGTGGATGATTTGATTAAGGTTAATCAACTGATAACGGACGGTTTGGTCATACGTGATACTTTTGTGTCTGTGATGCCGCTCACAACACCGGCAAAAAAAGGTGACATTGGCAAACGTTCCTCCGTTGGTGGGCGACGATCTTATATTAAGGGAACTCGCCAGGTTTGGAAAAATTGTAGCTCCCTTAAAGAAAATGTCTTCGGGGTTTAAGGCACCTGAACTACAGCATGTGGTTTCTCACAGAAGGCAGACGTTCATCATAATGAACAAACGTGATGATGAGTTGGATCTTAATTTTAAAGTACTAATAGACGGGTTTGAATATATTATTTTTGTGTCGACACAGAACATGCACTGTTTTGCGTGTGGAAGGGAGGGGCATCAGAGACAAGCGTGCCCTGGGGAGGGGCCGAGCAGGGGGGATATTGATGGGGAGAGTGCTTTGAAGAAAGGGAGAGCGGCTTGGGGTGTGAATCGAGGGGTTGAGGGGGGGGGACAGGGAAAGAGGGGTGGTGGGGAGTTTTCTGAGAAGGTTATTGTACCAGGTAGGGGTGATAAGGGAATGGAAGGAGTGGGTACGGCTGGGATTGCGGTACGAGGACAGAATGGGGGGGATGGAAATGTGGGGGGGGGGGGGGTAGAAGGAGCTTGTGTCAGCCGGGACACTTTTAATTACGAGGGACAGATGATGGGAATGAAAATGAGGGGGGGGGGGGTCGTGGCAGGAAGGATTACAGAGGTGGCAAGTGGACCTGTTGTAATACAAGGGACAGTTGATGGGGATGAAAATGTGGGGGGGGGGGTCGTGGCAGGGAGGGTTACAGATGAGGGGAGTGTACCTGGGGTGGCTGTAGCTGTTGAGGGGACAGGGTCAAAGGACTCAGTTGAGGGGGTCAGGGTGGAGGAAGTAGAGGATATTGACATGGAAGAGGGGGACGGTGGGATGAAGGTTGTTAGGCAGAAGAGGAGAATTGAAGTAGTTGGGTTGTCAAGCTCTCAAGCTAAGAAGACAGGTGTGACGGAAGAACTCAGCAGTACACAGAGTACACAAGGGAGTTCATGGGCGGAGATGTGCAAGCGTGGGGATGAGGACTATGTGAGCGATGATTCTGAATCTTCAGATGATGTTTGCTATACAATGGATGCAATGAAACTGTTTTTACAGGTGACAAAGAACAGGAAGGGAGTAGAGGTGGAAAAAAAAATTCCAGATAAGGATTTGTTTGTTTTGGCAGCAAGGAAACATATGAGGTTTAAAGGAGATGGTCGTTTTGTTGACACAGAGTTATACAGGATGAGAAAGATTGTGCAGAAGGTACTGCGGGGCCCCAGTACGGTGGAGGACGGAGTGGAATCGGTGTAGTTTTGTTTTGTTTTATTTGTTTTTTTTTGTTTTACCTTTTTTATTTCTAAATGAGAGTTTTTTTATTGAAGGGACTGGTGTGTTGGCACTTAGGGCTGGACATTTCAAGGTGTCCCGCTACCGGGGCAAGGAGGCTGAGAAATTTTTTGTTCATCTCATGTACTCTTATACATTTGTGGAACTTTGTAAAGACTAGGACTATGGAGGATTCAGAGACAGGGGCGGAGCGTATCGTTTTCATGCCCGATGGGAAGGCCGAGCCATACTCCTTCGGCAAACCTTTCATCAGAGTCGTCATGGGGGTTGTTGTCTCTACCGTCTTTTTATGTTACCGGCACCATTACCTTGTTCATGGGTTGGGAGGTATGACTGTGGGGCTCATCACGTTCTATGCTGAAATGGACAGTTTCCTGATTCAGCCTCGGAGGATGGTGGTAAAGCGGACTTTGCTGGTTACTTTCTACCCTATGTTTGGAATGGGTTTCATCAGGGCTTTGTGCTCTCGAATCAGACTGATTGATGGGAGGTCGCTGGGGGCTGCCAGTCTCTGCACGGGGGAGTGGGAGGTGAGGTTGGAGAGGCATCTGAACCAGGAAGGAAAAGGCGGCCTCGGACAGGGAGGCGAGGGTTACAAACTGTCTAATGAGGATGTCGGTCCAGAGTGCATCTCGGTCCCCATGCTCTGTTTTCGGCCCCCGACATCATCGATGCCATATGATATACGACTGGTGGACGGTAGGAGCATATATGATAAGGCTGAAGGAGGAGGGTCGGCTGACGAGGCGGCCCTGTTTATCCACGGGATCGGTTTTGACTGGAGTCTGTCGGACACGCACAAAGGCCTGATGTGTTGTACCAAAAGGGGAAAGGTGAAGCTAGAGACGCTCGTCTCAGGACTAAGGTTTCTACAGTGCCTATCCAGTGTCTCTCTCTCTGACACACCCGGAACTTTGGATCATTTGGAGTTTTTTTTTCTCTCCCTATGGGGGAAAAATTTCAAAGTGACAATTTGGTTCAGTTTCAGCATCGTTGTCCCTAATTGATTTGTTTTTTGTTTGTTTTGTTTTGTTTTTTTGTGTTTGTTTTTTTGGTGTTTTGTTTTTTGTTTGTTTTGTTTTTTGTGTTTTGTTGAGTTGTAGAGTATTTTATTGTTGAACGTTTTTGTTGTATTTTGTGTAGTTTTAGTAAAAAATTTAGTTTTTTATAAAATCAAATCAATCTCTCTCTCTCTCTCTCTCTCTCTCTCTCTCTCTCTCTCTCTCTCTCTCTCTCTCTCTCTCTCTCTCACTCACTCACTCACTCACTCACTCAGGTATGTGAACTGTGCCTGTAACGAGGAGGAACAGAACCTGGTAGCGTTCCAACACCGTGGACAGATTTTCTACCGGTCTTGGTGTCGTGTCACTCCAGGAGAGGAGCTGCTGGTCTGGTACGGAGATGAGTACGCCGAACATCTGGGCATCATCTTCGATGAACTTTGGGACAAGAAGAGTTCTACTGGAGGTAATCTGTCTGTATGTGTGCATGTCCTTATCCTTACGTCTATTCATCTGATTTGGGGTGTAACACATCAGAGATCTGTAAATCACATGGTTCCTTTGCCAGTCTGGAATAATATAGACCCACCAACAAAAATCCTCCTGTCCGTCGTAGTTGTATTGATTCATTACACATCATTTCCATTACTCATCTGACTTCGCTCCTAATCTGCTCTATTTCTCTGTCTCCATCTCCCTGTATCTCTCTCTCTCTCTCTCTCTCTCTCTCTCTCTCTCTCTCTCTCTCTCTCTCTCTCTCAGGAGTGAAGACCCAGTCTCCAGTGTTTCCATGTCCTGCTGAGTGTTGGTACTGCTTCACCTCTCAGATCTATCTCCACAAGCACCTGAAGAGGATACATAACGAGCTGTACTTCCAGCTGCTGACAAGTGGACAGATCCGCCCAGAGAGGCTCCTCCCCTCCACAGCCTCTCAACCAGGCACTTCCTTTGGGACCCCGTCTGCCCCGCCCCCCTGCCAGGTAATGAAATGAAAGAAGGTCATCATTAGTCAAATAGTATCTGCAATTCATTTAAAGTGTTTGTTTCATCCTGTTTGGAGCACCAGGTATGTGGGGTTTACAACATAGGACAATACAATACAACCATGACTAGGAATCTGACTAGTTTACCAGTATAACTTTCAGCTTACTGACAATATCTGAAATATTGTGATCATAATCACCAGCAGTTATCTGGTCCAGGTCCATCATCTGTGGCTTTGTTTCTCTACATGGAACACTGTCAGCTGGCTGCTGTTACTCTGTGTGTCCACTAGTCTCTTTCAGAGAGATATTTCTTTCCTGTTGGTCACCACTCTGCCCCTATTGGTGACCAGGAGACAGTCTTCAGCAGTCTAACCCCTCCTTGTTTTCTGCTCCTAGCAATCTGACCCCTCCTTGTTTTCTGCTCCTACAGGGCTGTACGCTAAGCTTTTTCACTAGGGGCACACTTGCCCCTAAATGAGAAATTTAGGGGCAAAAAATTTTTTTTAGGGGCACATTTTTAAATAACAATTTTACCATTATTTATATCGATTGTTTTTGATTTAAAAAAAAAGAAAAAAAATGATTTTATATATATATTTTTTTAATAAAATATATATATTATATAATCATCATACTTGTAGTTGTATTATCTGCGAGACATCGCCACCACGCAACAAGTCTAAATGCTCGCTATATGCAACCAGCTCCACTGTCTGTGTGTACTCGAGTAGCCTCCAGCTACGGCCAGGATTCCCCGGAGCTGCAGCTGGACCCTATACTGTAGCCTCCAGCTACGGCCAGGATTCTCCGGCGCTGCAGCTGGACCCTATTGACTATATTCAGCGTGCCCTCAGCTCGAATACGCATCGACTCAGTGTTATAACTAGACATTGATATCAGGAGCTATCTGAACTATTTAGTTTAATGGGACGTTTCGTTTTGAACAGTAGACTTACTAGAGCATTTGTTGATAGCTATCAGTAGCTAGCCGGCTGGCAGGCTCACCGAGGTCCCAGTCCCACTAGAGACTAGTGTTTACAACAGCCACGGGTGCGCGAGGGAGGAGGAGCAGCAGACGCCACAGCTCTCTCTGTGTGTCTGAGTTCAGTTAACGCGTCGAAAATATGAAGCAATACTAACGTTACTTTTCTTCATAGATAGTCAGCCAGTCTATCAGAGTGAGTGCTCAGTCGATTGTTCCCGCTGATCATACCTGCTGAGTGCTCACTGCTCAGCTCGCGTGAGTGACGGCATCGCGTCATCACACGCCTTGGATAATTTAGGAGTGAAATGCGAATGCAAGGCTTGAAAGCACTACTCGCAAGCCCGCCCCCAAATATTATTTACCAATCGCAACGGCCAATTAAAGGGGCAATTCGAGACGAGATCATCGCAGTGTACAGCCCTGTCCTAGCAGTCTGACCCCTTCTTGTTTTCTGCTCCTAGCAGTCTGACCCCTCGTTTTCTGCTCCTAGCAGTCTGACCGCTCCTTGTTTTCTGCTCCTAGCAGTCTGACCCCTCCTTGTTTTCTGCTCCTAGCAGTCTGACCCCTCCTTGTTTTCTGCTCCTAGCAGTCTGACCCCTCCTTGTTTTCTGCTCCTAGCAGTCTGACCCCTCCTTGTTTTCTGCTCCTAGCAGTCTGACCCCTCCTTGTTTTCTGCTCCTAGCAGTCTGACCCCTCCTTGTTTTCTTTTCCAGCTGACTCACACAGGAGAGAAGCCCCACCAGTGTGACCAGTGTGGGAGGGGCTTCAGTGAGTCAGGTAACCTGAAGGTCCACATGCTGACCCACACAGGAGAGAAGCCCTACCAGTGTCTCCATTGTGGGAGGGGCTTCAGTGATTCAGGTAACCTGAAGAAACACCAGAGGACCCACAGTGGAGAGAAGCCCTACCAGTGTGTCCAGTGTGGGAGGGGCTTCAGCCAGTCAGATAACCTGAAGCAACACATGCTGACCCACAGTGGAGAGAAGCCCTACCACTGCCAACAGTGTGGGAGGAGTTTCAGCCAGTCTCAAAATATGAAGAAACACAAGTGTGAAGGTGAGCGCTCACACCTCTAGGTTCTGTATGTATGTATATATATCAGAATCATATTTAAGACTTTTTAAGGCCTAACATTCTGATTCAATTTAAGACTTTAGGACCCTGCAGAAACCCTGCATAAAAGCCGTTCCTAAAGGCCGTGTTCCAACCGTTTGACTAGTGCCGTCTTGAATGGTGCTGTGGTCATGTGCTCCTGTCTTCCCAGCCAGCAGGCACGGTAGGCAGGGTTTGCACAAGGTCCTTAAAGTGCTTGATTAAAAATAAAAAGTCAAGGCCTGGAATTCCTTAAACAGCCAATTTTTTAACAAGGTGCTTAAAAAGTCATTGAAATTCAAATCAACCATTCGCATTGAGCGTTTTGGTCATCCATGATAACATTTTTCAAGAAATCTAATTTATTTTTTATTTAAAGTCTAACTAATTGTCGGAAATTGGTTTTAAGCCATAAATATTGGATCCGATAATTTTTTTCTATTAAAAAAACAGCATTTAAAAGTTAATTGAATTGAATTTTTTAAAAGCTATCCGGCTGCAAGCTAGCCTAGCTTAGCACAAATTAATAGAAGCAGATACTGACCATTAGCCTAGCATAAAACTCAGTGAGAGGTGTTTTGGCCAACAGCTGGGCTAATCCGCTTCCATTCATTTGTGCTAAGCTAGGCTAGCTTGCAGCCGGATAGCTTTTAAAAAATTCAATTCAATTAACTTTCTTTCTACAGAACGCACAGAGGAAATGTATCTATCCTCTTGTCTGACTCTGGAGAAGACGCGTGATTTCTAAACCTAGCCGCATTTCTGGCAGACGCTCTCTGATTGGCACTGACTGACGCTCTCTGATTGGCCACTGACGCGTTTGCCCAATCGCGTGACGAGCTGTGTCTTTGCCCATTTCCGGGTCTAACAGCCTGCAAACTACCTGTCGTTCTATCGCCATGCTCTAAGACAAACTCTAACCTTAACCAACTTCGAAAGAGTGCCTAAGCTTAACTTCGAAAAAGTGCCAAGCTTAACCGTCGAAAGAACTTGCCGTCACGCTCTAAGACAAACTCTAACCTTAACCAACTTCGAAAGAGTGCCTAAGCTTAACCAGTGTAGAAACAGGCGTCGGCCAATCAGAGAGCATCTTGCCAGAAATGCGCCTAGGTTTAGAAATCACGCGGAGAAGACGGTAAGCGCATTTCCTATGATGTTGCATGACATGTAGCCTATTAACCATTCAAAGGGCATTTCCTGTTTCATGTCTACTAAAATGGTAAATAGCTGCATTTATATAACAGCTTTTTATCCAAAGCGCTTAACGATTTGTTCCTCACATTTTACCCATTTCACTCACACATTCACACACCGACGGCGGAGGCAAGGTGCCAACCTGCTCATCGGGTTAGTTAGGGGTTAAGTGTCTTGCTCAAGGACACTTCGACACACTGCCCGGGAGGTGCGGGAATCGAACCGTGAACCTCCGGATCTACCTCCTGAGCCACTGTCGCTCACTCACCTACCTGGCTTCTGTGTGTGTTTGTTTGTGTGCGTCCAGGACGTGGACCTGAGGAAGACGGTGGACCAAGACCACCAGGATCCAGCAGGCCTACAGCCACTACTTCCACCTGACCAACAGGGGGCGTACAGCCACTACTTCCACCTGACCACCAGGGGGCCTACAGCCACTACTTCCACCTGACCAACAGGGGGCGTACAGCCTCTACTTCCACCTGACCACCAGGGGGCCTACAGCCACTACTTCCACCAGACCACCAGGGGGCGTACAGCCTCTACTTCCACCTGACCACCAGAGGGCCTACAGCCACTACTTCCACCTGACCACCAGGGGGCCTACAGCCACTACTTCCACCTGACCACCAGGGGGCCTACAGCCACTACTTCCACCTGACCACCAGGGGGCCTACAGCCACTACTTCCACCTGACCACCAGGGGGCCTACAGCCACTACTTCCACCTGACCACCAGGGGGCCTACAGCCACTACTTCCACCTGACCACCAGGGGGCGTACAGGCTCTACTTCCACCTGACCACCAGGGGGCGTACAGGCTCTACTTCCACCTGACCACCAGGGGGCGTACAGCCTCTACTTCCACCTGACCACCAGGGGGCCTACAGCCACTACTTCCACCTGACCACCAGGGGGCGTACAGCCTCTACTTCCACCTGACCACCAGGGGGCCTACAGCCACTACTTCCACCTGACCACCTGGAGCCTACAGCCACTACTTCCACCTGACCACCAGGGGGCGTACAGGCTCTACTTCCACCTGACCACCAGGGGGCGTACAGGCTCTACTTCCACCTGACCACTAGGGGGCGTACAGGCTCTACTTCCACCTGACCACCAGGGGGCGTGCAGCCACTAATCCACCTGACCACCAGGGGGCCTACAGCCACTACTTCCACCTGACCATCACCAACGACAACTTGGACAAGGCCTTGGAGACGCTACAGGCTGCCGCGGACAGACTGTGCTCCGAGCCCCAGTCGGTCCTGGTCAACTGGTTGTACTGAGCGACCCGTGACCCCATGGCCGACCTCTCTTAACTAGTGCGCAAAATCTATAACAAAATAATCGTTATTTGCAGCCCTAATACTAGTATTGGGATATCGGACCGATATGAGGCCAACACTGAGAATCGGTATCGGGAGAATTCCCTCAAAATACTGAATCGAGTAATAACGGACCTCTGACGAGCGCTATTGACCAATCACAATCAAGCATTTCGACGAATGTTAAAATGCCATGTAATAACGGGGATTATCTCTGGCACCGAGATGGTTAACGGTGATTATCTCTGGCACCGAGATGGTTAACGGTGATTATCTCTGGCACTGAGATGGTTAACAGGGATTATCTCTGGCACCGAGATGGTTAACAGGGATTATCTCTGGCACCGAGATGGTTAACAGGGATTATCTCTGGCACCGAGATGGTTAACGGGGATTATCTCTGGCACCGAGATGGTTAACAGGGATTATCTCTGGCACCGAGATGGTTAACAGGGATTATCTCTGGCACCGAGATGGTTAACGGGGATTATCTCTGGCACCGAGATGGTTAACAGGGATTATCTCTGGCACTGAGATGGTTAACAGGGATTATCTCTGGCACCGAGATGCACTTTGCACAACAATGGGTTATAATCTCATAGTTTTTTATTCAATGACCTCAGACTAATGGTCTCACTCCATACCGTTGAAGTGGTTCACCCCCCCTGACCCCCCTCGTGACCCCCGTCGGAACGCTCTCTCGGTCCTGACCCCTCTGTGACCCCCGTCGGAACGCTCTCTCGGTCCTGACCCCTCTGTGACCCCCGTCGGAACGCTCTCTCGGTCCTGACCCCTCTGTGACCCCCGTCAGAACGCTCTCTCGGTCCTGACCCCTCTGTGACCCCCGTCAGAACGCTCTCTCGGTCCTGACCCCTCTGTGACCCCCGTCAGAACGCTCTCTCGGTCCTGACCCCTCTGTGACCCCCGTCAGAACGCTCTCTCGGTACCGACCCCTCTCTGACCCCGTCGGAACGCTCTCCCGGTCCTGACCCCTGTGACCCCCCGTCGGAACGCTCTCTCGGTGTGACCCTTCTGTGACCCCTCTGACCCCCGTCGGAACGCTCTCTCGGTCCGACCCCTGAACGCTCTCCCGGCTCACCCCTCGGTCCCGACGCCACGGGTTGAGTACCATCGGTTTAATACATTCCTCGTCTCCTCAGCCCTTCATTTCTGTTAGCTACCCGTGCTACCCGTCGTGGCTCATCCCGTGTCCTAGGTTTAATTTGGAATGTTCTCTTGTCATTTACTGTACTAACGCCATGTTGAATGGTTCATTAAACATGGAGGAACACTGTAGGCATATTTTTCTTTTCAAAAGCTCTGCAGATTCCTGTGTGTAATGAGATTGGCAGGAAACGGTGTAGCTTAGCCTACATTAATGTGAAGACTTTGCAGAAGAGATTTGTCATTATTTTGGGGTGAACATAGTATGGCGGTCATATCTATAGACCACCGCAACACTTCCGGGATTCTGAAATCGGGGAGGAGATTGCGGGGGGGGGGCAAATTAATGAATGTGGACGAGAGCCTTGACATTAAGTGATTGCAGATACGGCTGTGGGGGTGCTAGAGACATGATCGAATAGACTTGTATGCGCCTGACTCTCCTGAACACGGCGCAAGACATTCCTAATCGATCAGAACTAAATTGGCAGCGAAAAAGACCGTTTTTAAGCATCGATTCCCCATGCACATGCGCAGATTGGCCACAGAGTGTGACGCAACGCACATCCACCCTGGAATGTTCCATTAGAGGGGGTGTTGTGTTGTGAGAATGTGAGCGGCAATCAGAGCATCAACTACTAACAACAGAACAACAATGAATGAATGTTGGCCGAACAATTAACAACACAGCAACTTTTAGGCATGGCTGCTTGTTGTTCTGTTGTTAGTAGTTGATGCGCCGATTGCCGCTCACATTCTCACAACACAACACCCCCTCTATTTTGGCCATAAAAACATTTGAATAAAATGATGATGATGAACTTGCCGTGTCCCTGTCTTAACTCGGTCTCACCAGCAGATGGCAGCAGTGGTGCATGTAAAAATAGGAGGTGTTGAGGATTTTGAAGATGGACACACAGTTGGCTTATTGAGCTGTTGGCCAACATTTTAGATTAGATTCAAATGGATTGTCATGCAGCACAAGTACAGTACGACGAAAAGAAGTGTGGCATCCAACCAGAGTGCAAATGTAACAGTAAAGTGTAATAGTAATATACAATGTACAGGTGATTAAACTGGACTGAGTGTAGTGCTTATGAGATGTATGATGATGTATGTAAGAGTTTTGGTATTATGTACACTGATACAGGTATTAAGACACTATGTAGTAGGTAAAGGATATTATGTACAGATAATCAGATATAGTATCTATAGCTACTTTAAAAAACGATTGAGTATGAGTAGGTAAGGGATATGTACAAATTAGGGATGTCCGATATTATCGGCCGACCGATATTATCGGCCGATATCGGCAGTAAAATGTGATATCGGAAAATATCGGTATCGGTTTAAAAAAAGAAAAAAACAATAACAATATTTGTTATATATATATCCAGTGAAATGATTAGTTACCTGAAATTATTCCGTTTTTTGGGGTGGGAAACCATGCATATATCGGTATCGGTTGATATCGGTTGATATCGGTATCGGAAATTAAGAGTTGGACAATATCGGAATATCGGTATCGGTAAAAAAGCCAATATCGAGCATCCCTAGTACAAATATATTTATATATAGTAACTAGTACAGATATGTAGGATTATGTATGTGGATAGATGTGTGTGTATATATATATACACGTTAAGAATAAATATATACAGCAGTATTGTACATGCTATCATACAGAGTTACATGGGTTATATGCAGATGTAGATATATAGAAGGATATTCAGACCATGATATATAACTAGGTATAAAATATATAAATGAGTACTATGGAGTATAGTGCTAATCAGATTTATGTACAGAGTTGTATTAATGTGTGATACAGGTATAAAGACTGGTATAGTAAGGCAAAGGATGTGTGCAGATATGGTATCTAGATATATAAAAAGGATTGTATGCAGGTATTTACAGACTGATGTGGATAGATGTATACAGTAAATATATATATATACACCATACATACTGCCATGCAGTGTTATTTTGTTATATGTTGTGTATATTGTGCAGTAAGGGTGTCTCGTGCCTGAAGCAACGTTTTTGATGGTATTCATTGTTCACTCCATTCATAATTGTTTTCTGACCGGTGCAAGGCAGTCGCTCTAGTTCTGGACGGAAAGGTTGTGCATGTTTACCTGAAAGTATTTATAGCATGAATAAAGACAGTAACGTAGGCCTATAACAATACTATTTGAAATGAAAATATGTGTATTTGTACAAAGCTCCACATATTGGCCTACATCATTATGTACTATCTATGCCTATACTACACTGTCTACTATGCTAGTATCTAGGTCAAGTTGCTCTTTATTGACCCCAAGGGGCAGTTTATGGTACAGCAAGCGGTAACCATTTACGTATCAGACACAAGGACACAATAGTAGAGAAATCGCAATGAATAATTAAAAGAAATACAACGGTGACCGCAGGGACTAATGAGTAGAGTCTGTTTGTACCCTGGCGCTGTCTAGACCAGGGGCGGCTCTAGCGTCAGACCTTTAGGGGCTCACCCCCTAGAGCCCAAACTGATTGGCCAATGTAGTGTACACACAACAGCGTGTCAGTGTGTGTGTTCAAGTTTCTTTATTAGTTGTCATACAAAAATACAGAATACTTTTATATGAAATGCTTTTTTTCTATTTTTGCTCCTGAGTGCTAGATAAAAAATAGATAAAGTATAAAATAGAAAGTCAAAAGTACGTAAACAAAAGTGTTCAATATACATATATATGCAATACAGAGTAGAAAAAATTAGTAACTGAGTTACAATACATTATACAGTACAATGCAGAAATGGGATGAGGTAGAACTTAGGGTAAGGTGCAATGAGGTATGAGTTGTAGTGCAAATCTCTACCAATAAATATAAAGTGTCTAAAGTGGGTGCTACAGTGAGTTGTTTATTTAAAGTGAGTGTGGATGTGTGCTGTGAGTGTATTTGCTGGTTTGTTACATAGTGTTATTGTCATTGAGTGTCCTGAGGGCCTGGGGATAGAAGTGTGTTAATGTAAGGGTTGTCCATTTGTTCAGCTACACTCTGCTGACCATTTTAGACCTGTTAATAAAAGCATTTACTCATATACATCAACTTCTCAATTATGACTAGAAGGACACAATCAAATTTTGAGAAAACGTACTTTAATGTTGAACCACAACGCCATAACTTGGTTTATAAAGGACAGTGTTTATTGCATGTCTTATTTTGTCTTTTGTGTGGACCCCAGGAAGAATAGTTCTTACTGATGTAATAACAAATGAGGATCCTAAATAAACATAACATGATCAAAGGTAAGTATTGTACAAAATATTGATAATTGAAGAAGTAAAATAACAAAGTCCATTTCTTCATGAACTACCTGAATAATGTACAAAATAAAGGATGAGGTGTAAAATAAATAATAATAAATTGTTTTAACATAGGCTCAACTCACCCCAGAAGACTACAATATAGTGCCTGAGCACCCCCCCCCCCCCCCCCCCTTTCACTTTGTCACTTTACACTTCCAAGACTCTAGACCAGGGGTTCTCTCAAACCTTTTCATACCACGACCCCATTTTATTTAGGATTTTTTTTGGGGGACCCCACACTTAATGTATCACGTAATTTCAACGTGGTTTGATTGATTGATTGAAATGTTTATTAACAGATTGCAGAATGGTTACAGTACAGTACGGCTCAATACACACAATTGTTAAGGGGATGCAGACCAGAGAAAGACGTTTGTCTTGTTTACATCAGGGTCCCCCATTTTCAATTCATCATGACATTTATGACATACACTCACAATATACAGATATACAGTACTGTGGAATTTAGGACTATCAAAATATAAGCACACGTTGTTGAACTTGATCATTTAGGTTTACTTTATTTGTTCAAGGGGGACAGTGTACATTAATAAAACATTTTACAAATGTAAATGCACCCAATTGTAGCCAAAAGGCTAATTTCCATTGGCAGTCCTCCTGTCAGAAGGTACAGGCTAAAATCCTGTGTAAAAAAAAGGGTTGGCAATAAAAACAGAATAAAATCAAGATAAATAACATTAGAATAAAAACAGACATTTAATTTAATTACAGCACTATGTTATCAATACACATGTATGAAACAAGGCATATTTAGCCAAAACATGTTGCCAGAACATTAAAAACCACTTTGGGTCACGACCCGTAGTTTGAGAGCCGCTGCTCTAGACTACCATGCACTAGTGGTGTCACCATCATGCCGATACCAGCATCAAGTATCACCATCCTGGTTCTAAAACGACACCGCGGCAAAAACCTAAAACATCAGGAAGAGTTATGGAATAATAATATTACAACAGAACATGGAACATTCTTTATACAATCATTTTTTATTATACAAATATTTTGACACCGTTGAAACTTAAATAATCAAAATGAATACAATTATTCTGTTACAGCTGCTGAGCTATATATAGCTCATTTCCATGTGTTAATTATGTGTTATCTCTCCACCCCACGCTATGTTAGTGCTTGTGTCAGCAGCACAGGAGATAAGATTATTTATTTAAAAAAAAATAAAGATGATATATGTAAATCAATATCTTGCTTTTGACTAGAAATAGGCTCAGGGAGCTAATTAGCCTATAGTCCACGTCAAAAGGCATAGCCTATAGCAAATGCACACAAACAACACACACACACACTGCTCCGGTACGCATCTACTCTGCTAACAGGGTTCAAGCACAAGGTCCTTGAAGTGCTTAAAGTGCTTGATTCTTTAAAAAGTCATCACCAGGGGGGTAATAATAATAACGTGAGACCCTGGAAACCCCGGGCCCTACTTCGCCACGTTCTCCGCGCTGATGGAGCACTTCCAGATGGCCCCGGTGGAGGCGGCGAGGAGCTGCTTGTTGTCCGTCACCTCGCGCAGCAGGGCCGCCAGGGGCCGCAGGCCTTTGTACTGACGCACCAGGGGGGGGGGGGGGGGGGGGGGGGGGGGGTTCCCAGTCATCACCAGGGGGGGGGGCTCTCAGTCATCATCAGGGGGGGGGGCTCCCAGTCATCACCAGGGGGGGGGGGGGCTCAGTCATAACCAGGTGGGGGGGGGGGCTCCCAGTCATCACCAGGGGGGGGGGGGGGCTCTCAGTCATCACCAGGGGAGGGGGGGGCTCTCAGTCATCACCAGGGGGGGAAGGGCTCCCAGTCATCACCAGGGGGGGAGGGGCTCCCAGTCATCACCAGGGGGGGGGGGGCTCTCAGTCATCACCAGGGGGGGGAGCTCTCAGTCATCACCAGGGGGGGGGGGGGGGCTCCCAGTCATAACCAGGTGGGGGGGGGGGGCTCCCAGTCATCACCAGGGGGGGGGGGGGCTCCCAGTCATCACCAGGGGGTAGGGTGACCAGGTGTCCCCTTACTTTTGGTTGTACTGTCCCACCATTTGACCAAACGTCCCACATATTGAGAGGATGTCCCTCTTTTTGAAGCAAAAAAAAAACATTGGTCTCGGTGAAGACCATGTTACTAATAAAAAAAAATTACATTATTTATCTGTCCCACTTTGTCCCACCAAAATCTTACTGTTGTCCTGCTTTTGGACTTTTTGCATCTGGTCACCCTACCAGGGGGGGGGGGGGGGGGGGTGTGGCTCCCAGTCGTCACCGGGGGGGGGGGGGGGTGAGTAAGTGGAGCAGTGCGTGTAGGAGAGGAGAGCCGCTCTGGTTGAAAAAGCCCCGTTGGAAGACGAAGTACGGCTCTCTAATTGTTTTGACCCCCGGTCTCTGCAGCCGTTCTTTATATATACGAGCGTTGGCCGGAGCGGTGCGGTGCGGCGGTGCTGTGGGTTTTGCCAGGAGAGGAGGACAAGAAAGCTGGGAAACAGTTCTGCTGCGGAATGAAGAATTCAAGTTGAACGGAGGCCCAGAAATGTGTCCCCCGTGAAAAACCTAAAATTATGGCAACAAGAGTGTTCGTTTTCCATGAACTCATGCCCTCGTTCTGAAGCCCCCTCTGTTCCTACTCTGGTCATATATACAGTAGGCACCCCTTGTTGTCCTCACTGTTCCTATAGTTTTTAATTATTGACTGATGATTTTATTTAAATTCTTTTTATTCTATTATTTTATTTGGTTCACTGTTTTTAACTGCTGTCTGTTGTTGTTGTCATTTATTTCAGATTTTTGTTTTTGTTTTTATATGCTAGCTGTAGTGTAAAGCACCCTGTGCATTCGTGCTGTGAAGGGTGCTATATAAATAAAGGTAGGGGTGGGGGAAAAAATCGATACGTAGTAGTATCGCGATACTTTGCGTGGCGATACTGTATCGATACAGGGACGCCAAGTATCGATATTTAATTATTAATAAAAAATAAAAAAAATTATAAGGAAGTTGCATTGTTAATTTCAATACCTGTAATAGTACAGTAGTCCACACACACGCACACGTGTGCATTCAGTTCAGTTGGAATATGACTGTAATACAAACAGTTCAGTTTGTCAGGTACATGCAACACAGATTGCAGCCTCAGCCTTATACATCATAGACAGGGTCAATTTTCAGAAAATCATAACCCTGAAGGCATTTCGTGTTTATTTTTGGTACACAACATTTCTAGGGGTATTAAGGGGTGCTGAATCCAAATCTGCTGTATACCAAGCTCAAAAATGTCAAATAAGGCCTCAAAATTGAGAAATCCAACATGGCCGCCAGCGCCAGGCTGAAATCTATTTAAGTGCATATCTTTTTGACTAAACAAGGTAGAAACATGAATGAAATGTGTTTTTATATGTTTGCATACATGAGGAATTTAAAATCATATCCTGATTTTAGATCAGTTGTGAAAATGTTGCTTGAAACTCATATTTATAGCAGAAACGGTGGTCGTTATTGATGCATAACTCATCAACCAAATAAGAAAGAAAAGCAGGATGATCCCAGGCCATGGATTTATTCATCAAACTATTTTCTCTTGATTTTTTTTAATCAACATGTCATTTATGCAAATTAGATAGTCCTTAATATGCGTACAGTAGCTTAGGTACAGTAATTTATTGTCAGTCATCAATCGT
This sequence comes from Notolepis coatsorum, assembly GCF_963971535.1. Classification (NCBI taxonomy): domain Eukaryota; kingdom Metazoa; phylum Chordata; class Actinopteri; order Aulopiformes; family Paralepididae; genus Notolepis; species Notolepis coatsorum. The sequence goes on along the minus strand of NC_140176.1, from coordinate 70,174,815 downwards.
ATTCAGGCAGGTGTCGCAGGTGTCTTGCAGTTGCATGATTCATCCAATGCCACTTTTCCAGAATAGAATAGAATAGATTATAATATAATAAAATAAAAATATTATTTTACCATATCAATATAAGTGAAGGTTCAAGTTTCTTTATTAGTTATCATACAGAATACAGAATACTTTGCATGAAATGTTTCTTTCTGTGTTGCTCCTGAGAGTGTGCTAGATAATAACAAGATAGTATAAAATAAGTATAATAAGTATAAAATAGAAAGTCAAGAAGTCAAGTACGTAAACAAGTGTAACAACAAAATTGTTCAGTGTTTCTATATATAGAGTATGTACAGCTGGTACAAAAATGGTGAGGTATAGCTTAGCTTGTGGTGCCACCTTGTAGTGGTGAGGTGCAATAAGGAATGAGAATGATGTGCAATTTCCTTACCAATAATATAAATATAAAGTGTAAATTGTGTCTAAAGTGGTAAAGTGGGTGATACAGTGTGTTGTTTATTTAAGTGAGTGTATGTGCGCTGTGGGTGTGTTGATGGTTTGCTTATTGTTCATTGTTCATTCATTGAGCATCCTGATGGCCTGGGGATAGAAGCACCTTCTGAGTCTCTCTGTGCTTGCCATGGAGACTCCGGTATCGCTTGCCTGATCGCAGCAGTTCAAAGAGGCAGTTGTTTGAGTGGCTGGAGTCTTTGATTATTCTCTTAGCCTTGCCCATGCACCGCTTGTTGTAAATGTCTTGGAGAGTGGGAAGCCCACCTTCAATTGTGCGTTCGGCTGAACGGGCCACTCTCTGTAGTCTGCTGCGGTCTTGTGCAGTGCTATTCCCAAACCAGGAGGTGATATTGCCAGTCAGGATGCTCTCTATTGTGCATGAGTAGAAGTTCTTGAGGATCTTCTGACTCACGTTGAACTTCCTTAAGCGCCTAAGGAAGTAGAGGCGTTGTCGTGCCTTCTTGATAACACTGTCAATGTGTGTGGTCCATGTCAAGTCCTCGGATATGTGGACTCCGAGGTACTTAAAACTGTTCACTCTCTCAACCGGTGCCCCGTCGATGCTGAGGGGGCTGTAGTCCCTGACCCCGACCTCCTAAAGTCCACAATCATCTCCTTTGTTTTGCTGATGTTCAGGGAGAGGCTGTTCTCTTGACACCATCCCGCTAGAACCTTAACCTCTTCCAGGTAGGCCCTCTCATCGTTTGCAGAGATCAGGCCCACCACTACTGTGTCGTGAGCAAATTTGATGATTGTGTAGTTGTTCCGCTGTGCCACACAGTCGTGTGTACAGGGAGTGGAGGAGGGGACTCAGGACACAGCCCTGGGGGGCCCCTATGTTGAGAGTGCTGGATGAGGAGGTGCAGTTGCCTGCTCTCACCACCTGGGGTCTGCCCGTCAGGAAGTCCAAGACCCACTGGCAGAGGTCATAGTTCAAGCCCAGGTCCCTGAGCTTGGCTATGAGTTTGGAGGGGACTATGGTATTGAATGCTGAGCTGTAGTCGATGAATAGCATTCTCACATAGTTCCCCTGCCTCTTGTCCAGGTGTGATGCTGCTGTGTGCAGCACATGGGCTATGGCGTCCTCTGTGGACCTGTTGGGGCGGTATGCAAATTGCAGGGGGTCCAGGTTGATGGGGAGGGAGGAACAGATGTAGCCCTTCACTAGCTTCTCAAAGCACTTCATGGCTATGGAGGTGAGAGCTACAGGGCGGTAGTCGTTGAGGCAAGCTGGCTTGGATTTTTTGGGTACAGGGATAATGGTGGACTTCTTCAGACAGGTGGGGATGACAGCCTGTTCTAAGGACAGGTTAAATATGTCAGTGAATACCGGGGCCAGTTGGTCGGCACAGACTTTTAGGACGCGGCCGGGGATACCGTCCGGACCTGCTGCCTTCCTGATATTCACTTTCTTAAACGTCCTCCTCACCTCATGTTCTGTTATCCTGAACACTGAGTCTCCATCAGCAGTGCCCCCCCCCCCCCCTCCTCCATTGCAGTGGTTTGTAGGCTGGTGCTGTTATTCCCAGCCTCAAACCTCGCATAGAAGGTATTGAGATCATTTGCCAGTTGGATGTCACTGTTCAGTTTGAGGGAGGTGCCTTTGTAATCTGTCATCGTTCTGAGGCCCTGCCACATAGCTCTAGAGTCAGCCTGTTCATATTGAAGTTCAATTGAATCCCTATAGCGTTTTTTTGCTTCTATTACTGTCCTCCTAACATTGTATCTCACCACCTTGTGGTCATTCATGTTGCCTGTCACAAGCCTGTCGTTTTATGCTGAGGTGCGCGCCTTCAGAGCTTCACGGACGGATTTGTCTACCCAGGGCTTTTGGTTTGGGTAAACTCTAATTGTGGTAGAGGGGATTGTTTCTTCTACCAAAGTACAAACAAAATCCAGCACTGTTTCCGTGTAGTCATTAATATTATCTGTTATCGCGGAACACCCGCCAGTCTGTACATTCTAGTGCAGCTTGGAGCGGCTCCTCCGACGCCACCGTTCAGCGCTTCACCTCTCGCGATACTACAGGAATGCGCTTGAGACTTTGTTTATACTGCGGTACAAGAAAGATGGCGTTGTGATCTGACTTGCCGAAAGGACTGGCAGCATGTGATTTTTAACCGCTCTTAAATTGCGAGTAGCAATGGTCTAAAATATTCCCGCCTCTGGTAGAAGAAGTCACATGCTGGTAGAATTTTGGCAGCACTTTTCTCAGATTAGCGCTATTGAAATCACCCACAACCACAATAGCAGCGTCTACGTTAGCTGCTTGGAGCTTGTTTACTTCGTTGTGGAGCTTGGAGAGCGCGTCGCCTGTGTTTGCTTGTGGTGGAATATACACTCCGATCAGAATGACCGACGTTAATTCTCTCGGGAGAAAGAATGGCCGGCACTTGATGGATATATACTCCAGGTTTGGGGAGCAGTGGTTTGAAAGCTCCTTCACGTTGCCTGGATCACACCAATTGTTGTTCAACATGAAAGCTATTCCACCTTCCCGCTTTTTACCGGAATCTTCCTCTGTACGTTTGAATACTTGTTACAGTAATCCTTACAGTGACAGCTTATTCACACTCTTCCTCAGTGTTCCGGCAGGTGTTGACTTTCTTACAGTTGCATGCTTCGATACATGCCATGTGACTCTTCCTGAATAGAATAGAGTAGAAGATAATTAAAAGATTATAGCCAGCTCCCGTACAAGTATATTCGAACACATGATACAATTGTCCTTACAGTGATTTATTCTGTTCCTTCATTCCTTTTTTTCTCTCTGTTATAGGCATTATGTTCACAATTCTGTTAACGACAAACAGTCTAGAGTATACAGTCTTGCAGGTGGATGTAGAGATGTAGAGATCCAGCTTTCATGTAGAGATGCGTACATCGGATTCTGTCATAGTGAGCCAAGAGTAGAAGCAGCACATCTGTGTCACGCGCTGACGCAACGATTGTTTCCACTGGAGCCTGGATGAGTATCGGCTTCCTCATGGTCAGCACTCAGAGAGGAGACTTCAAGATCTGGATCTGTTGACTTGACAGTTGTCGCTTCAGCAAACCTCTCTGATACTACAACTACAGGTTCATCATCCGGGCTGTGTTCTATCAGGTGGTTTGAGAGTAGTTGAGCGATATCTGATTTGTTGTCTTCAAGGGCCATGAAGCTCGCCCAATCGGCAGGAAGTGGAACAGACTTGTTTTTGATTTCACGACGTACTGGCCTGTGGCGCTGTTTGCGTTTCACCCTTGTGCCTGTTTTGATGGATTGGTCATGGTATCTGTCAAAGACGACATCTACTCTCTGGTATTTTGCTCCCATCTTCAACACGGTGTCAGTGAACTTGTTGGCATAGTCACCAAATGTTGTAGTGTCAGGTGGCTTTCCGAGTGCCATTACCAGAGCTTGGCCATCAATGACCAGGCAGCTGGGTCCCTGAAGAGTAAGATCTGCAGGGGTTTTAACTTGTTTCGTCAGTATATTTGCGAACACAGACTTGTTGGTGGAATGTAGACTCCCGTTAGTTGTGGCCAGAGATGGCGTGATGGGCATGAGCTCATGCTGGAGGATATTGTCAAGGTCTACCTTACGACCTGCTCTGTAAGCTGTGATGAGCCTTTGTAGAATCTGCCTTTGATGGTGTTTTGCTTGTGTCGTATATTTCTAAATGAAAACATGAATAAATGCAAGTAAAATGTACAAGGTAATGATTAGAAAGACAAAATTGGCTATAGTGAAGCTTGAGAGGGAGATCACCCCGCACTCAGCCAATGCACCGACAATCTGGAGGGCAAAAGACTGTTTATGATGTTAATGCACATTCCACTGGTTAGCAGCTGTGGTTTAGGCCACCTCCAACTGAAAAGCGAGGAGATCATTCTCGTTGAAACAGGAACTAAAAACTCAGAATAACCGGTGAGATCATAAAAGGTCATATTTACCCTAAGTAAGGACTTTCAAGTTACAACACGGCAGCTGCTGACTAACCCAGAGGTCAGAAAGGTGACACAGGCTATTTGGAAATATATACTAAAAGATTTAGCAATTTCATAGGTTACATGTAGGCATAAACTATTAGAATAACTTAGTCACAGTAAAGAATAAAAACTCTTAAATATTAGAAGGTAAAACTATACAACTATTGGTCACATTATTTAATCAGTAAATAAGGTGTTCTATTAAAGAACCCAATAGGCATATGGTTTGTTATCTGGGCACTGTCTGAAAAAGTAGTCTGGTTCTTATCTAGACTATGTAAACCTTTTAGTCACAAGCATGATGTTGTATTACTCAGTAAAAAACTACCCTCTCATTAAGTAATGATTAAAGTGTCAGCAGATTCAAACTGTGAAAACCGTTGTCAGAGGACCCAGGAGGTTGTGTCAGCAGAAGAAATTGTGTAACATGTGGTCACAGGACACCATCAAGACAAGTTCTGCTGGAATGTGACAGGAATAGACAGGCAGGGTCTCCCCCTCCCTCTCGCTCTCTGTCTCCCCCTCCCTCTCTCTCTCTCTCTCTCTCCCCCTGATAAAAAGGGCGGATGGCGACGGACAGACACACACACCCGGTGACACTCAGAGGAGACGGAGAAGGATCCCTGCAGAGCCAAGCCGTGACACAGAGGGACTGAGACCCGATGACAGACGAAATCGCTTGGCATCAGGAGAAGCGCTGACACACCAGAAAGGACCTGAAGACCCAGAGACATGGGGACAGACGATGACAGAGATCGCATCGCAACTGGAGCGCTGAAAACCTCCACCGACAGAGGGAGACTCGCCACTCAGGCTACTGAAGAGCCGATGACTCAGAGAGCCATTGAGACCAGATGACCGAGCCGAGGTTCATAGCGGACTCCGCCGATACGAAATCAAGCACTCCCTGCCTGATCGGCGAGGAGACCAGGTTGTCTTGACAACCAGACCAGCGAACCACAAGAGAGGACTCGGTGTTGGCCATGGACAACCTGAGACAGCGAACAGCACCGAGAGACGACAACAGCCAAATGAAAGAGACAATTAGATTGAACCAAAGAGACGATGTACTGTTTTAATTCCTAAAGCTGTTTTATTAATAAACAACCGCCGCCCGTTGATTTTGACCATATCGTCAGTCTCCTCTTACTTGAAACCGAACATCTGAAAATACCTAAACCAATGCAGAGAGAAGGGTGATATACAACACTATACGATCAATGAACTTAGATAGAGATACATGAATGAAGAAAAGACACTTCAATTGGTCCGTGACCCGTCCTGCATTCGACCAGAACCGGTTGAACCACAGAGAGGTTCTCTCCCCATCATCGAAGCCCTCTGCGACTGAATGATCGTCCACTTCAGCCAAGGCCAGCGGGACTAGGTAAGTAATGATGATGGTGTTTAAGATGAGTAATGGTCGAAGCAGTCTCGCATTTTGGGGTTGCTATTGCATTAGGTAGAAATGAGTTGTAAATGGACCAGGATAATGTTGGTGTTGGAGGGGTACCGGGGTCCAGGTTTCACAACCTGGCTCTGGTCTCAGCCACACACCGGCGTTGCACTTAGGAAGCGTATAGGGATGTTCGGTTAGGATACCTATAGTTGGTACAAGGCCAAGTGAGGAGAGGAAATAGATGTCTGTATTTAGTTATATCAGCTTAGGGGATAGGCTAGGGTTTAGGTAAAATATTTGAGGGGACCGGCGTAGGAGCAGTAGAACGGAGATTAGTCACAGATAGCGGGACGTGGGACTGTGAGTGACGGAGTGGTTCATTAGGGGGTAAGGTAAAGAGTTTAATGAGAAAACCGTGGTGTAGCACAGGGCAGCCTGGTTCCACGAAGAGAAAAGAGAACAGAGGACGGAGTGTAGGGTACTGAGAACCGTGGTGTAGTACAGGAAATCCTGGTTCCGCGAAGAGAAATAGAGAACAGGGAGATAATTGGTTGCTTTTTTTGCCGCGCCATCATTCGCGGACTTCACTCTTAGAATCGGCACGTATAACAGACGAGTTTAGAAAGACGTTTTCATACAGATCTGTTGTATTGTGACCCGACGGAATCTGCTTAAAAAATTCGCCTTTGGTACGGATTTTTAAGGAGGTATTTGGTCGATTTGGGGGTGAGACAGGTAAAAGCTCCCCAAACGGCGCTGAATATGAAGATTGAGAGGCTGAGAAGAGGAATGATGGGGGGGGGGGAAGTAACCTTTGGAGATAATGCACTTGTGGGGGAAATGCGTGGGGTAACTGCACATGAGATTAGAACATAGGAGGATGTTGTGTGAAAAAAGCAAGGAAATGCGTTTGGAATGAATGTGTGCATAAATGAATGGTATGCTTATGAATGAGACATTAATTTGCTAAGTATATGTGTTTGAATGGATGGATGTTAGGAGCTCTGAGTAAATGTCAAGGTATTTTTTATATTATTTTGGACCAGGTGGCCAACGCTGCAGCGGGGAGAAACCACACCCCTGTCCTGCCAGCATTAGCTGAGCGCGACGCGACTAACGTGTGGACGCTGTGTTGCGTTGTCGAGTGAATTGAATGAATGACATGTGTGATGGAACCTAGGAGATGTGTAGTGTGCGTTGAAATTTTTCAAATCGGGGCTGTGGAAGTCTAAAAGTAATGTAGTAAAGATCAAAGAAAACGGGGATTTTAGAGCTGGTGACGTCATGGGGAGCGTCGGAGCTTGGGGTGCGTTAGATTTGAAATACGGGGCTAGATCGGGAGCGTTAGATTTAAAATACGGAGCCGGCCGGGGCCAAGCGGGCGAGCGTACTGGGATAAGGATAATAATATATGTTCTGTGAACGGGGGCTGAATGGGATTAAAGTTATGTTACGGGGTATAGCTGGGGTTGTGTAAACGTCGCGATGTGTTATGCCGCTCGGATCAACAGGAGAAGGGGCCGTTTAGGAGGAGTGGTGTTGGGTGCTAGGCTAAGCTGGAACTAGCGGCGCTGAGCTAACGAAGCTAAGATGCTAAGCTACCTGTGCTAACAATATAGCATGATTGAACTCTCGGGGAATCTCGCGTGTTGCTACTCTTTGCTAGTGCGGGATCTTAGAGGGGCGGTGGACAGGGACTTCCGGTGTAGAGGGTTCTGGGAATTGTAGTTTTATGGTTGAGGTGGAACGTCGAGTTCCCGTCTTGGGGTGGTTTACGTAATGACGCACTTGCGGGGGAGGGCGTGGGCGCCTCCTACAGGAAGTGGTGAGTGCTGTAGTGCGTTGGTGATGGACAAGACGTTCCAGCGGAGGGCGCTGTTGCCTCTTTTATAGTTTCACCTTTACAGGTGGAACGAGGTGCAGTAAACAATAGAGATCAGTTGTGATTATTATAGGTTTTGAAGCGCGGCAATCTGTGGGAATTTGTGGGTTCTTTTTATCGGTTTTTTCTGTTGTTGATGATGGGTGTGTTTACTGGTTTGATTATAAATCTGTATTAGTTATGGGCCAAGTATGGTTGAAGTGAGAGCAGCTGCGTTTTGTGATGGGATTTGGCGTGAACAACCCCCCCCCCCCTTTTTCCTCTGTCTCTTCCTCCCTCGTTCACGCTCTCTCCCTCCCTCCCTCCCTCCTTCCCTCCCTCCCTCCCTCCCTCCCTCCTTCCCTCCCTCCCTCCCTCCCTCTCTCCCCCCCCCGCCCCCCTCCGCTCCATCCCTGTCTCCCGGCTTAACTTTGTGAGGGGACAGGTGCACGAAGGGAGTTTTTGTTTAGTATAGATTGCCTGATTGATTGATTGATTGAAAGATTTTGTTAACAGATTGTAGAGTGGGTGCAGTACAGTACAGCTCAATACACACAATTGTTAAGGGGATGCGGACCGGAGAAAGACTTTCGTCTTGTTTACATCAGGGTCCCCCATTTTCAATTCATCATGGGCTTGGAGTGTTGGTTATATTAATATAGTGTTACTTGCTAAAATAGGATTACATAGGGATAGATAGAATATTCATGGTAATTTTTTTTTGGTCTGATTAAAGTTAAGGTTGATTTAGACGGTTTTGGTAGTAGTTAATGTTGCATTGTGTGCCCCCCCCCCCCCCCCCCTTTCCTCCCCTTAGTCCCTGTATCCCTGTATCCCTCCCTCCTTTTTTCTTTTCCCTTCCCTGTCTCTCCTTGTATTTCACCATCCCTAGATTGCGGCGTGTGTTGTGGGCATTTGGTTGTAGGTTTATTTGAACTACGTTGTTATTGTATATGTGAAGTAGGTACCGGATGGGCGCTGGCCTGTCTAGGTGCAGGTGGTGGTAGGATGATTTGTGATATTCTTGGTGTGGTAAAAGCTTGGGGTGTTTCCGTTCAGGTTCGAAACTGAAGGGAGGACGCTTTGGGCTGTGAGTTGACGGTTCTTTGTATATTCAGAGAACTGGGTGAATATTGCGGTGGCATAGTGCGGGTGTCCATGAAATTATTAACGTGGCCAGCTGTACTATGTGTCGGTCAGGGTTTTAGTGATCTAAGTTGCTAAAAGTTTATTGTTTTCCCTGATTAGGTGGTTGGTAGCAGTAGCAACACTGATTAATTTTTATTAAGTGTTGTGGGGGGTAATGGTTGTGTGTAAGGATGAATGAAATGGATGTAGTATGAGAAGTGAAGCGAAAGCGAATAATACATTTAGTCGATACGCTAATCGGAATAATACATTTAGTCGATACGCTAATCGGGCATTTAAAAGTAAGAAATAAGGTTAGGATGAACAGATTCATCAAGCAAAGAGAGATTAGAATCAGATGAAGGACCAGGTTTACAAAGGATTATTAGACAATGGATAGGAAGGGGATTAATGATTATATTTCCCAGGAAATCAGGTGGAGAGAGCACACAGGGGATTGGAAAACCTCCAGTGTTCCTGTTGAAGGAACGGACAAAAAACAAGATAAGCTGTATCGTTATTTTTTCAAGCAAATCACACTGTGTCTCTTTAAATATATTAGTATAGTGTTGCCCGACATTTCCAAAGCATAACGAAGAGTGGAAATAATAAGGGAAGTGCTGGATATTTCTGCTTTCTTTCTGTACAGGTGCTCGGCCGGACAGGTGCTCTAACGACTTCCATAACCATCTAGGGAAAACGGCTTTAATGCGCCTTGGTATAAGTATGAATGATAAGCCAATTATCAATCCTTGTCTGCACAGTAACATTTTGACAGTGTGAGTGTTTTAACTCAAGTAAGTAGAAAATAGTGTAAGACGGAGAAATTTGTTTTTTCAAACGGTGATTACAAGAGTGTGTTGAAAGTGGAATGAATGACAGTAACATAGGAAGTTCACTTTAGTGGGACATTTGATAGGAACAACTGAAGCGTTAGATGCAATAACAATAGAATAACAACAACGACAATATGGAAGAGGGCCTTAGTGATCGGGCCATTGGGGGGAGTAGGCCGAGAGCCTCTGCAGACATTTCCCAGATAGACTTTACCAGTGATAATGATCTGATTGATTTGAATATGGACTTCTCTCATGTGACCAGTACGACAGAAGGACTTGAAATGTTGACTATTCAAGCTGGAGTGTCCATTGCAGGCGACTGCGGTTTAACCAAGGGGCAGAAAAAGAGACTGAGGTTACAGCCGTCCCACGAAGTCCACTCTGGCCGGATGGCTGGAACTGAGACCGACAGCAGGTATGGAATACACAAACAGTTTCTACAGCCCACCCGTTTCCCATGTCTACCCTGCCCTCAGCACCAAAGCCAAGATGAGAGGCGGAGCCCAACGATGGGACGTCAAACCGCCCGTGCTGAGATGGGGGAAGAGGCAGCATACTATAGACAACAGAGAGCGTTTGTGACGGCGTTCGAACAACACGAGGCAGTTCATCGAGATCTGATGAAGACACAGCTGGAGATCGGTCAAGCCGCACACGAGACTCAGAGACTGGGACGAGAACTGGCGAGAAAGACTGTGCTACTAGAAGCGACAGCTGTTGAGATCATGCTTCGGGCGTCTGACCTAGGCCGCTGTGATCAAAGAGTGCCCTGTGCTCCGTTGCCCGGACAGGGAGCTGGGCCGCGACAGGGTGAACAGGACCGCAGGAGGGGTGAGTTTCCAGGCCCCTCCCAACAAGAGAAGGCCCGAGGAGAGGCAGCAGAAAAGGACAGGTATGCCCCTCTCTCCTCCAGGCAACAGGACATGCGACCAGAGGACAGGAGAGGGGTGGACCTGGCGAGGACTGTGGAGGGCCAGCCGAGAGACTGTGGGAGTCGTGGTAAACTGGGTAAACTGGAACCCCTGGGATGGCCGGCGTCGGCTGTGTGCTGGGGTTGTGGGGAGGTTGGCCATTTCGCTCGGTCATGTTACAAAGGGTGGAGGCCTCAGCGAACGTCCAGAAAGAAGCAAGAGTCCAAACAGGGTTGCTGGGAATGTGGAGAGTTGGGACATTGTCAGAGGGGGTGTCTGCATAGGTCATAGGTTAATTAAGAACGAGGCAGGAATGCACAAGCGGAGCTAATAGTGCTCGGGAAAATAGAGTTATTAATAAGTTAAAATGGGAAGAAGGACTGATTGGAACAAAAAATAGAAAAAAATATATATAGAAGCGTTGGTACATTAGATTATGAGTGGAAGCGACTAAGATGGATGTGCAACTAACAGGGAGAGATGAAATGACTGATAGATGCATGAGCCAATCGTACTAACAGTTAATTAATAGACAAATCATGGGTTTTCCTTTTTGCTACAGTGTGTCTGATCAACTCTTGCTGTGGCAGTGAGGAAAACGTAAGGGAGAATGGTATGGTGGACGATTTTTGGTATCTCCCACCTGTGCAGCCTGGCCCGGCTGCACAGATTGGAGAGAGAGAGAAAAATGGTCACCGCAATGGCTCTTGTGGTCATGTGAACTCTGAACCAGACGGTGTCAGAGAAGGGTTAAACAGTTGGTTTTAGACAGGAACAATGGAACATTTAATGTTAGACAGGGTTAGAAACAAAGGACTATTTATAGTAGTGATTACATACTTGATCAAAGGGTGGTCAAGTTTGAATTAAAAAAAAAAAAAAAAAAAAAAATTATTTCATTACTTATTTTGTTTCTTTTTGGATTTTTAATTTTGCTGTCTTAAGTTTTTGCGGGGGTATTTATGCCTCTAGATGATAGTTTAATTCTGTTGGATGGGTGTGTAGCATGTAGGCACTCACAATTTTTTTTTGTTTATTTGCGATTTTCTTTGTTTTTGTTTGGTACTCTGATAGTTATAGGAACTGGCTGGCTGGGAGGGTTCTCTCGCCGGTCAGGGATAGCAGGTGGTGGTGACACAGCGAGACTGGTAGGAGGTCTGATATAATGAGCTGGAAACTGAGAATGGACGGGAGCTGGTTCATGGTTTGTTTTCCGCTCATTAAGGCTCCAGATGTAGAATCTGGAGGGTTGTGTCACTTTTTGGGTTATGGTAAGTGTTGGGGGAACATATTTCTCTGTCTATAAGAAAGCTCTGTAGGTTGTTGGTCGCAATTTGGCCAGTTAGTGTTCATGTAGGGTGCAGACATGTGAATTTGATGATTGACTTATGGAAGACTCTGCACCGGCTTGTTGAAAGCTGGCGGAGTGTGTGTGATGTGTGTTTAAAGGGACTGTGGTTTGTTGACCATGCACATAGGTTCTGTTGGTGATTGGCCTCGTCTAGAGCTGACTGTCCGGACCGAGGAGCTGTCGGGAAACGAGGTATTTGAAAGTGAAATAATGGTTATTCCACTGTCAAGGGTGGAGGTAGTTGTGTTGATCTTAAGATATTTGATCTAGTAAAACAGTACAGCACAAAAAGAAATGAGACAAAGATGATTTGATTGAATGCTAACGTAAGAAGCTGTGAAATACATAGAGAATGAATTGGAGAAAAATGTATTGTCAAAATGCAGAACAGTAAAGATGTATCTGTGAAAATAAATGTTTCCAATCTATTGTGTGTTTGTAAATAATAATCCAAAATGCAAAAATGACAGAGGGAAAATCGTTTCCTTCTGTGGAAAATCGGAGCAGTACCAGAGACCTGCATACAACGAAGAAGGGGCGGTGATTAGCACAAGATACAACAAGAAGAAAACGGTCAAAAACGAGTTAGCAGTAAAGGCCTTAGGAGGTTTAAACGGGGATAACTGACAGGGATGAAAGCAAAGGATTAGGGAGGGGGTAGGCACCCCGAACCTCTAGTCCTTAACAGGCGGCAGTGGGCTCGCAAGAGTCTGGGCGCACGTTAAACACAATCCTATAGTGCTGGGGAGAAACTGAAGGCCCTCGTGCGTAACAAGGTATGAAATAACATACCACTGTGGTACCGTCTAGTCGGCCCAGGAAACGTCGCACGTAAGTTGGTGTGGGCACTGGGTGGTACGTGGGCGACAGTCCACACCTAGGAGCAGGGCGGTGCACCGGAGGGGGCACAGCTCCTGCCATGAACAGGCTAGGCTGGCGAAAACGGTCAATATTTCCATGCCCAGAGCAAGTGGGGTGGGGACAAGACCGTCGGTTTCTAAACTGAGTGGCTGATAGGTACTACGGACAGTCAGCCGCTTGGGGTCCTGACTTGATGACGGACTATGAGGTCGCTATCGACTGGGTCGCCAGCCGGTTGGGAGAGCGTTATGGCAGAGACCATAAATGCACCTGGCTCAATGTACAGTCAGGCCACAGTGACCTTACTAGCCGATACAGGGTTAGTAGGCGAGTTGTGCTTCTGTGATCAGTGTTTTTGAAAAGAAAATGCTGGGAAGCAGAGGGATGAGGGGTGTCAATTCAGAGGAATCTGGATTGTCTCTCCTAAGATTGGAAAGGGACCCAGCCTTAAAACTGCACCTGAAGGTAAAATAAGGGGACTTCTTCCGTTCATGTGAGGAGACCTTACCGCCGGAAGTGGAGACCTGCATCTCTGTTGGGGGAGGGGGCCGGCGTCGGACAAGGCAGCCCTAAGAAAGGAGCTGGTTGTACCGTCGTAGCGGACTGCCTAAACCTTACGGGGAGAGGTGCATCTAAGTAGGGGAAGGAGTGCATCCGAACGGGAGGAGGGTACTCTTAACTGGAAGGAGGTTAAAAGGGTCAAAGCGAATTGAGGCCTCAGTGGTCTTTTTAAGGAGTAAAAATGATTTATGTTGCTTGTTTGAATTTCCCTCAAATGTTTAGAGAGTTAATCTTTTAGTGGTGTGATGTATTAATCTTTTCTTGCAGAGTCCATTACACAAAATAGACATTTAAGCTAAGTACATGGATAAATATAGTCTTAAACGAAAAGAAGCTGAGAATGGTACGATCATCTCTTTGCATAGAGAGACGGACCTAGACTGGATGTCATAATAATAACTGATAAATGTGTATAACTGTGAAAGGAGGAAAAGGTAGGTGAAATGATGATTTTGTAACTGTACAGATGGAAAGGGGTTTTGTAGTTTGATTTGGGTCAATTTTGGATTTTTTTGGAATTTTGAAAAAAATTAGCAAAAATTATGGATATGATTTTTAACATGTTTTAATTTAGAATATTGATGTTGTATAGGAGGTTATTAAACCCCCTAAGGGTGGATTGTCGTATATTTCTAAATGAAAACATGAATAAATGCAAGTAAAATGTACAAGGTAATGATTAGAAAGACAAAATTGGCTATAGTGAAGCTTGAGAGGGAGATCACCCCGCACTCAGCCAATGCACCGACAATCTGGAGGGCAAAAGACTGTTTATGATGTTAATGCACATTCCACTGGTTAGCAGCTGTGGTTTAGGCCACCTCCAACTGAAAAGCGAGGAGATCATTCTCGTTGAAACAGGAACTAAAAACTCAGAATAACCGGTGAGATCATAAAAGGTCATATTTACCCTAAGTAAGGACTTTCAAGTTACAACACGGCAGCTGCTGACTAACCCAGAGGTCAGAAAGGTGACACAGGCTATTTGGAAATATATACTAAAAGATTTAGCAATTTCATAGGTTACATGTAGGCATAAACTATTAGAATAACTTAGTCACAGTAAAGAATAAAAACTCTTAAATATTAGAAGGTAAAACTATACAACTATTGGTCACATTATTTAATCAGTAAATAAGGTGTTCTATTAAAGAACCCAATAGGCATATGGTTTGTTATCTGGGCACTGTCTGAAAAAGTAGTCTGGTTCTTATCTAGACTATGTAAACCTTTTAGTCACAAGCATGATGTTGTATTACTCAGTAAAAAACTACCCTCTCATTAAGTAATGATTAAAGTGTCAGCAGATTCAAACTGTGAAAACCGTTGTCAGAGGACCCAGGAGGTTGTGTCAGCAGAAGAAATTGTGTAACATGTGGTCACAGGACACCATCAAGACAAGTTCTGCTGGAATGTGACAGGAATAGACAGGCAGGGTCTCCCCCTCCCTCTCGCTCTCTGTCTCCCCCTCCCTCTCTCTCTCTCTCTCTCTCCCCCTGATAAAAAGGGCGGATGGCGACGGACAGACACACACACCCGGTGACACTCAGAGGAGACGGAGAAGGATCCCTGCAGAGCCAAGCCGTGACACAGAGGGACTGAGACCCGATGACAGACGAAATCGCTTGGCATCAGGAGAAGCGCTGACACACCAGAAAGGACCTGAAGACCCAGAGACATGGGGACAGACGATGACAGAGATCGCATCGCAACTGGAGCGCTGAAAACCTCCACCGACAGAGGGAGACTCGCCACTCAGGCTACTGAAGAGCCGATGACTCAGAGAGCCATTGAGACCAGATGACCGAGCCGAGGTTCATAGCGGACTCCGCCGATACGAAATCAAGCACTCCCTGCCTGATCGGCGAGGAGACCAGGTTGTCTTGACAACCAGACCAGCGAACCACAAGAGAGGACTCGGTGTTGGCCATGGACAACCTGAGACAGCGAACAGCACCGAGAGACGACAACAGCCAAATGAAAGAGACACTTAGATTGAACCAAAGAGACGATGTACTGTTTTAATTCCTAAAGCTGTTTTATTAATAAACAACCGCCGCCCGTTGATTTTGACCATATCGTCAGTCTCCTCTTACTTGAAACCGAACATCTGAAAATACCTAAACCAATGCAGAGAGAAGGGTGATATACAACACTATACGATCAATGAACTTAGATAGAGATACATGAATGAAGAAAAGACACTTCACTTGTTCTTGGAAAGTTGCACAACTTCATACAAAGAGGCAAATGTCTTGGCTTTGTTCTTTCGAATGGGTGATTTCAGGTTCAGGTGCTGGTCACTATCTGGAGGTTCACACAAACGTTTGTCCACAAACATGTTCAGTTGTGCCTGTCCAAGGTGTTCTGCGCCAAGTATGGATTCTTGAATCTCCGGTGTGACTACGTCCTTGTTGATGTATGTAAGAAAACTTACAAAAGCACATTTAATTCAGGTTTGTACCTTGTGTAGTCACACTTAACTCATTAAGCCCCACCATTTATTTTTAGAAAATTCGCCTAAAACAGCATGCTTACATTAAAATGCTTATATATCCAGATCTATAAGAGCTACTTGCATAAACTTGGTGCCTGAAGAAAGCTAAGACTTGGGGGATTCTAATGTTGGTGTCCTACACTGTACAGTTATTACCAAATTGCTGTCGTATTCCTGCAAACACTGAATAAATGTCATTTTTTTATCCTCACCTATACAAATATTACAGTTAGCCAGTCAAAAACACCCTGTTACTCATGGTTGCACCCCAGCTATATTCCTACTCTCTTCCTCCATAGGTGCAGATGTTCTGTGCAAAGTTTCATGTCAGTAGAATAAAAACTGTGGGTTTAGCACCTGTTTTTGTGGAGAGAGGGCCTGGTGCTGGCGGCCATGTTGGATTTCTCAATTTTGAGGCCTTATTTGACATTTTTGAGCTTGGTATACAGCAAATTTGGATTCAGCACCCCCTAATACCCCTAGAAATGTTGTGTACCAAAAATAAACACGAAATGCCTTCAGCACTTTATACAAGCACATTTTCTGAAATTCTGCCTAGTCTATCATTTGTAAGTCCCTTTTGGATGAAAGCGTTCAGCTAAATGTATCAATCAAACTAGTGCATGGTACTCTAGACAGCGCCAGGGTACAAACAGACTCTACTCATTAGTCCCTGCGGTCACCGTTATATTTCTTTTAATTATTCATTGCGATTTCTCTACTATTGTGTCCTTGTGTCTGATACGTAAATGGTTACCGCTTGCTGTACCATAAACTGCCCCTTGGGGTCAATAAAGAGCAACTTGACCTAGATACTACTAAGACAGTAGTATGGAGTACATAGTAAAAAAATCATTTCAAATTGTGTTATTATAGGCCTACTTTACTGTCTTTATATTCATGCTATAAATACTTTCAGGTAAACATGCACAACCTTTCCGTCCAGAACTAGAGCGACTGCCTTGCACCGGTCAGAAAACAATTATGAACTGAGTGAACAATGAATACCATCAAAAACTTTCTGTCGCAGCGGGTGGAACGTACAGCTAATGCGCTGGAGTCAGAAGTGAGAGTGTCTTGTGTGTGTGTGATTGATTGATTGATTGAAAACTTTATTAACAGATTGCAAAATGGGTACAATACAGCACGGCTCAATACATACAATAGACCTATCTCTATAAACTTTGTTTTTCCGAGGTAAGCGACAGTTGTGATTGAAGGATCAAGAAAAGAGGGCAGGGTTTGAGATAGGTCAATTGTTAAGGGGATGCAGACCAGAGAAAGAATTTCGTCTTGTTTACATCAGTGTCCCCCATTTTCAATTCATAATGACATTTATGACATACACAACATAGATATACAGATATAAAAATCGAATCATCTAATATAAACATGACATTTATGACATACATGACAAATATACAGTACTGTTTGGGGAAAGTTATGTGAACACAGAAGAGCAGAGCTCGTGATAACGGCTGCAGTGGCTACTTTTGAGTTTTATATTGTTAAAATAATGTGTGAGCAAAAAATAAAAGAACAATACATTTTTATGAAGTATACTCATATGTACAAGCCTGTTTGTAGAACTGCCCTGTGTTGTTGACCAAGCTAAACCCTATGGGAACATGAGAGGCTCAGTATTGCACTACTGACTTATTTGCTGCTATGTTTCAATATTATAATTATAATAATACCTATCCATCAAATTGATCAATCATCAATGCCTCCTGTCCTTATGACCCCAGGCCTCAGTCAGATTGGACGCTAGTCTGCTGCGCGTCTGTCCTCTGTCCGCTTGCCATGTTTCATACTCTGTATGTATCCAGCTCTCATGACTGCAAATCTGCACTTGCTTAGTTAATATGTTGGTACATTATGCTTCCTTATCAGTAATTTGTTATACATTTCTTGAAATTACCAGTAGCCGTATATCGCTTTTTATATGTAGGGTAAACCGGGGAAATACGTCCCCCTTAAGAACAAAGTATATTATCTATTAAAATATATATCATTTGAATATGAATATAATATGTACAAAAGAGGTATGCTTAAGTAAACACATTTAGAGGGTAATTAAATCATAACAGACTACAACTTTGTTATTATAAAACTAAAGGTAAAATGTTAAACGTCTTCCCTCAAAAGTCCTCCTGTTACACTTTCATGGAATGTTATTTTTTGTTCAAACATAATAGATCACTCTCCCTTTGATATTCACATTACCAATAAAAAAGGCTGATCTACATGCTTTTAAAAACTCTAAAATGAGTTGGATGCTATTCAACGATTAGAAAAATCATGATCTGAAATTTTATTTGAGTCCATATAGTGGTCATGGGGTAAAGTATTATCTCGGGGGCCATCTTACCCCGGTTTACCCTTACCCGGGTTTACCCTTACTTGCATACCTGCTCTGACTTGATATTTACACACATGCGCTCTCACGCTACTCCGTATATAGCTGTCTGTGACTTGTGGTTGTGAACTATATTTGTCATAGCATAAACTATGTATATTATGTGGTTGTGTCTGTGGTTTAGTTGTTTTATTACCTATATTTATTGTCCTTCTATTACCCTGCTCATAGCTGTACCTCCCCTCCTCCTTCCCCCTTCCCGCATGCTGCTATGACGCCTGTTTTTTCCAGAGGGGATCAATAAAGGAATATGTTATCTTATCTCTTATCTTAAGTGAACTTTAGTGTCCAGTAATGCACAAGTCATACTGAATAAAACAAGTAGCATGCATGAGATAAATTGGGGGGAGTCTGGGGGGAGTTTATATATGGTGACAGACAGTTGTTATGTTCTTTATCTTCAAAAAGCTGTAGTCGGGAAGATAAAGGCCTGCACTCAGAAAAGATAACCTTCAGACTTACTTTGTTTTAAGATTTTCCGATTTTAAAAGAAAATCTAATTGAGATAAAAAGCCCATTTTCAAAAGCTGTACTAGTACCTCCCAGAGTAAAGTGAAGTGGTTGCCCGCACGCTGCCCGCGTGAGCTTGGGCCTGGGCCCTGGGCCTTTCCTGCTGTATGCCGTGCTGTCATGCAAGTTCCTTGATAGAGGGCATTCTGTTTTAAGATGGATCTCGCCGTCTTCACCCAGCCATGGCGACATCTATTGGTGATAAGTGGTCATTGCTGTTTTGCACTGTATTGACTTGCTTTCCCTCTTGAAAGTTCAAGTTTCTTTATTATTTGTCATACAGAAATACATATTGCATCTTTCTGTTTCGCTCCTGAGAGTGTGCTAGATAATAATAAGATAGTATAAATAAGTATAATAAGTCAAAAATAGAAAGTCAAGTCAAGTAAACACAAGTGTAAACAACAATTGTTCAGTATCAGTATACCTCTATATACAGTATGTACATCTGGTACAAAAATGGTGAGGTATAGCTTAGCTTGTGGTGCCACCGATGTGGTGGTGAGGTGCAATAAGGAATAAGGAATGAGAGATGTGCAATTCCCTTACCAATAATATAAATAGTGTAAAGTGTGATAAAGTGGGTGCTACAGTGTGTTGTTTATTTAAAGTGTGTGTGCTGTGGGTGTGTTGCTGGCCTGTTATAAAGGTCATGCTAACTACTGAGTTAGTCTTCTATTAATTCCAAAATTACTGCTGTTGCTGCTGGTGATGCAAAACAAATAACTTCCTGTGTGTCGGAGGATTTTCTATATGTCATACCAGACACCAGTGTTTAGAACAGTCAAGAACAGCAAATGTAGGTAGAATCACTATTGTGTTATATCTGTTTGCAAAATTTACATTTATTTATCTGAATATGTTTGAGATTATTATTTTAACTTAAATATACCTTGGTCATAGTACAAGGGTTATCAACGTCTTTGGTCAGTT
The DNA here is from genome assembly GCF_963971535.1 of Notolepis coatsorum. Taxonomy (NCBI): domain Eukaryota; kingdom Metazoa; phylum Chordata; class Actinopteri; order Aulopiformes; family Paralepididae; genus Notolepis; species Notolepis coatsorum. The sequence continues at coordinate 70,155,078 of NC_140176.1, read as the reverse complement.
GAACCCACGATCTAATTGGCCACTGACGTTTCTCGCCAATCGCGTTACGCCTATTTCTGCCTCTAATAGCCTGCTAGCTAGCTAACGCCTATTTCTATCACTGGTTAAGCTTGGCGACTCTTTCGAAGTTGGTTAAGGTTAGAGTTTGGAATCAGGGCTGGTGGTCTATCGCCCTGCTCTAAGACAAACTCTACCCTTAACCAACTTCGAAAGAGTCGCCAAGCTTAACCAGTGATAGAACTAGGCGTCACGCGATTGGCGCTGAGAGAAAGGTCAGTGGCCAATCAGATTGCAGAACCCGAACGCGGAACTGAATGTGGGTTGGTAAAAATCTACACGCCAGAGCCGCAGAGCCCCGGCTTGTACTGTGTTGTTTCCGGTAAAACCCGGAAGTAGTCAGTTTGTGCTGTTTATTTTTAACCCTAACCCTAACCCGCAACACGGAACACAGAAATGCAAATGCTGTCGAGTCCTCACTGCTTGTAAAAATAAACAGCACAAACAGACTACTTCCGGGTTTTACAGGAAACAACACACAGTACAAGCCCCGACACACAGTCACACACAGTACAAGCCAGGCTCTGCGGCTCTGCAGATATATTGCACCTGAGGGTGCTTTCTCACTCACCATTCCGGTCCGTACCGTCCTCATTCCGGGTAGGGTGCGAACTCGGTGCAAACCCCCCCCCCCCCTCTCCCCCCTCTAGTTTGTGTACACACTTCAGTCTTGGTTCGCTCCGGGTTCTGTTTACGGTTTGCGTTTTGAGCGTCTAAGCTTGCCGTAGGCCAGTGCTTCTCAAACTTTTTCTGTCAAGCCCCCCTTTGGCGGACCAAAATATTTTGGGCCCCCCCCCTCGCCCCAACAAAATAGTCATGAAATGGGCCATGTTTAAATTGATTGAAATAACACCAATATCGTGACCTTTCAAATTGGCCCTATATTTTGTTTTCAGAGCTGTCATGGGTGAAAAGCCAGCTTCACACAGATACTGTATGTGGTGCTGAATGGTATCAACACCTTAACTGCTGCATCATGAGATACTTGGTGGGCCATGAGATGAGATGATTAGTACTCAGCACCACACTCTGAAACTAGCTCTCTAGGTGGTATCAGATGAGATTTCAAAGAGTTCTTCCAAGAGTTTGGATGGAGATGTGTCAGGAAGCTTTGTCTCAATGTTGTCTGTAAAGTTTTTTTTTATCCAGAGTAACTTGGTGATCCTTTTCTGTGTTTTATTAAATAATGATTTTCAGATTTTGAGAAATGGTATTTTCATGGAGAACAGTGCAGCTGCAACAGATAGCACTTTAGTGATACTTTTCTGTAATAAAAAAAAACAAAAACAAAAACGTTTTTTTTATTTTTATTTTTTTTTAATAAATCTCAAGGCCCCCCCTGTCATGCCTCTGCGCCCCCCCTGGGGGGCGCGCCCCCCACTTTGAGAAACACTGCCGTAGGCGATGATGTCACGCTCGAAACTATAAACACAGGAAGACACGGCGGTGGAGACTGGATGCTGATATAAAATAAACAAATAACCAATAAATATGAAGTTATATTTGAACCTCTGTTGTCAAGCCTTGTCAATATAACCCACCCCCCTTTTCTCACAAATGGAACTGGTGTTGTGGCGTCCGCGTTTAAGCGTTTTGCAGGGTTAATGATGACGCTAAGCTAACGGCTAATGCTAGTTAGCTACTAGTAACATTGCTCGCATCAATTATATTGAATGTCATTGATCTACCGGTCGATCACGGCCGACTGGTTGGGCAGTTGGGCACCACTGGTCTATAGAAATAAATGCATTCGAACAAGAAAGTATAGTAGACATATAGCTATGGCAAAAAAAGTTACCAGGCTTAATGCGAGCCAGGGAAGTCTTTACCCCCTTCCGTGACTGCTATGTGCAAGCCAGGGGCTTTATATCTGATATATTTCGAAGATATATAGAAGATATAAATATCGTTTTAGTGGGTATTGTCCAGTTGTTGCTGTGTGTTTTTATCTGCCCACAATTCAAGCAAGTAATGACGTTGTGTGTGTCACTGGCGCGCACCCAGAACCACCTATTTCAAGCGTCCCAGGTTCAGCGGGGGGTAGTACGAATCAGCGCCGCTTCGCACCCAAAAGGGGTGTGTCCGTCTGAGTGAGAACACTCCCCCCCCGTCCCCGGGGGCGCTGATTCGACCCCGAATGGTGAGTGAGAAAGGCCCCTGAGACTCGTCAGGTCATCACCAGCTCTGATGCGGTTCCTGCCACTCACTGTCCGAGTGGTGCTATACCTACCTAGGTACGAGGACGTAACCTATACCTTGCTGCTCTGTCTGATTCCCTGCCTTGTTCTAACCTCTGTCTCCCTGACTGTGCCCAAGACCATCTGCTGCCGGCCTACGTTGTCTCACGAGACCCCGCCCGCCAGGACGTTCATGTAGAGCACGAGGAGTGCTCCTGCTCGCACCTGTCGAACATTCCTGTTTGCTAACCCTGTCTGCATGGCACCTATTGGAAACATTAAACAACCTAAACCGCTCCATTCTCTCTCCCTTGTGTTCTGCACTTGGGCTCCAGTTTAACGCTACCCTAACAGAATATTCCTATGACCCCAGAGTTGAAAACATGTGAAAATAATAATAATAATAATAATAATAATAATAATAATAATAATAATAATAATAATAATAATAATAATAATAATAATAATAATAATAATAATAATAATAATAATAATAATAATAATAATAATAATAATAATAATAATAATAATAATAAAACACATGAAAATAGATAAACAATTTCACAGCAGTTATTTTGCCATTTCATAGATGGATAAACACAACGGTAACTAATAACCATACTATTGGGTCCACTCCATGTAGGTGTACCAGGGCCCTGGTGCTGTGCATGTCGGCTCACATACGGCTCACATGGCACACCTGAATGGAACAGACCCATTATTGAAGTCATTAGCTACCGTTGTGCTTCCCCATCTATATAACCAGTCAAAATGTCTGCTGTGGAAAAGGTGTATTGTGTTCTCATATTGCGCTGATGACACGTGGTACTGACTGCATAAACAATGTTTCATCCCTCAGAGTGACGCAAACCAGGCTGCTCTTGTTAGTTGGTCAATGACAGTGGTGTTTGCTGCACTGCTTCAACCGTGTCTTCTGTGCCGTTCAAAAGCAGTGGAAGTAGTTTTTTTTTCAACCTGTACTACACGCTAACCACTGTGTTTATCTGCTGAGCTTTCAGTCCTGTAGCGAAACCATTGTTTGATCAGGGGAAACCACACCGAGTCAAGGCATAAGGGATACGAATAGGCTACACCACAAGATAGTAATAATAATAACCTATTATATACTATATTGTAATAAATAAATTATATGTATGTATGTTCAATCAGTATACATAATAGCAGCTTTTCAGATATTATTAGATATATCAGATATTATTATGATTTCAGAATATTTTTTGGCGGGTGGGATGGGCGGGGGGGGGGGGGGGGGGGCAATTTCACATCAACAGTCACAGAAATCCTGGTGTAGCATAAACCATCCAAATACAGTTCATAATAAAAATCGAAATCGAATTGCTCGTCCCTCTCTCCCCTGTATCCCCTCCTATGCTGTACCTTTCTGCTGTCCCCAGCACATTCTCTATCCTGCACCCACAACAAAACCACAGGGCTTAGCATCAGCCATTAGGGGGGACGTCCCATATCGGCTCCCACCAAAAAACTCCCAGTTGATTGTGTGTGTGTGTGGGTGTGTGTGTGTGTGTGTGTGTGTGTGTGTGTGACTGTGTGTGTGTGTGTGTGTGTGTAGAGAGAGAGAGAGAGAGAGAGAGAGAGAGAGAGAGAGAGAGAGAGAGAGAGAGAGAGAGGAGGGGGGGGGGTTGGTTGGGGTCAGCAAAGGTTGGCACTTGGCAGCACCCAGACAATATAGACATCCTCGGGACAAATACCAGAAAATGAATCTGCCTATCTCTCTGTTCAATCTTTATATAATTTGCTGAAGTACCATAATCGTTCACGACGCACTAATTTGGGGGTAATTTGACATCTCGCGAGATTTGTATTGTATGCTATAGGTGCGACGACGCTGCCAGTTCTCACACACGCACACGCACGCGCACACACACACACACACCGAGGGAGAGAGAGAGAGAGAGAGAGACAGACACAGAGAGAGACACACAGAGAGAGAGAGAAAAGCACAGCGCTTTTCTGAACATCAGCGGTTTTCCGTTTTCTGGGCACTCGCTCAGCCTCTTCTTTCGTGTCACCGAGAGGAACAAACGGAAGGAGGAATATGGTTACATCGCACGCCCCTCCCGCTCCAGCGCTGTAGCGGATCTCTTGTGCGGGCGGCGGCTGGGGTTCGGTCCGGGTTAATTAAACCCTCAGAAAGCCACCGGATTCCTGCCTTTCCCGTCATAGATACACCGTCTTCTTCAGCACTACCGGCGCAATCGAGGGGTATCAATGGGTAAGATGTGACATTTTTATTCTGGGACATAATACCTAAAATAGCCTCTATAGCTGCCTACCGGGCACTCGGTCTGCGCATCTGGATGGTGGGACGCGCCCGGTCGGTCCAGATGCGCTTGGTGGTTCAACCCCCTGACGTCGCTCATATAGCAGGGGCTCTGCAGGCCGGGGGCTGGGGGCAGTATTCTAAACGTCTCCTCCGACCCCCCCCTCAGATTATAAAATGCTGTGGGTGTGTGTCTGTCGCGCAACCGAGAGTGTAACCTAACCTATAGAGCCACAAAGCATAGAGTTACACATTGATGAGTTACAGATGTTGACACGTTTGCATTCGCTCCATTATCATTCTGTGTTTCAGTGTGTGTGTGTGTGTGTGTGTGTGTGTGTGTGTGTGTGTGTGTGTGTCTGTGTGTGTGTGTGTGTGTGCGTGCATGTGCGTGGGCGCGTGTGAAACGAGTATAGGTCTGCCTGGCTATATCGCAATCTTTAGGAATCCGTTATCTGCCTCTCGCCATCGCCATCTCCCCGAGTCCCCTGCCAGGGCGCATCACACGGTGCATGACGCGCCCGAGGGAGAGAGGGGGCATATTATATCCTTTTCCCCTCCTTTGATGGTCTATCCCCAGGCCTTTATGCTGCCTATACAGTCCTTTATTTGAGCGGGATTTATCTATATCAGGATAACCGTCTCTCGGGGAGGGAGAGTGCACAGCTGGGCTTGACATCACAGCAGCACGTACAACAACACGCCACAACTAAACATATATAATAGGCTAACAAAATGTCAACACACTACAGTGACTACACGATGTTTAAAGTGTGCGTGGGTGTGTGTTTTCTCTAAACTTTCTGCAGCTGTTAGAGGATACAGACCATATAAGTCCAGTGTGTGTGTCTGTTTTTGCATGTTTGTGTGTGAGAATGTGTGTGTTTCTTGACCAATGGAGTGGGAGTGTGTTATGTCTGTACTGTAGGGTTTGAAAGACTATCTCCTTCATCTGGTTTGTCTCAAGGCCTCCTCTCCCCCTTGGTTTACCCTCCCTGTTCATCTCTCTCTCTCTCTCTCTCTCTCTCTCTCTCTCTCTCTCTCTCTCTCTCTCTCTCTCTCTCTCTCTCTCTCTCTCTCTCTCTCTCTCTCTCTCTCTCTCTCTCTCTCTCTCTCTCTAACACTAACACAAACTCACTCACAGAATGACCACAGAACTGCAATTTTTTTATAGCAAAAAACACATTTCACATAATATGAATACAATTTATAATATACATATGTGCAATATGCTTAAGAATACAGTTTAGATCAATTTGAAAAGCTTTGAAAGTTTGACAGTGACCAGCAGCCCTATAGGTCAGTCGGTCGGTTGGTCCACAGAAATGTGCAATTTTTCACCCAGTCATGTGAATTTGGTGTCAAGGAACACGGCAAACCGCTAGCCAGTATAACTGAAGCTGGGGGATGGGTGCTGTCTACAGTGTGTGTACTGTGGAACCGTAAGCATTGTGTGACATTGCGCCAAAAGTTTTTAATGCACAGCTTTCAGTGCTGGAGGAGTACTGTCAACTGGCTACTGCCTGTTTAAGAATAGACTACACTGCTGCATGCCTCAGTGTGGGGTCAAAGAGTGACAACAAAATGGCTGTCCTCGACTTAAGACATTAATTGGTCATAGGACTAGTAGTCGTGCATGGATTAACTGGGGCAAATGTACTGAGGCCCTGGACTACCGAAGGTACAGATGTAACGGAGGTACCGCAGTCACGATGGTACAAGTAGTTCAGTGGCTGTGGATGGTAAGCGGTACTGCAAGTAAACTCACTCCCCAGAGGCATCCAGACCCGGAAGCAAGAAGTGAATTCACTTCTTGCTTAGTGGTCTGTGATGCCGCCCGCGACGCGGGCGTCCGGGGTTCAACTCCCACTCAGGGCGATCCCTTAACAGGGGTCGAATCGACTAAACACAACGCAGACAAGATCACACCGGCTACACAGAGATCCCCAGGATTTGTGTGTTCATTAATTGCATTATCTCCCTAATTCTAATTACAATATGTGCCTGTGTAAGCATGGCTTTAATTAAAAGGGTTCCTCAGCATACTGTTCAAGGTACAGGGCCCACAATTTAGTCAGATATCCTTTATGAAAAAGCCCTAGAAATTAGTATTCCAGAGCTGTTTTATGAAAAATCTCTCTCCCAGTAGTAGAGCATGCCCCAAGATTCCCCCCAGGGCCACCATAGGTGGTATAAGCCGTCTCAAACCTTTTCATGTCAAGGACCCCCAAATTGATACAGAATTGGCCAAGGACCCCCATTTGATGAGATCCTGTCCCAGGACATTAATCTGACAAGATATTTGATGTCACATATGATTTAATCCAGAATTCCATAACTGTCTACTATAGGTGGAGAGATAACTGCGGAGAGAGCAGAATAGTCATTCGTATACCCTCTCTCACTGTACTAACGTCTAGTGAAGAATATTTTAGTGAAATTAATTGATATTCCCCATTTGCTGGGGACTCCCTCGAACCCCCTCCAGGATCCGCGGGGATCCCCGGACCCCACGTTGAGAACCACTGGCCTATAGGGCACCATCCGGATGACAGGCCGAAACAATGGTTGGGGAAGATTGTGAAAACATAAATCAATTCAAATCTAGACTAAAACAATCTATTTTTGATAGTACAGAAGGGAAGAAGAGCTTTAATTGCATATTTAAAAAAAAAAACATATGATACTGTATTGTACGTTATATCATATTACATTATATAATCATATTATAATTAATTTGTATATTATATTGAACTATATTTGCAGTATATGCTATTATATTATGGTACTATATTGTATATATCATGTACTATATATCTCACATCACATTATGTATGTGCTGTATACACTAACTGAACTGAACCTTAAATGGAGCTATAGATACCAGAGATTCTACTCCAAATTCTAAGCCTAATGTTGAGGAGAAAGAGAAGGAAATAAAGCCTGTTGACCAGTGGCGGCTGGTTAGAGGGCGCTCGGGCGCCGGCCCCCCCCCCCCTGGTGGAGAGAGAAGGAGAAGAAGAAATTTTTTTTTTTGGATTTAGATTTTGGACTCTAAAAATACAATAAACATGTTTAAAATAAATAATAATTACTAATTTTAAGTATGTTTGTGTTTAAAATGAACAATAACGTTAATATATCAAATATAAATCATTGTTTTGTGTGTGATTCACGTCACTCTCTCCTGATAGACATCTACCTCCAAGCCTCAGTGCATAGACTTAACGCTCACAGTGGTGGGCGTAGGGCTGGGCGATATAATGATATTATATAAATATCGGGTACAGTTCATTAACGATACACTTTTTCAACGTATCGTGGATATCGTGATGTTTTGACCAAGAGGATTGTGTCGCGTCAATCTGGTCCACACGTTCGGACTTTTGAACGCCGCCCCACACACACACACAGTTAATCATAAGTAGTAACTTTGATGCAGTAAAGGCATTCGTTTTGTGGCATTAACGTTATATAGTTACACGTTCAATAACATCAGCGTATTTACCCGAACATAGCAACGTCCGAAGACCACCTAGATAGATAGCAAGCATTACTCGGTCCGTTCATATCTCAGCCCGTGCTGACTGAGTTGTGCCCATTCTGCGGTCTGTTAATAAAGTTTTCAATCAGACAGATGTATGGAAAGGCTTTTATTATAACATTCGTTGCAGTAAAATCATTATGCCTCGTTTAGTCATCCTGCGGAGCACTGGTCTCCTACTCGTCGGCCGCGGCGAGCTAACGTTAGTAGCTTTGTTGTTGTGAGCACTCGTCAAAATCAATGGAGGACAATCTGGAAGTCAAAAACTAATAGCGCTTGCCGATTGGTGCTAAGAACAGCAGGGCGGGTGCAAGCGGTGTGATGTAATTGGCAGACTCGACTGTCAATCAAAATTATTCTGTTTTCCGTCAGAATTAATGAATGAATGAATGAATGAAAACTTTATTAACAGATTGCAGAATGGGTACAATACAGTACAGCTCAATACAACAAGAGTGGACTGGAGGATGAAGACCAGAAAAAGACTTTCGGCTTTTTTACATAAGGGTCCTCCATTTTCAATTCATCAAAACATTTAGAGACATACAAATATACAGTAGTTTCATAAAAATGCTAAAATGCTATTGATTGATTGATTGATTTAAAACTGTATTAACATATTGCAGAATGGGTACAGTACAGCTCAATACATACAATTGTTAAGGGGATGCAGACCAGAGAAAGACTTTCGTCTTGTTTACATCAGGGTCCCCCATTTTCAATTCATCATATTTCATATCTAAATCATATAATATCGCATTGCTAAATATATGCAATATATAATCTAATAATCCAATAATCTAAATCTAATATAAAAATGCTAAATGCATGGGTATTTTATTTTATCTTTAATGTTACAGTAGCTTGCAAACTCAAATACTGTCTTGGTAAGCCTCATAATGAATTGTTTGGGGAAAAAAAGAAAAACATCGTGATGTGTATCGTGTATCGCCGAAAGGTCCGAAAATATCGTGATATCATATTTAGGCCATATCGCCCAGCCCTAGGTGGGCGTCACTGCAGCCAATGTATCGCTGCAGCCGCAGCAAATAAATGTAGCCTATTAGGGTCTTCAAAAATGATGTCTGGGGGCGCGTTTTCTAGCGCTCGAAGCAAGTTCAGTGCGCCACTCGTCAGTCGTCTCGTCAGTCGTCAGACAGAAAATAATGCTTGGAGGAGGAGCCAGGAGTATTTCAGATCATGAGTTAGCTTAGCCAGGCTATACTCTGTCGTTTAGCTGGTTCGGTAATAAGAAGTGTATTCTCAGGAGTCGGAGGGATAATCACGAGATACTGTACATTCAGACAGTGTTGGATCTAACTAAATGGATTTATATGACACTTTTTATCATGGAAAGTTCAAGCCGGACTAGGGCTGCACAATTTTGGGAAATAATCTAATTGCGATTTTTCTGACAAATATTGCGATTGCGATTACATTTGCGATTATAATTAAAAAAAAAATAATAAGCAGCCCCACAAAGGTTTATGTAAAATGCGGCTTGCATCTGGCCTACGCCGTGGGTCTTTTCGAGACACCGAGCCTGAAAATGTTTATTTTTACCTGGGAATCGATACCCGGTATCCAACGGTACCTTTTTTTCTGTATTTTACTCTCCCTCTCTGAAGTCTAAAACTTCCACAACACTCAATCTAAAACTCCTTACCTCCCTCTCCCAAACCGATCTTGTATCTCAATGGGACTTCCTGGTAAAAAAAAGAGTAAAAAAAAGTAAATAAAAAAATGTGCGATTTTTTTTTTGATTTGATAATTGCATCATTCCAAAAATCGCGATTTCGATTAAAAATCGATTAATCGTGCAGCCCCCTAGCCCGGACCACAAAACAACAACAAGAGAGTCTATTACAATATGTACTGTTCTGTTACTGAAACTGATTGAATATGGCAAGATTCAAGAGGTTTATTTATCACATACATACCACTCTCTCTCTCTCTCTCTCTCCTCTCTCTCTCTCCTCTCTCTCTCTCTCTCTCCTCTCTCTCTCTCTCTCTCTCTCTCTCTCTCTCTCTCTCTCTACCTAGCATGTCCTATATGCTCTGTAAATAACTATGTACAGATACCGAGATGTCCACACCATGTTACCTGTTACCTGTTATTGCACAATGTTGTTTTTATTGGATTCTATTATATGTTGTACCACTGTATTGCACATCGTTGCGGGCAAGACCACCCGCATTTCATTGTATACTTGTATGCCGTGACAAATAAAACTCTTGATTTGACTTGACTTGACTCTCTCTCTCTCTCTCTCTCTCCTCTCTCTCTCTCTCTCTCTCTCTCTCTCTCTCTCTCTCTCTCTCTCTCTCTCTCTCTCTCTCTCTCTCTCTCTCTCTCTCTCTCTCTCTCCCCTCTCTTCTCACACAACGCAGTACGCAAGGCGCAAACTCACCAACATTTACTATTGCAACTGATTTTATAAAAAATCAAAAGATAGCAGTAAGTCCTTGTGAGCTTACCGGGGAAAGGGAAACTTTGCTCCAAACTGTTAACTCCACAAAGCCGGCTGAAATCATTTCAGTAGGAAAGATAAAAAAAACTAAAAACTGCCGACATCATATTTCAAAAGCTCTCGTGGTCTCAAAGTGAATGAACTGCTGCGGTCAGGCAAGCGCTACCGGAGTCTCATGGCCAGTACAGAGAGACTCAGAAGGAGCTTCTATCCCCAGGCTATCAGGATGCTCAATGACAATGACACTATGTAAGAACCCATCATCTACACACACTGCACACACATCCACACGTGTACACACTCCCTTTAAACAAACACTCACCTTACCACTCACTGTACTCACTTTACTCACTTTAGACACTTTAACACACTTTATATTTATCTATTATTAAAGAGATTTGCACTACATTCATACCTCATTTGCACCCTACCCTAAGTGTTGTACCTCATCTCATTTCTGCATTGTACCTCACTGTTACTCATTTGACTCTGTATTGTATATTGTATGCAGTGATGTACCTGAACGCGTTCAATGAACGATCGTTTGTGAACGCGTTCGTATTTTGGGCGAACGGGAACTGAACGGATGTTTCCCCCCCTAAATGAACGTAATTGAGAACGCGTTCATTCTCAGCGCTGTCTAACGGCGTTCAAAAGTGCGTTCATTCTCAGCACTATATTATAACGGCGTTCAAACGTGTGCCAGATTTCATATGCCTTTCAGCCGAAAACCCAGTTGATTGATTGATTGATTGAAAACTTTATTAACAGATTGCAGAATGGGTACAGTACAGTACAGCTCAATACATACAATTGTTAAGGGGATGCAGACCAGAGAAAGACTTTCGTCTTGTTTACATCAGGGTCCCCCATTTTCAATTCATCGTAACATATATGACATACCTGACATACAGATAGACAGTACTGCTACATCTATACATTTATGACATACCAGATTTGCAATTACAGTACTGTTTGTGATACAAAAAGAGTCCAGAAAAAAAAGAGTATATACATTTGACGTAGAAACTGTACATTGGATTGGGTAGGTGGGGGTGGGGGGGGACTGTACATTGGAGGTGGGGGGGGGGGGGGGGGGTTGGGTAGGAGGGGTGGGTGGGGGGGGGGTTGGGTAGGAGGGGTGGGTGGGGGGGACACTGTACAACTGTACAAACAAAACTGTACATTGGATTATTGACAAGACCATACTTGGTAATTTACTGTACATTGGAGGGGGTTGTGTTCGGACATTTACAGGGGCCAGTTTCGAGTTGCAGTCTCCCTTAGGTGTTTTTTGAGAGTGTTTTTGAAAGTGGGTAGTGATTCACATTCCTTTACAGCTTTGGGTAGGGCGTTCCACATTGATGTGGCATAATTGCGAAACGTGTTTAGTCCCTTGTTTGAGCCGAATCTGGGTTTAACATGATTTGTGGAGCTCCCTCTGGTGTTGTGATCATGGTATTCACTGACCTTTGGGAAGTATTTTGTCATGTACATGGGTACCTTGGTCGTGTAGTGTATCTTGTAGACCAGGCCCATTGCAAGTTGCTGTACTCTGTCGTCTACTCTAAGCCATCCTAGGTTGTCAAAGTGGGCAGGGGTGAGGTGGGTTCTAGGAGTAAGGTCAAGCAGTAGTCTGACCAGTTTGTTTTGAGATGTTTGTAATTTTGTTTTTAGCGCCTTTGAGGTGCTTTGGTACCATGAGGTGCAAGCAGTCGTAATACCCTTGAATGAGTGCTCCTGCTAGAGTCTTCAGGGTATTCTTGTTTACCAGTGAGGAGATCCGGTGTTAAAACACACCGTAAACAGGCTTCAAAATAATGCTGAAAACCACACAATCTGGCAACCTCTCTGGGCGGAGCTTCGGGGAGTCTGGTAGTAGAGCAGCAGCACTCGCACTTTTAGAATACGCTGCACTCGCTCAGAGTCAGACTCTAAGCGGCGTCGGTGTACAATATGAGCATTTAAAAGAGTTTTAGTTAAAGTCAGTAAATGTTTTGCACTTTGAATATTGAACCTGGTTCCTACCTCGTGTTGTGTTAGTACAGAGTTATATCGGCACATGTTTATATTTGCCCAATGACTACTTTCACTTTTGGTACTTTAAGTATATTTAGATTATTATACTTAATAAAGACCATTCAAGCAGCACGTTTTTCCTCATGTTTTTGAAAATATACTGTAGAGATGAAAGCTGCAGCTGCTACTAGTGTGGATGAATGGGCGGCAGCAAAGCGTTATGGAAATGCCAGGATTCTGTGGTTCTATTATGGGTTGTGGCAATACATTCGAAAAATAATAGCTCGCAGCAACGTATTGAAAAAAGAACTATAAACTATAAATTAGTTCATTTTTGAAACCATGAACTTTAGAACTAGTTCATTTTAAACTTTGTGAACTGTGAACTGAACTAGTTCATGTAGAAAGTGAACTTTCCCAACACTGATTGTATATAATATGTATATTGACTTTACCTACTTTTTACTTCTTAATTTCTTTTACTTACTTTCTTTTTACTGTATGTAGCAACCTCTCAGGGGCTCATACAGAAACAAGCATTTCATTATAAAGTATTCTACGGAAGCCCTAAGAGGCCGTACATTCATACATTTTATTTACTCCGTTTTCCCGTGATAACAAGTTAATTTAATTTCTTTCTGATGATAACGGGATCATTTTCTCGTTATCACGACAAAACAAAGTCCGTTTTCTCGTGATAACGACTTATTATCTTGTTATCTCGTCATAACGAAGTCCGTTTTCTCGTGATAACGGATTAATTTATTTTAGGGGGGTACATGACATACAGGTATACACAGTACGGTTACATTTGTGACATACAAGATATGCAAATATACAGTACTGTTAAACAGAGATCCTAACAGAAAATATACATACGATGGGGAGGAAACTGTACATGGAGGGGGTAGGAGGGGTTTGGACATACAGGGGCCAGTTTCGAGTTGCAGCCTCCCGTAGCCAGGTGCTCTTTGAGAGCTCACTTTAATTGCGCCGCCGGTAAAGCTGAAGCCTTTGCTAACCGTCTTCTTAGATGACGCACACTAATGTGTATATATATATTATCTATAACAGCAAGGCATAAAGCTATTTCAGCCTGTGTCAGGCCTTGATTGAAGAGATATGTCACGCCGTGATCAATATCCTCCTGCTCCTCTGACATTGCGACACTGAATGATGTTTCCTGCAGTGATCTAATATATACTAGACTAGCGTTTCGTTTTCTCGAGATCTCGAGAAAATTATCCCGTTATCACGAGAAAACAAATTAAATTAACTCGTTATCACGGGAAAAACGGAGTAAATAAAATGTATGAATGTACGGCCTCTTAGGGCTTCCGTATTTACTGTATTTTGTTCTGACAAATAATAAACAAACTTGAAACTTGAACTTGATAGAGATATCATCTGACATTAGGGATGAGGAATATAGAGAGGTTGCGAAATAAATTCCGCTTCAGGTTTTAACCCTATATAAACCTGTGGCTGTAACACAAGCAATGCAACCGCCTATATTATTATTATTACTCAGTACTCAGGTCTTGAGGGGCGACAGTGGCTCGGTAGGTATAGAGTGGTCATCTGGTAATTGGAAGGTTCCCAGTTTGATTCCAGCTCCTCCCGGCAGCGTGTCGAAGTGTCCTTGGGTAAGACACTTATCCCCTAATTGCTCCCGATGAGCAGGTTGGCACCTTGCATGGTTGCCTCCACCATCGGTGCGTGAATGTGTGAGTGAATGGGCGAATGAGAGGCATGTAGTCAATTTTCCATAATGCAGTCCATTTAAAGTAGAGTGTTGATAGAAATATCACCTGAAACCTTGAGGAATCGGTGGATATCAACCCTTACATGCTACCGTACCAGGAAATGGATGATCATTTGCTCCAAATCTTGATTGATTTAGTTTTGATCCTTTATGGCTGAATGGCTCCCTCGAGCCTCCTTAGCTAAGGCATACAGTCTGAAAGGTATACCTTTAGAAGGGTGGTCTGAGGCACTCATAGCTGTTCCCTTAGCAACAGCTCTGCTCTTCTTCCTGTCACAGTTTTAGCCTTAATAGGCCAACATTTTGCTTTTTAAATTGACAGTGCAAATATAGTGTGCATCTACTTTACTAAATTACATCATTAGTTCAAAATGAACTTAATGACAATTAACCTTAATTAAATTAAATTAATAAAATTAAAACCTCTATGCATAGTACATAGTGAGAATGTCTATGTCTAATCCTATCATAATGATAATAAAGTAGTCCTATATCATTTGATAATATTATTATACATTTAGGCTACTATCTTGAGTAACCTGCACTGCATGTCCCAATTAGCCTATGCAAATGATAAAAGCCATCCATAAATGTCTGTCTAGAACCAAAATAATTAACAGGCTGTGTTATATTGTACCCTCTGCTGGTGCGTGCCACTGTTTGCGAGCAGACAAACTAGGGTATATTGTGTTTGCTTCTTACGTATCCTCGTCCCATTATTTCCCTGACGTCCTTTAATTGAGCCGTGTATAGTATTATGATGAGGCCTTTTCTTCCTCTGAGCAAGTGGGCGAGTGAGTGAGGGAAGGAAAACAGTGAAAATGTAACACACCTCCGTCACGTCTGCTGCTGGAGTGGAGAACGATGGCTGGGCAGACTAATGCTTTGGCAATATTTAATTGAATACCCTCTTTAACACTACTGACCCAGGTTAAAAATGCCATTGCATACCCTGGATAGAATTAATCATGATCACTTTCCACAGACGTGCTTGTCTTTCATTTATGATCATTATCGCACTGCAGAGAAAAGTCAATGGGAATCAATGGATCAATGGAATCAACGGATATCCTGCTACAGTTGCCCATATCTTGTGTGAGAAAAATGATTAACATTAGACCTTTGTTTCAATAAGAACAAAATAATCCACCTGTATGCTTTTTCCTGGGCTCCCAAGAAGTCCCAGACTATGGCCTACACTGTAAACAGTTTACAGATTACCTTTGTTTTTATACTTTAAGTGTAAATACCATAAAAATACAGTAAATTACCTTTTATCAAAATATTAACCATTAAATAAAGGTTGTAATCTGTATGTAACTGAGGGGTACAATTCCCTGACTGTATTAATCAAGTATGGTATCATTAAACCACTACCGTCTTATGTACATTACTGGCCATACCGTACACAAGTATATCAGATGAGAACTCCTCCACAATGAAACGGTTTCCACACAAATACTCGTTTAGAATATTTATTACAGCAAGAATATTATATTACATTACTTAGATGCGCTTATAAGGCAAAGAATGTGCGTAGGCACGTCAATATGGATATTAGGAATTATATCTATGGTGCTCTGGGAAGGGGGTGTACTACCGGTTGTAAGCCAGCAGGGGGAGGCAATGCTCTATACAAAGTCAATAGTTCCACAGGGAGCTTCAATAGGCACCTGGAGACGGTATATTACTCCCTGGCTCAGCGGGGAAACGGCAGCTGTAATCCCAGGGTGCGCGCCGCACAGGTGAAGCCGTGGAGTCTCTCCTTGAGACGGGCTCGAATGATGTCCTCACGGTAGATCCCACACAGCAGCGGGGTAGACGGTTCTCTGCTCCAGCAGCCACAGTCAAAGCAATGAAGAATAATAATAGTAATCCTGCCGGAAAGTGGCTCTACTGGCGCCGGGGAGATCCTCCGGTGCGCGGTGGTCCACGGTTGAACTTGACGTTACTATCCTATTAGCACGCGGCAATAAGTGCTCTATGTAGACACACAATTACCCACTTCACGTGGTCTTTGACTCGTAATGAAGGCTTACTAGTAAATAGCGAACGATACGTTGAACAAACGTAGTAGGATAACACAACTCTATTTGAGGCAATACGAGCCCTACTGCACCGCACGTTGCATAGTGGGTGAGACGTCACTTGGGTAACTGTACAAGACTGAACTTCAACTCGAACTGAAAAGGCGAACTAACTCAGTATTCACCTACGCCATATTTATATGTACGGGGAATAATCAAGTGCCAGCCTGCTCACTGTCTCGTAGCCCTGGGCAGAAGCGGGCATGTTGAGACAAGTCATGTCGGTAGCTTTCAAGTCGGCTCTAGGGGCACGGCACTGGCGCTGGTGGCACGCCATCCAATAGGAGAATGAAATATTATGGGCTATAGTAGGCTAAAGGGATATTCCGTGTATATGTACAAAGAATATACAAGGGATATCAAACGACATACAAATACTATTCAATATATATCCATAAATAAATATATATATTCGGTTTAATCTGACCCTTTGTAACACTGTAAATATATTTGATTTTACTGTAATTTGACAGTAAGTATTTGGAAACCATTGCTGCCAGACATTTACCATTTTCTTGCAGCTTTTTTAAAATATATTTTTTGATCCACTTTTTCTCCTCTTTTTCTATTTTTCTCCCATCCCAATTCCGCTGTGCCAATTCTCCCCTCCCCTGTCTTGAACGTTGCTTGCATATGCCCCCCACTGGCCGGTTGTAGGGAGGATAGAAGCCTTGCATCACATGTCCCCTCCGATACATGTGGAGGCAGCCTGTCACATCTTTTCACCTGCCAGCGCGGACTCTCATTGGCGAGATGTAATGTGTGGGAGGCTCACACTACCCCCGCCATTTTCCTGTCTCTGCTGTGCAGGCGTCCCCAACCGACCTGTAGGAGTCGCTGTCCACAACGTCCAGATTACCACCCATCGACTTCCACCTGCTAACTCTGTCAATTGAGTTAGTATGACGGCTGGCCCAAGCCGGAGGCAACGCCGACAGCCGGAGTCGAACCCGGTGTCTCTTGCGTTGGTGACGAGCGCAATGTCCGCTGCGCCACCCAGCCGCCCAACCTATATCTATTTATTTAAACTATCACAAGGTCTCGTCTTGAGATTGGCAGATGATCTCATAACTTCCTCTTCTGCAATATTAGAATTAGATGTAAAATGATTATGACAACATGTATTACATTAAAACGTCATTCATAAGCCCATACAAGTGAGCCAATCGAATTGCATGGCATAGATTATTTGATACACTTTCTTAGTGACACAGTCAAGGACAGCTCCAACATCTGATGTACCGTTGAGGCTGTCCCTTAGTTCAGGCAACTGCTGAGGCATAGTCTTGGAAACACTAGCAGAGAAGGGATCTCCTTTTGAAAGGTATACCTTAGAAAGCTTTGTAGAAACTTAAGGTACAGCAAAACTGGGAAACCCAGGCCAGATTTGTGCTAATCGCATGGAGCTTTTTCATTTTTGAATTATTACAGTATACTGTGGTCACTAAAGCCCCGAATCTATTTAAAAAAAAAAAAAAAAAAAAAAAAAAAAATGAATTCATCATTGTTACATGAAAATATGTTTGCACCAGATTTAGCAGAAGCTAATTTCCATCTGTGGTCTATCCAGCTGCTAACTGTATTTGAGTGAGTTAAGTCTTGGTGTCATGGTAGACTCAGACCTAAGCTTTAAATCACAATCAACAAGTTGACAACTTAATTCTTCCACCTTAGAAACATAGCTAAAGTACGGCCATTTATAAATCAAAAGGACGCTGAAAACCAGATCCATGCCTTTATCTCAAGCCAACTCGACTACTGTAATGCACTCCTTACCGGCCTCCAGAAAAAATACGATAACTATTTTATTGCAATGCACTATTGCATTATTTTATTCTATTTTACTAACTATTTTATTGCACTGCACTATTTTACTTTGTATCAGTGAATCATAGACGCCTGGCCATAAGAGCATTCGGAGCATCTCTGCTCTCCCACTATTGAACTTGGGGGAGCAAAGGTATGCTCTTGCTCCACCACTTTTTGATCATATGAAAAATATGATATATCCCCCCCCAATATATAAATCTAACCATAACTACGTTATGGTTAACTGAGTTTTATAGTGAAAAGAGCAGCTTTATTGGTCAAGATTGAAGGCTCTATATTGCAGGAAATTGCACGTACAGGTTAATTAATTTTTTTTTTAATTTAATTAACCTGTACGTGCAATTGCCTGCAAAAAAAAAGAAAAAATTATAAAAAAATTGAAGAAAAAAAAAAGAAAAGGGGGGGGGGGGGGGGGCACCTATCTGGGCTAAGCCCCGGATCTCCTATAATCCTAAATCCGCCCCTGGTATCGACCGATATTCAGTATAAATATGAGATCTGTGAATTCCGATAATGCTTTATTTTTGCCGATCGTGAAAACCGATCGATGACACGCGCGAAAAACATGATCCAATTCTCAGCGGAGTTCTCAGGGGGCTTTCACACTAGCCATTCGGGGTCGAATCAGAGCGCAATCGCACCAAAATAGGGTTTGATGAGAACGCTCCCCCCGTCACCGGGGACGCTGATTCGCTCCAAACCTGGACCGCTGGAATAGGTGGTCTCGGGTGAGCGCCAGTGTCCCCGATGACGGAGCGGGGCGTGGTGTGCAAGCTTACTGTAATGATTTCATGCTTGCTTGAATTTTGAGCTAAAGTTAGCTACCTAGCTAACGTTACTGTTTAAACAAAATTACCCTGTCAACTATTCACTTTAGTTTAATACATGAGGCATTGTCTAACGTTATCTAGCTGGCTAGCAGTAGCTACAGATAGCTCCTGATATCAATGTCTTAACATATTCGTTTTTGCAGCTGTTAGCTAATTAGCTATCGTGCTTCATAATCATAGCTGTAACTGAACACTGAGAACATCTTATACGTTTCAGTTCATAGGAAAATACTTTGACTATAACTATAATGGTCAGAAGTAAATTAACTTAGATACTGTTATGCTCAACACCCAGTACTATTCACTTTACTTAATTTCTAAGATTAGATTAGATCATTTAGACAGGACTTTGAGAATGCCTGTGTTAGACCTACAGTATAATACTGCCAGCCAGGGGTGCAGTCGTAATTTCAGAAGTGGCTGTACTCTGTTTAAATGATGCCACATGCACGCATGCTCCCGTGCGCATAGTCGCATACATGTTCCCTTGCGTGCGCACAGAACAGATGATTATTATGCATAAATAGTAGGGATGCTCGATATTTTTACCGATACCGATATACCGATATTGTCCAACTCTTAATTTCCGATACCGATATCAACCGATATCAACCGAACCGATACCGATATATGCAGGGTTTCCCCCCCCCCCAAAAATGGAATAATTTCAGGGAATTAACATTACATATCTCTTGTTGTGGAATTAACACAACATTATGCATACTTTTGACAATAAATAAAATCAGAATTTGTTCTTACTTGCTTGCCTGGGTAAATAAAGGTTATAGAAACACATTTTAATGCCGATATCGGCCGATAATATCGGTAGGCCGATAATATCGGACATCCCTAATAAATAGTAGGAAACATGTTTGTATAGGAAATTACTAGTTTTAGTTTAGTTTTTGTAAATATTGCCTTGAAATAGAGAAGCTGGAAAGGTAGCAGGATGTAGCCTTCAATATATAAAGAAATTATATTGTCAGCAGATATGGTTGAAAAACAAACAATGTTTTAATTTAAATGTAATTGTAGATACAATATTGTAGTTACAATTTCTTTAATTGAATTAACTTAAACTATAAAAGTAAATACAAACTAAATTAACAATGTAACGTTAGGTTATGACTATAACCAAGTTCTGTTAGTTAGGGGCGATGCTTGGCATCGCCTTCTGCACTATCTCGCGTACGTGCACGCGTACTGAATAAACCACAAATGTACCTCTAATACCAGTATTAGTCTGACCACACCCCTCATCAGCTTACCTTCATAAGCAGGTGTGTGGTCACCTGCTCTCCTCCTTCCCAAGCTTTCACCACAAGGTGAGGACAAGGGCTGCAGCGGCGTCCGATGCCAAGCATCGCCCCTAACTAACAGAACTTGGTTATAGTCATAACCTAACGTTCTGTATCGTTAGTGGCTTAGCTTGGCATCGCCTTCTGCACAAGGGAGGCCAAGCGGAGCCACTTGGCTGACAAATACACCCCGCTGACAGCCCCCCAAAACCATCAGAACAGGGAGGGCCGAGCCCCCCCGACCCCCCCTAATGGAGGGTAGCCCCCCTATTAGGGACGTCACGGGAGGGCGACGGACCCGACCGTGCGAAGAGGCACTCAAGCAACTCAACGCACAGGGTGAGCAGACCGTGGCTTGACCCACGACTACACACACGCACAACCCGCATGCCACCCGGGAACGAACGGAGGAACAACCTCGTTACTGCCCCCAGAATCACGGGGTCAAGGGCAAACCCAACCCCGTGGCAAGGCCGTAGCAGCGGAGCACGAAGGAAGACCCAGACCCACCAAAAGGACTGGACTCCCTGGAATGGGGGCCCGGAGAAGTCCATGATGCCAGCATCAAGACCCCACCAGGTGGGCACGTAGTGCCCCGCCCCCCACATCGCCAGCGTATTCGGACAAAGGCCCCTCAGTTACTGCACCTGGTATTCCCAGGCGGAACCAACCAGGCCAGTAAGCCGAGCGGGCCCCGTCCCCCCAATAGTACACCGCCTGGCACACTGACCCTGCAGAATAGGCAGTCAGCATGGCCGTAAGCACACAAAAAAGGTTAACCAACGGAAGCAGGCAGCGCACCGGGGAAAAACCAGGCAACAGGCTGTTAACCCTAGCCTGGAGACTGCGGACGAGACAGGCGCCAGAGGGGACAGCTGAACACAGCCGCCCCGGCGGAAGGAGCGTAAGCTGGCGGTGTTGCATGACCAAGCCTCCATTTAACAACCCCCACCCAGAGGGGTCGAGGCAGAGAAGGCTGACACGATTGGCAGACGTCATGAACGTGCAGGGGCACCCTCAACCGGTGAACCCGGGAGTTGACACTGCTCCAACACACCAGGGAATCAACCACCTCGGTGTTACCCAATGCGGTGGTTGTTCCTATAACCCCTCAAGAAAAAACTCCAAAACACACCTGCGGGTATACACCGGCTATACCGCAGTACAAGTGTTTCAGTTTCCAAAAAGGGTTAACCCAGGCCTACGGGTCGCAAACATCACTTCGGACCGGGCCTGGCGGTACGGGAAGCACAGGGTCACCAGAGGAGGTCAAAAAACCACCCCCACAGGCCCCTCTTCGCCATGCGTGAGAGAGGAGCGAAAAACAATGGAGAACCAGCCCCTAAGCACACCGTACCTGGTATTCCCCGGCGGTCTCCCAACCAAGTACTAACCAGGACCAACCTGTGTAGCGGCCGAGATCCGACGAGATCGAGCGCGTACAGAATGGCATGGCTGTAAGCCATGACGACAGTGCTGAGTAAAAACATACCCAACCAGGGTCTCCATAGCGCTTAACCCTGTGACACCCAGACCGACCTGGCATTTTTCCCCCTGAAAAAAGCCCAAGTCCCTCAGGGTACCAGAACAGCAGATCTGCATCCCCGGCGGACAACGGGTTCAACTGATCTGGACCAGCGTGACCAGAACCAGTCCCGTGCCCTAACCACGCCGACATGCCTACTCCAGGAGAAGGGCAGATATGCGTGTTGATCTTAACATGAAAAGAAGGCGCCACCCAGACGCCGGGACGAACCGCGCCTGGTGGCCCACCCCAAGGGCGTGAGACCCCACTACATATGTTCAGATCCATCCCGTCATCATCCCCCAGACATGAACGAGGATCCGTCGACAACCCACCCAGGTCATGGGATGTGGTCGCCGGAAGAGGAAAAACCCCCATCTCAGTTGCTTTATAAAAACGCTGTTTCAACCACAAGCAACTAAGGCGTGCCAGTCAATCGCCTGTTTACAGCGAGCTAGCACTATACGTGCGTCGGGACACACCCCCATCAATGAACAGGCTATTTAGACCTGTCATTGAATCCCCAAGGCGCCCAGGGGAACGACAAGAGGGGTGTGACACTCCCTAACTCCAACACTTCTGGAATAGAAAGAAGGAAGCATCAACAGTATGTATCCCAGTCTACACAGCCGGGGTAAAAAATGTTCACATTTTTACATCCCACCACCCTCCCATAGGAAAGAGACGGGGATCCCCAGAGAGACTTCCCACGCGAGCTGTACAGATTGAAAAGAATATATTGCACCTTGAGCCATGTAAAAAACTGGTTTTAGGGCCTCCGGGGAAGAGGCACCGAACCCATACACACTCAATAAACGAATTGAATCGAATATACATACAATAGAAAAAGGACCCTTCTAGAGGGTCCACTCACTTTGACAATCTGAGGAGGAAGGCTCTGTACTCTGATGGAGGCTTCCTCACATGGATCACATGGAAGAAGGAGTCCGAACTCACAGAAGGCCTGAGTAGGCGCTTGGTGAGGAGGAGCCCTGACCACCCCCCCTGAAAACAGATCCATCACATGGACCTGAACAGCACACGGAAGTCCTACCAACAGAGACGCGCACGGTGACGTACTCTATGGCGGGGGAATTCCTGCGGTGCACACGCCCAATATACCAGGCCGTGGGACCAGGAACTCCCTCCCCCCCCCCCCCCCCCCCCCCCGTAACGTGCCGAACCGCCACGTGACGGGAACTTTGAAGGACAGGGGGTGTACCCCTGACCGACAGAACAATGGGGAGAGGAAAGGTTACCAGTTCACCCCTTTACGACCCCACACCCATGATACGACGTAACGACAAAAAGAGAATATGACACAGTCATAGTCAGCTCTATGAAGCGTTTCACAGCTCCACACAGCGCACGAGCTAACCTGCTATCTGATTTTTACTAAGGAAAAACACAGAATAGAGAGGGCTCTAAGAACCCCGGTCCAACATACACATGTGCTTCTGTGGCCAGTACAACCCAGTTGTAGGTCACATGACACACACAACCCATCATCATCACAATGAGAGAATACATCATTCTTGATTAGTATCGACCACAGGCCTTGCTAAGCACACATGACAGCAACCAAACCAATTTCCCTTTAGGAAATAAGTTTCTCCAGCAGATTTAGCACAACCTCAGCAATCAAGCTGAGAGTTACATCGTATCCCTACCACACAAAAGACACAATTAATGCACAACATGTCTGATAGGAGGTGATAAAGTCCCCAGGGAACCGGGGGGGGAAAAACACAATCCTCCTATTTTACCCTCAATACGGCCAGTTAAAACAGGAAAACCTGTTAATGTGTGAACTCACTGTCCATTGTCATTACAGTCTGAGAAAGAACATTCTTTTACTCACTCGTCACCAAGCATAGCTTCATAGGTTAGTTGCCTTAGTAGTGAGTACACGGTACACATAAACACCATGATGTTTCTCACACAACAACCAGATCAATACATCACGACCTGCACGGAGAAGCTACTGCCAGTGACAAAAACAGCTCACACACAACCCGCAACGTATCTCAAATGCATTGCAACAACACACGTTTTGGGAAAAAACACCGTCATTCACAATACATTTAGCAAGGTAAAACCAGAAGACGTGTTATGAGGGTCTGGCCAACCCCGTACCTGCCCGGAACGCAGATCAGCGAAGTGCAGTCACAAGCCACCGTAGAACACAGCCCTCTTTGTTGACGCAATCCCCGTCTAGGCTCAGGCAGGGTTGACGAACATCCCCTGTCAAGGATGACGTCGTGGTCAAGAGTGTAAAACATGTTAAAAATCAAAGCACGTTCAACAGAATAGCATCAAGCTAACGGCTGCTCCAACCGTTCGGGTGCTATCGCTTCCGCTCGCGAGACGCCGATCTACGACGCACGCGATCAGGAGCGAGCTCCCGGCGGCGCGCGAGAAGCCAAGCTACCCCGCGCCAGGCCACCGACCGGCTAACCGTAAGCTATGAACATGTAAACAATGACATAACACTCACCCAGACAGGCCGCCGTTCTGAACCCTCCTCACTTTTTAAGAGAAAAGAGAAAACAAGACGTCAACACCGCTTCACAACGATGACATTAACACGTCCGGCGGAATCAGCACAGTACCAACTGGCCTGTATAGCTGACTTTGAACATGAATCTGCCGCTATCGCACATTACATGCACATATCCCCTCGTGAAGGAATACTCTCATTTGGATATGAAAGATGGGGTCTTAACACGGTGACAGAGAGAATCCACTCGTCCAGAACACACAGGGATCACCAGTGTCAATGGTCGCGGCCCACTAGTTAAAACTATAATGGTCGCCAGACCAAGGCCTTCTGTCGCCTAGACGGCTAAACAAAGGACCCTAGCCTGGGGCCGGTTTCCATAAACTTTGTCTAGTAGCCCCCATAGCACTAACAGACAAGTGGAGCCCGCCAGCAAACACTACTCACCCAACCTGGAACGCACCGCTCCTCACAACAGCGGCATGTCCGACAGTTCAGCTGTGGTCTGACAGGTTTCACCCCAACAAACACAGCAAGGAACTGCAGTTGAGAAGCATGCAGCGGCGTGCTCCCAATACGAAAACCGGTGGAGGGTTTGTAGAATGATCATCATCTTCTAGACACTCCAGTACGAAGACAATATCGCCGTATTTTCTCGAAAATAGTGAGAGAGAAAATAAAGATATGATGTCAACGTATCCTTGTTTCCCAAGCTGTTCCTAATCCAATTTCTTCCATCATGGTGTCAAGTGTGGGGATCTACCGAGGCACCTCTTCCTTGTGGTGAAAGCGAGAAGGAGGAGAGCAGGTGACCACACACCTGCTTATGAAGGTAAGCTGATGAGGGGTGTGGTCAGACTAATACTGGTATTAGAGGTACATTTGTGGTTTATTCAGTACGCGTGCACGTACGCGAGATAGTGCAGAAGGCGATGCCAAGCTAAGCCACTAACGATACAGAACTTACAGTTTACAGAAGGACAGTTTCCTTCTGAAGCACAACTTAAGAAATGTCTCATCCTTCCAGTCGGGACCATTTGTCACATTGAGAGGTTCCACAGCTCAAGCAAACCCCCACCAAACGGCACGCACACACACACACACACACACACACACACACACACACACACACACACACACACACACACACACACACACACACACACACACACACACACACACACACACACACACACACACACACACACACACACAGACACGTTGTGATCACTGTGAAAGAAACATCTGATTAACCCAAGATTGGTAACATAGAGTCCTTACCTCACATCTGATGTCCTGCAAAAAGATTAATCCAATTCCTGATCGCCATTCCAAATATTGATCGCGGTTATTGATCCAACGTTATATATCCAAAACACATAATCCACGCTGCTCAGAGTGTCCCCAGTCAATGTGGTATAATATACTGCATGCCCGAGAAGGGAAACCTGGACCGGACTTTTTTTTTGATGTACAGTCCCAGCCAATCCAATCCAATGATGTGCAATACCATCCGGGAGACGATAGGTGGCGGTATTTGCCCTTTTGTGAGCTCAGACCCATTCCCAACGATAACATCAGGTTGGATGGATGAAAATTAATGGATATCGCTAATAAAAGAAATAACGATTAAAACCCGACTATACTCGTGATTGGCGCTCAAGCGTCGGCGAGTTAACTTGACTATACTCGTGACTGGCGTCCAATGAGTTAAGAGATTGTATGCTGTATCTATGTACATAGGCAATAAAGAGGGGTTTCTGAGCCATTTTCACAAGTAAATGCTGGGGATCCATTTGGCCAAAAGACCAATTTCTTGCCTGTGGGTTGCTAGTAGTTGATCAACTAATCAAAATTTTTTTTTCTTTCTTACACACTGTACATAATTGTCCTCCCTCTGCAAATGAACGCAGTAGCCTACAGCTGAAGGATATTTTTTTTAATGATCACAGTTAGTGATAGGGCTGGGCGATATGGCAAAAAATCATATCGCGATAACGATATGATAATGTTATCATATTTCTCGATATCGATAATTATCGAAATTGTTATAAGTAAAAAACATTTTTTATTTTTTAAACAACAGATGTATGTTTATTTTGCAGCAATTATTTGTCGTTGCCGCCATCTTTAGTGTTACATCCCCTCACACTCCAGTTCTCAGGCTGCAGCTGGTTTAAAAGCGAAAGTAAACCGGCTTCTCTGCTGGCCGTGGCTCCAGGGTAGTTGAACAGTTCTGGCTCTGCTAGTTTATTTTCGATCTTTTGGCGCTTTTTTGGTGGACAAACCACCGCACATGTGCACCGTGACTCGTGACTGGAGTCTAGCTCTGCTAGCACACATAGCCTACTGTGTACAGACGGTTTCAAACTGTATTTTAAATTAGAAAGCAAACAAAATAAATGGACAAGAGAAAAATAAATCTCAATTTGGTCAGTATTGTCATTTGGACAAGCAAAGCCATTACTTTAAGTTGCAGGCAAGAAAGACAAGTCTGTCCAGTGTCCACTGTCTCTGGTTTTAAAACTGCCCTGTTGCAGGTCAAAAAAAAAAAAAAAAAAAAAAAATCGATTTTTTTTTCGATATTCGATATCGATTATTAAAATATAACGCGATATTTATCGTTATCGTTATATCGCGATTTAGCGATGTCAGTGAGATGTACTGATACATGCTTGTAATTTTCCAGGAACAACTGAGTATTAATAAAGATTTAACCCCCCCCCCCCCCCCCCCCAGACTGAGACCCTATAGTGATTAGGCGCCCAATTGAACAAGGAGAGGGTAACCCTACAGAAACAACACAAGCACTGATATCATTTGTGCCACGTCA
>NC_140176.1:70095340-70125340 GCF_963971535.1 Notolepis coatsorum | reverse complement strand
AGTTGGGTCCACAGGACTTATCCAAGTCCCATGGACCCATCAGTGGCCGCGTCTTGTGGTAGAAAGAAAGAAAAAGAAAAACGTATAAAGAAAACAGTCTAAAGTTTGAAAGTTTAGGAGGTCCGCAAAAACACGCCTTCAGCTCAGAAGCTGAGGCGTGTCAAAAACTTTTGAAAAACTGGAGGCGTGTCTCCTATTGTACCCATTCCTTCATCTAAAAAGTTTGAAAGTTTGGGAGGTCCGCAAAGAGAGAGTAAAGAGAGAGAGAGAGATAATGAGAGAGAGAGTAAAGAGAGAGAGTTAGAGAGTGAAGGTGAGAGATTATTATCCACCCATTAAATGTAAAGGAATTTGAGATTCATGAGTTTATTTATATATATATATATAATAATGCAGGACCTCTTTAGGGGGTCTTTATTTGGCATGCAACGAACTGGACATGCAATTGGAGCGGCACACACACACCGGGATACACACACACACACACACACACATGCATTGTCTTTTTCTCAGTCGCCGATGCGATTGAGTCGCTGCACTTGACCCATCCCGTCGTCCTTCCCCCCATGGGCAGCCGGGAGCAGATAGGGCGTCAACGTGAGCCGCGCCCCGGGGACCAATCCAAGTGCTCCTGCCCGTCTTCGTCAAGGACGCCACAGCGTTAGCGATCTGTTGTTGTGCATGTTTTTCCATTGGGTTTATCTTATCGGGGGGAAACCCTTGCAAGCACGGGGAGAACATGCAAACTCCACACAGAAAGGCCTGGGAGATACCCCACCTGGGTACCTGGCATCATGGAAACCTAGTCCCCAAGCGGGAATCGAACCCTGGACCTTCTTGCTGTGAGGCGACAGTGTTAACCACTACACCACCATATATACTGTATCTGTATGTCTGTGTGTGTGTTTGTGTGTGTGTGTATATGGCTTGGTGGATCTAGGTGGGTTGGTGAGTGTCTGTGGGTTGGTGAGTGTAGGTGGGTGTCTGTGGGTTGGTGGGTGTAGGCGGGTTGGTGGGTGTCTGTGGATTGGTGGGTGTAGGTGGGTTGGTGAGTGTAGGTGGGTGTGGGTGTTGCGTGGATATGTCTCTGTGTGTGTCAGTGTGTGGAGAGTAACAGAGTGACTGCCATTTGTTTGCTGGTTCATGTGCCAATGAAGATCTGAGGGAGAGGGAGAGAGAGAGAGAGAGAGAGAGGAGAGCGAGAGAGAGAGAGAGAGAGAGAGAGAAGAGAGAGAGAGAAGAGAGAGAGAGAGAGAGAGAGAGAGAGAGAAGGAAAGAGAGAGAGAGTGTGTGAACCCCTCAGAGCAAGCTGAGGTTATTATCTCTTAATGTGTTAAACACAACCTACTACTAGTCCATTTCAACCTCAGGTACTGGACAAGTCACTTCACTTCTGATTTACCATGCGTTGTTCAAAACTTAAAATGGATCTGTGGTTAAACTAAACATGTGCTGTCGGTGGCTTACAGTGGGTGTACAGCCCAATCCTATATCCACCTATTCATCACGCCCCAAATCTGCTCAGGCCACCATGAGGCCAGATGACTCAGAACTTCACCGGCAAACATATTTTTCAAGTTTGTTGCAAATCGGTCAGTGTGTTCACAAGTAACACATAACTTCCTGTTTACCAAATGTTTATTTTTTTTTATTTGATTGGATCTGGCGGTCATATGGTTAGGCCTCTCAATTATCTAAATGCCAAATTTTTTTAATTGTGTTTTTGGTAGATTTTTATTGTTTTTTTTTTTTTTTACTACGGGCAGTCCGGTAGAGAGAGAGAGGGAGAATGGGAGATAGACCATTCGGCAAAGGTCGCCAGGTGCGGGATTCGAACCCGGGACGGCAGTGTTGCGACGCAGCGCCCCCTAATTGCCACATTTATCCCACATTCAAATTAAAGCTATTTGAGTTATCACGTTCACACATAAGATCTGCTGTGGCGGCGGTTGGGGTTGAATCCATACTATGTCGTTCAGGGATATAATAATAACACATATTGATAATATCAGTAGAATATCACAACACATTTAAAATTCCATTATTAAAGAAGCTCCCGTCTTATACGGAGCTACTGAGAACATTTGATCCCGTAGATGGACCTGGCTGACGCGCCGTTATTGTTTGGTCTGATACCAACCCGTCAGTTCGCTGTGTGTCAGTGTTCCAATGACACGCTCGGATGCAGGCTGCTCTTCTTGGAAAACGATATATTTATTTTGTTTCACTGTGCAAACAGGATATATTGGGCTCCATAAACAGATAAATAATACTTAATATAATAACTAATTGCATACAAACATATCGCCCTGCGGCGTGTTCAAACAGCCGTAACCTGCGACCTGTTACCTACGACCTGCGATAACCTGCGGTCAAAAACCATTGCCCTTTCCGGGTCAAACTCCTAACTTCACCCAGTGTACCTGGCGCTTATATAACAGAAGCGCCACCCCATGGTCACATAAATCTATTACACATTTACATATATTTGGCCCTTACATCCATCATGATTGGACAAGATGTTGAAGAGTAATTCAAATGTTTAACTTTCAGCACTACCACAATGCAAATTACTCAAAACCCCACAGGCCTCCTAACTGTCATAGGATGAACATATTTTTGAAAGTTTGATGCAAATTGCACAAAGCTCATTCATCACACTGACTGACTATCCGATTATCAGGAACTGTCAATGTTTTGACCTCGCCCCAGTGTAACACATCACTTCCTGTTTAAAATGTGTTTTTTGCTGAAGTTCCATTGGAACCGTCAGTCATACAGTTTGGCCTATCAACTGTCAAAATTACATGTTTTTACATGTTTTACTTTTAAGATGTTGGTCAATAGATACCACAAAGCAATCTCAGTCATGGCAGCTGTTGGAGCAAATCCATAATATCCCTGAAACAGTCATTTTGGCAATATAATTATAAAAAAATAGATTATATAGTTTCAAATATTTTTAACATGTGCTTGTTGTGGTGGGTGTCACAGGTGAAATTTAGATTGGGCTTTTAAGGTCAGTTTGTTGTAAAATAGACTCTAACTCCCTCCACCCCCCCCCCCCCCCCCCCCTCTCCCTCTCCCTCTCCCCCCCTCTCTCTCTCTCTCTCTCTCTCTCTCTCTCTCTCTCTCTCTCTCTCTCTCTCTCTCTCTCTCTCTCTCTCTCTCTCTCTCTCTCTCTCTCTCTCTCTCTCCTCTTCTCTTCTCTATTACTGTCTTTCTTTCTGTCTGTCTACTGTTATTCTACCAGGTTAATACAGTACATGTCTTACAGGTAGAAGAAGAGTAGACATGTCTGGCGTAGTATGACTCCTCTGGTCAGTCAGATACACACACACACACACACACAACACACACACACACACACACACACACACACACACACACACACACAGACACACGGACACACACACACGGACACACACGGACACACACACACACACACACACACACACACACACACACACACACACACAGACACACGGGGACACACACGTGCACAAACATACACAGAATGCAATGAGAGTACAGTATGCAGGTGTTTCCTGTTGAGATATAATGAATCACGTTGTCTTCCTCTCCTGATTTCAGTCGAGTTTCCTCTCACTGTGGCTTATAGCTCTCTGGTCCCAATAGGAACACATGCCAGGGCCAGATGTATTGGGACAAAGGTCTCAAATATATATGTTTGAGGAATCTTATTGCAATATGAAACATCTGCTATTATTGAATGCTTCAAGCAAAGAACCACATAAGTCCACATACGTTTTAGCTTGTGACCGATATTTTTCTTCTTTCAAATATAATTTTCTAAAGATTGCAAGTTGCAGTGGTGTATACATCATGTAGGTACAGTGCATTCTCAATGTCATGGAATGTCTATAGTATACTGTAAGTATATTGGCCTTTCAAAGCTTTTCAAAATATGGTTCTTGATCTGAAGGGTTAATTTGACAAATGTTGATATCTAGTCTCCAAAGTGACATGATGGAATGAAATATACACAGAGTACCCCAGACGAAGAACCATATAAGTACATTTTAAAGGAACATGCCAACATTATTGGAATTGCACTTGTCAAATGC
This sequence comes from Notolepis coatsorum, assembly GCF_963971535.1. NCBI lineage: Eukaryota > Metazoa > Chordata > Actinopteri > Aulopiformes > Paralepididae > Notolepis > Notolepis coatsorum. Next base: position 70,121,252 of record NC_140176.1, on the reverse strand, counting down.
CAAAACAGTTACATGGTTCTTCAGTGCAAGAGTTATTTTACTTCAAAAATATTAAAAAGTAAATTGAACCCTTGCACTGAAGAACCATATAAGTCAGTATTTTGGACAGCCCATATATTTGCAGTTGTGAAGGTAATCTAAATCACTTGTAGTGTGAATGTGACAAAAAAAACGACTCAACCTCGACTGTCTTTAAATATGAGTGAACACAGCACTCTAACTTACCATCTTTAGTAATAAAGTTTGTAATAAAGTTTGAAAAACTTTATTAACGAAGAACCATGTAACTCTGTTTTGACATGTTTTTGGGGGACTTCCCATGTATTTGCAGTTGTAAATGGGATATATCACAAGAAGGTACTCAACCTCTGTCTTTAACTACAAATTAACACAACACTCTTAACATTCTTATCTTTGAAAACACTGTTCCTTTGAAAATCTTAAAATGGATGTTCATGGTTCCCCATCTGAGGTACTCAGTTGGCTATCTCTACACATTTATGGTACAATGTAGAGCAGCGGTTTTCAGACAATGTACAGTATGGCAGCTGGCCAGATGGGCTGTAGGCTAATTAGGTTCATTAGAATGCTGTTGGAGATGGCGAGAGGAATAGCGTATTATTGCTTATTGGAGTGTAGTCCCTCACTTGTCCACTCTTATCCCTCACCTCACTTCTCTTCTAATTGTTGTGGTGCATGACGTTTGTGTGAGTGAGTGAGTGAGTGAGTGAGTGAGTGAGTGAGTGAGTGAGTGAGTGAGTGAGTGAGTGAGTGAGTGAGTGAGTGAGTGAGTGAGTGAGTGAGTGAGTGAGTGAGTGAGTGAGTGAGTGAGTGAGTGCGTGAGTGTGTGTGTGTGTGGGGGGGTAATAATAATCAGTACTTTGGAAATATTGAATGAGGTAATAATGTTACATAAGGAACTGCCGCCTCTGAAAACTCTTTTAAAAAAACAACTAAAAACACATTTGTTCAGACAGGCTTTTGATCATGCATAGGCGCCTTTCTTGTCCTCACTGTTCTATAGTTTTGTTTTAATTAGTGACTCATGATTTTATCCAAATTCTACTTTTCTATCTGGTTTCACTGTTTTTAACTGCTGTTTGTTTGTTGTCATTTATTTCTGATTTTGTTTTATTGTGTTTTTATATTAAGCTGTAGTGTAAAGCACCCTGTGCATTCGTGCTGTGAAGGGTGCTATATAAATAAAGGTCATTCATTCATTCATTCATTCAAGGGATTTGTTTACATTCACAGAGCCTGCGGTTAGTTTACAACACACATTTACTATACAGTACATGTCGTCCTTAGAATTATTTTATGCCATCACAAGTCAAAACAGTATCATTTTGAAGCACTGTAAACCAAACATAGACCGAGAAGATAGTTGAAATAGTAAATATATGTTTGTAAACCAAATTAACAACAAACCTTTATAAACAACAACAACAACAAACAAACAAACTATGTTTTCAGGTAGCTTTCTAACAGTGTTACAAATACCCATTTTCTTCTTAACCTCTTGAGCCCGATGGGTCCGGACCCAAAATAGTACCGGACCCAAAATGACATCACACCATAAACCCATCTCTATAGATTTTTTTTCAAATGTAGCCAAGGGTAAAGACCCTAACCCTGTCAAAACAGCAGTCAAAGTGTATATTTTCACCAATAGGTTAAAGTGTTATTAGTGAAATATGACTTTTGGAAATCTAGTCGGAAACAGGCGAATATCGACGTTAGAAATTGTGCGCTGCCATTTTGTTTGTAGTCATATGAGGAGAGGAGACCCAGGGCTTTCGATGGGCTTTGGAATTTCGAAAAAACTATACTACCCAGCTCAAGTCGGCTCATGTCAATCATATGACTTGTGGATTCACTTTTTAATTTATCTTATTTTTCTGGATTATATCCCACAAACCTGAATGCTATCGGCATAAATTAGAACGCAGTTAGTTTCTCTACCTTTCTGTGAACGTCTAGCAAAAAACGGCATTGCAATCTGATAAAAAAAATTGCGGAGAAATCTACATAATAAATAAGTAACTGTACTTACAGTAGATTTCATTCACGTTTTTTGCTGCACGCCTGGTGATACTAAATACAGATTGAACTCTGCCATTGGAAAGGGGAGATTTTGCCCAATCCATAGATGTGCGACTTGGCTATAATATATATGATATTCTATATTCCTATATTCTATAATCATATTTCAAATTGCATGTGTCCGGAAGGCAGAATTCAGTACTGTATCTACAAAACCTTCTGTTTAATCATCTTTCCTTTATTCATTTGCATAGATTATGTGTGGCAAGAAGGTGCTGAATGAGCTCAGTGGCAATTTTTCATGTCTGGTAAATTTTAGCAAAGATTAAAAAAAAAAGATAGAAAAAATAAATTGATATTCTCCTTTGGTTCATTACAATTTACTCAAGCCTAGTAACAGACACAATATTTCTGACACTGGAGATACATTCCCTAAGATCCATAGATGTCCCTAGATACCAAGAACATGCAAATGGACCTTGTAGAAGTGGAGCAATCTTCCATTTACTTAGGTATGTATTTTTAGGCGGATTTTCAGAAAATAGGGCTAGGGCTTAACACATTCGGGGCCAACCACGTATACGTGTTTCGGATCCAACGCTTGACGGCCAACCACGTATATATACGTGGCAAGGTTGTTTTGGCTTTTATTCCATTGTAATATCCTACTCAATGTCACCGAGCGGCACTGCAGATTTACCCTACTCTTGGAAATCGGAAAACTGCATTACCGGCCAGATCCTCATAGGGGCGCTGTCTCGATAATGCAGTGTTCCCTGTTACAGACCGGTGTTTTTTTTTATTTTTTATTATGAATAGGCTTTTCTGTTAGCCTAAAGCTATGCGTGTAGCCGACGATGTCCCCCGCCCCCCCCCCCCCCCCTTTCATGCATTCATGGTCGACCATGATACCGACAATATGCATTTTGAGTTTTAGCTCTAGCTTGTCTATAGCCGAAACGCCATTCGATTTAACGTTATTAGCTTAGCGCCCTATAACTCGCGTTCCAGGAAATACCTCAGAACATTCTGCTATAACGTTCATATTCACGACGCTATAAAATGGGAACGTATTGATGAAGTAGTGGCCTAAATCATCAACATCTGATCTATAAGATAATGTTGACAGATTCATTGGGAGGTTGTATGAAGTCACAGTATGCCCACTACTAAGACTAGACTACACCAATGGTTGATTGATTGATTGAAAACTTTATTAACAGATTGCAGAATGGGTACAATACAGTACGGCTAATTATCATATTGACTCATCAGTCTAGTCTCGAGTTCACGAGATCTTCCCTCACTCAACTAAGCCATTCTGATTTGACTGTTTTGCTGATGTGAATACTACTGGTTGTAGTCACCTCTCACAATTCGCTCAACAACAGAGCAGTGAAATTACTTCCTCAAACAGAGGGTGCGACAGACAGCAGAGAACGAGCGAGCGAGAGAGGGAGAGAGAGAGATAGAGAGGGAGAGAGAGAGAGAGAGGGAGAGAGACGGAGAGAGAGAGAGAGGGACCGCGGCGCAGGAGTGTGTGTAAATGTGTGTGCGCCGCGGGGATGGGTCTTCTCCCCGCAGTCGGGAGCACTCCATATCACTGTCAAAATATCTTTGCGCACGCTCCCACGCGCACGCCCGTATTCCGATCCGTGCAATAATATTCACAGAGGTATATATTGTCATTTGAAACAAGTTACCAATGCATTGTCCCGTGGGATTATGCCCCCTGTGGCGAAATTAATTAGTATCCCCATCAATCTCTCTATCTCTCTCTCTGTCTGCCAGTCGCAGACTGTGTGGGTGACTGTCACTCAAATCGCTTATGGGAAAGTAGCCCTTTTCGTGACTGTGACGCAGCCAACAAGGTTTCACTCGGCTGCGCTGCCTGGGTGCAGTGGGGCTGCTCTCACAGCCAACGACATGACATTACATAATTATGTTGCAACCTTCGTCTATCAAGCAACCAATTATATTATATTTAATTTATAATTTATAATTATATCAGACAATGCACCTACAAAAGCAGATGATTACAATTAAATTAGCCAACTTGGTAACACATTAGTCATAGCAGCATAGGCATAGGCATAGCCTTATTAATGTTATTAATGCGTCGCCGTCGTGTACAACTCCAAGGGACATTCCCTTGGAGATGCATTTTGGAGGCAAAACAAAAATATATATATATTTTTTTTTTTTAATGTTCGAAGCTCATGCCATCCGAACGAAGCTTCGAAGCTTCGAAGTATTTAAGACAGCCCTACCAAATAGTGCAAGGAATAGCAATGCATGGGACCTTTAAGGGGATGCAGACCAGAGAAAGACTTTCATCTTGTTTACATCAGGGTCCCCCATTTTCATGTATTTAGTAAATTGCCTATTATTTGTCCAATAGATAAGCATTGTCAGCGTGTTCCATCTAAAAATGGGCCACGGTTATTATCTGTAAATGAGCATTTAAGAGCCTAATAGTTTACAGATGTATTTTAAGTTTTTGTCTGTATAACAGTGTTTTGTTATTGTTTGTGCGGGTTGTATGTCTGAAGTGTAAGGCTTCAGTCGACTCTAGTCTAAATGTTGCATATCCTCCACAAGCCCATTATTCATGATGAACTGAAACGCTGGGATGATGAATAGCTGCTTTGCTTTCTGCGTAGGCAGACATGTATTCAGGCCAAACGTCCTGTGTGTGTGTGTATGTTTGTGCCTCCCCGTGTGTTAGTGTGTACTCTATGTATGTGTGTCTCTGCCTGCATGTGAGTGTCCATCTGTGTGTGTTGGTGTGCGTGACTTAATGAGAGACCCGTGCTTACTTCCACATTGAGGCGTTTACAGTAGAACCAAAAGCCCTGTGAGATTGCTGCAGTGTTGCGTACTTTCCCAGTCATACGTTAAGCCCGGATCCCGACCAGAATAACTCATTGACGCAGCCTCCTGTCGAGATCGAGCTCTTAGCTGGGGATCCCCCCTCTGTGGGAGACATCTCTCTCAACTGATATATCTCTGGCTCATCGACACCACCAGTATCTGTGCCCTGTAGTCCGAATACATTATGGATGTGTATGAATGTGTGCATCTCTGTGTCAGTGAGTTAGCTGTGTGTGTTAGCTGTGTGTGTGTTAGCTGTGTGTGTGTTAGCAGTGATTGATTGATTGAAAACTTTATTAACAGATTGCAGAATGGGTACAATACAGTACGGCTCAATACACACAATTGTTAAGGGATGCAGACCAGAGAAAGACTTTCATCTTGTTTACATCCGGGTCCCCCATTTTCAATTCATAATGACATTTATGACATACACAACATACAGATATACAGATATATATCATGACATTTATGACATACATGACATATAGATATACAGTACTGTTACATTTGTGACATACAAGATATGCAAATACACAGTACTGTTATGTAAACAGAGATCCTAACAGAAAATATATACATACGAGGGGGAGGAAACTGTACATTAGGAGGGGATGGGTGGGTTGGGTTTGGACATTTATGGGGGCCAGTTTCGAATTGCAGCCTCCTGTAGGTGCTCTTTGAGAGCGGTTTTGAAGGTGGGTAGGAATTCACATTTTTTTTACGGCTGTGGGTAGGGCGTTCCACATTGATGTGGCATAATTGTGAAATGTGTTTAGTCCCTTGTTTGAACATGATTTGTGGAACTCTCTCTGGTGTTGTGGTCATGGTATTCACTGACCTTTGGGAAGTACTTCGACATGTACATGGGTACCTTAGTGGCGTAGTGTTTCTTGAGTGAGCGGCACAGTGGTGTAGTGGTTAACACTGTCGCCTCACAGCAAGAAGGTCCAGGGTTCGTTTCCCGCTTGGGGACCAGGTTTCCGCATTGCCAGGTACCCAGGTGGGGTATCTCCCAGGCCTTTCTGTGTGGAGTTTGCATGTTCTCCCCGTGCTCGCAAGGGTTCCCCCCCCCGATAAGAGAAACCCAATGGAGAAATATGCACAACAGATCGCTGACGCTGTCTGTCGCGTCCCTGACGAAGACGGGCAGGAGCACTTGGATTGGTCCCCGGGTGCGGTACCTCGCCGACGCCCTGTCTGCTCCCGGCTGTCCTTGGGGGGAAGGACGACGGAATGGGTGAAGTGCAGAGCTCAATCGCATCGGCGACCCAAAAAAAACACAGCGCAGCCATGTGTGTGTATGTGCCGCCTATCACTGCATGTCGTTGCATGCCGAATAAAGACTTCTGAGTTAAGTCCTGCATTATTATTATTATTATGTAGACCAGGCCCATTGCAAGTTGCTGTACGTCTACTCTAAGCCATCCTAGGTTGTCAAAATGGGCAGGGGTGAGGTGGGTGAGTGTGTGTTAGCCGTGTGTGTTAGCTGTGTGTGTGTTAGCTGTGTGTGTGTTAGCTGTGTGTGTGTTAGCAGTGTGTGTGTTAGCAGTGTGTGTGTTAGCAGTGTGTGTGTTAGCAGTGTGTGTGTTAGCAGTGTGTGTTAGCTGTGTGTGTGTTAGCAGTGTGTGTGTTAGCAGTGTGTGTGTTAGCAGTGTGTGTTAGCTGTGTGTGTGTTAGCAGTGTGTGTGTTAGCAGTGTGTGTTAGCTGTGTGTGTGTTAGCAGTGTGTGTTAGCTGTGTGTGTGTTAGCAGTGTGTGTTAGCTGTGTGTGTGTTAGCAGTGTGTGTGTTAGCAGTGTGTGTTAGCTGTGTGTGTGTTAGCTGTGTGTGTGTTAGCTGTGTGTGTGTTAGCTGTGTGTGTGTTAGCTGTGTGTGTGTTAGCTGTGTGTGTGTTAGCAGTGTGTGTGTTAGCAGTGTGTGTGTTAGCAGCGTGTGTGTTAGCAGTGTGTGTTAGCTGTGTGTGTGTTAGCAGTGTGTGTGTTAGCAGTGTGTGTTAGCTGTGTGTGTGTTAGCAGTGTGTGTTAGCTGTGTGTGTGTGTTAGCAGTGTGTGTTAGCTGTGTGTGTGTGTTAGCAGTGTGTGTGTTAGCAGTGTGTGTTAGCTGTGTGTGTGTTAGCTGTGTGTGTGTTAGCTGTGTGTGTGTTAGCAGTGTGTGTTAGCTGTGTGTGTGTTAGCAGTGTGTGTGTTAGCAGTGTGTGTGTTAGCAGTGTGTGTGTTAGCTGTGTGTGTGTTAGCTGTGTGTGTGTTAGCAGTGTGTGTGTTATTGTGTGTTAGCAGTGTGTGTGTTAGCTGTGTGTGTGTTAGCAGTGTGTGTGTTAGCTGTGTGTGTGTTAGCTGTGTGTGTGTTAGCAGTGTGTGTGTTATCAGTGTGTGTGTTAGCAGTGTGTGTGTTAGCAGTGTGTGTGTTAGCTGTGTGTGTGTTAGCTGTGTGTGTGTTAGCTGTGTGTGTGTTAGCAGTGTGTGTGTTAGCAGTGTGTGTGTTAGCAGTGTGTGTGTTAGCTGTGTGTGTTAGCAGTGTGTGTGTTAGCAGTGTGTGTGTTAGCAGTGTGTGTGTTAGCTGTGTGTGTGTTAGCAGTGTGTGTTAGCTGTGTGTGTGTTAGCAGTGTGTGTGTTAGCAGTGTGTGTGTTAGCTGTGTGTGTGTTAGCTGTGTGTGTGTGTTAGCAGTGTGTGTTAGCTGTGTGTGTGTTAGCAGTGTGTGTGTTAGCAGTGTGTGTGTTAGCTGTGTGTGTGTTAGCAGTGTGTGTGTTAGCAGTGTGTGTGTTAGCTGTGTGTGTGTTAGCAGTGTGTGTGTTAGCAGTGTGTGTGTTAGCTGTGTGTGTGTTAGCAGTGTGTGTGTTAGCAGTGTGTGTGTTAGCAGTGTGTGTGTTAGCTGTGTGTGTGTTAGCTGCAGGTCAGGGCTTTGTGAAACCGCGTCAATGTGACGAAAATAGCAGTGAATTATAAAATGGCACGTGTGCTCTATTTTTGCTTGTGTACATCTGTCTGTCTATTTGTCTATTTGTCTGTCTGTCTGTCTGTCTGTCTGTCTGTCTGTCTCTCTCTCTCTCTCTCTCTCTCTCTCTCTCTCTCTCTCTCTCTCTCTCTCTCTCTCTCTCTCTCTCTCTCTCTCTCTCTCTCTCTCTCTTCTCGTTAACTATCTCTCGACATCATGTTCTCTCAGGTCTTGTGATTATTCTGGTCATGGGGATAGTCACAACCACCCAATTAACAGAGGCAGAGGAAGAGGAATGTGCGGTGGGAATGGGGGAAGAGTGTGTGCGAGTGTGAGTCTGTGATGGTTTTTGTTTGTGTGTGTGTGTGTGTGTGTGTCTCTATGCTATAGTGACAGATCTCACCAATTGTCTGTAGGTATAGACTAAAAGGACCCAAGTTTATTTAATGTTGCAATGTTTGCTAATGCAATAACTGAAAGGAAATACACGTGGGTCCAAACTGTTCCCTAGCAACCACATTCCAGTGAAACCGGCTATGCAGTACAACCAGGGTCATTGTGATTACTGACATTTTATACGTTGCCATGCCAACAGCACTATCTGCCGTGTGGGTGTACATGGATAGGGAGCATGCAGGACTGCTTGCCTGCTGTGGATGGTGGGGTGGGGTGGGAGTAATTTACATCACTGGGTAGGGTTGCCGCGGTGATGTCAACACCGATATTACCGATGACACCGGACAAGCCCTAAAACAGACAGTTTTGCAATATACTTCAAAAGACGTCCATAGAGTTGAACTTCACGGCAACTGGGGGTCGCAGTGTTATCAGGAGCCAGCTCTAACTGCAGCCGGACCCTCCGTGTTACATACAGTATGAGTGCTCTTTGACCAAAACAGAGAGAAGATTTGGAGGTGGTATTCATATATTTAACAGCAAATATAGTCAACAGACAATACAATCATTTAGATTTCTCGTCTCTTAGAGGTATCATTTGAAATATAATTTTGAGAGAAATGGATATTAGATGGCCTTGTTCACGGGACCGACAGCCTGCATGAACCACAGACGAAGCTAGGAGCGATCTATTAATAGGATTCATTTTCTTATAGCGGCAGGAGATTATGAGGAGACAGGAGCAGCCAGAAATATGTCACCCCGGTTTTGGCCTATATGTAAACATGAGCACAGGCTAATATAAATCAGCAACACCTTCTCATTTGAAAAGTAATGTAGATGAATAGATCTAATGAGCTCCACTTGGAAAGTTTGAAAGTTCTACTAATAAGTAATAACCCAGCTAGCAGATGGGGTTAGACCACTCAAGTCCGTTGAATGGAAAGTGACGAAAATACAACTGTAAATGTCCCCACTTCCGTTCTAAAATAACATTAACTAGCTACAATGTTAAAAAAAATTGCGACAGACAGACCAACGTGATGCTACTGTAAATTAATTGGAACCTGTGGTTTTGAATGTAGAAGATTAATTTACTTCTTTGTAATGCTGATACCAAGTCCCCCCAAGCAGGATCAGACCTAGGCTAACATGATACTGCTACTAGCTGGCTGGATCTTTGCTATATTTGCAAACAGAAACATATTACCCATAGTCCAAACTTTGAAGCTGAGTGCTAACTCATATCAACCAGTGTACCAATACGTTGATACGATGTACTGTACGGTTTGCAACCTTTTCCTCTGTGGAACATATGACACATCTGATTATACTGTGAGCTTCCTATTTTAGAAAATTACACGTATCATGGTTTTTGAAGGCTAAATACACTTGCCCCCATTGGGTTGAATTGGAGCCTGGTGAGAGGATGCAGTACAGTGTCAGTCTCAATATTAATGTGCTCAGTGAAATGATGGCCTATAGTAGTCAAACCTCTCCCCTCTCTCTCCCTGTAGGAGATAAAGAAGGAGATAAAGAGAGATGGAGGACCAACAAACACAAACAAATCTGACCTGTCCAACGGGAGCACCAGCCCTGTGGTGGAGCCCAGCATACGGCCAGGCAAGAGAGGTACTGTACACACACACACGCACGCACGCACTCACACACACACACACACACACACACACACACACACACACACACACACACACACACACACACACACACACACACACACACACACACACACACACACACACACACACACACACACACACACACACACACACACACACACACACACACACACACACACACACACACACACACACACACACACACACACACACACACACACACACACACACACACACACACACACACACACACACACACACACACACACACACACACACACACACACACACACACACACACACATTATCATCTTGAAATGCCTAAAAACTTTTGAGATGGAAAGTGGTGCCATCTGCTGGACAAACAAGGAACAACATACACCTGCTTCTCTAGATTCAAGATTAAAGATTCAAGAGGTTTATTGGTCACTCATACATACACAAGGCATCCAGTGAAATGCGGTGGCCATGCCCGCTTCGATTGTGCAAGAATACAATAGTAAATAAAATAGAGTAGAAGATAATAAAATAGACACGATAAAAGTCCTGAGATAAAATGCAATACAATATTAAGCTATGAATTAGAGGCACTGGGTCCTATGTACACTACTATACAATATACAGTTTTACTCTATGTCCCTATGCTAGACTCTAGACTCCGGGGTTCCAGGGGGTCCCCAGAAATGGGGAATAGTTCAATTCACTATTCCTCTCACTTGAAGTTTACCCAATAAGAAAATATAATATAATCCAAATATAATAATTTGGATAATATATAATTATCCAAAATATTTCATTGATGAGATAATTATAATATAGAAGATGTGGCCAACAGCTTTAATAAATTATTTGTAAGCGTTGGACCCGATGTTGCAAACAAAAATTCCTTATCCTGGGACAGCTGGTAAAAAAATTGAGGGATTGTTGGAGAGAAATCACAGTTCAATGTTTTTAAAAGCAGTGGATGAAAAATAAATTTTGGACATTGTAAATAAACGTAAGAACAAAAAGTCCACTGATTGTGATGACATTGATATGACATTAGTGAAAAATGTCATTGCTGGGATTTCAAAACCATTGACATACATCTGCAATTTATCATTTCAAACTGATTAATTTCCAGATTAAATGAAAACAGCTAAAGTAATGATACCACTGTATAAAACTGGGAGCAAACACCATTTCACAAACTATAGACCTGTCTCTTTACTCCCACAATTCTCCAAAGTACTCGAAAAACATGTTAGATGCTTTCTTAGATAAGCATCAACTACTCTGATAGCCAATATGGGTTCAGAGCAAACAGATCAACATCACTGGCAATAATAGAAACAATAGAGGAAATCACAAATGCCATAGACCAGGGGTGGCCAACCAGTCAGAGACTAAGAGCCACAAAAATTACTGTGGTACCACAAAGAGCCACACCATATACCAGCGTTTCTCAACTTTTCTTTCAGTCACGGCACCCTTCATGTGTTTATAGGTCCCACCCTCTGGCCTCTGAAGTTGCTAATGTCTTTTTTATTTGGGCCTCACAGGGTTAAAAGTACCCTGTGAGACCCACGGTTGCAAAATTACAAAATCACTTTTAGCCATTTAAAAAAAGAATGTTTATTTAAAAATTTTTAAAGGGGAACTATTTTACTATTTCTTTCACTATTTGGGCACTTTTACACAATTCCTGTGAGTCTATGGAACACCTAGTTTTTTTTTTTTTTTTTTTAAATGCATTGTTTTGTATTTCTAATCAAGTACTCAAAAACCGCATTTTTCTACCTGAGGCTGGGCTCCAACCACTGTGTGGCCTGGTGCCAACTGCCACATCAACTGCCACATTATTATGCAGCTGAGAAATCTTTGACATCACAGATATGCACATTTTCAGATGACTCAGTTCAGTGAGGGTGAATATTGTGAGAGGAGAATTGGAAGAATGTGCCAATATGAGAATTAGAGACATAGATCCTATATAAGTCCACATAGCTAAGAAACAATTGTAAACACTGAAAAAGGCCATTTATAAGATAGTTCCCCTTTAAGCACATGTATAGTCAATTGGTCCTGTTGTTCAGCCTCACAATGCTATTTGATAGTAAATGTGTTTATATGTCCCACCCTCTGGCCTCTGAAGTTGCTAATGTCTTTTTAATTTGGGCCTCACAGGGTTAACCTCTTAAGCCCGAGATATACAGTAAAAGTGTATATTTTCAGCATTACGTTTGTTTACCAATTATTTTAACTGTTATTAGTGAAATATAAGATTATAGAAATCTCAGGGCATTGAGTCGGAAACCGGCGCATATTGACAGGAGGAAGTGGCACATCCAAAAGTGAGTGTAGTCTTTTGAAGGAAGAGACTCAGGGCTTTCAAATTTCGAAAAACTACCCTACCCAGCTCACACCAGCCCCTGTCAATCATCTGACTTCTGGATTTACTTTTTTATTTCTCTTATTTTTTGGGATTATCTCCCACAAACCTGAACGTTATTGCCGTACAACAGAACGCAGTTAGTTTATCTACCTTTCTGTGAACGTCTTGCAAAAAACGGTGTTGCAATATGATGAAAAATGGTGGAGAAATAAAAAAGATGGCAGAATTCAGTACTGTATCTACAAAACCTTCTGTTTTTTTTAATTTTAATTTTTTAATTTTTTATTATTGCAAAACAAAATTGTTAAAAGTCAGTACTCAACACACAATGCATAATGAAACAATTAAGGTGGCTAAAATGACATGCAAGTACAGAAACAGAAAACAAAAAAAAGTATATAATAATATTTTACCGTGTACAGTGTATATCCAACGAAATTACCAATTGTACCAATGTCTTATACAGGATATACTCCTAATACCTATTATCTAAAACCCTACACACATATGCTCCAGCTCGAACCCCCCCCTCCCGGACCCCTCCTTGGATAGTACCTCCATTATCCCTCACTCCTAACCAGACACTATCATTATAAGCTAGCTTTTATTCTCTCCACCACTTCTACATTGTCATTTTGGATTTGTTGAGTCCCAGAATTCTTGCTGTAGATATTTCTTGATAAATCACATCGAGATATGTAAGAAACCAAACTTTCTGGCACATTTTTTCCGGTTGAAACCAGCGTGATGCGATCAGTTTTTTAGCTACTGTGATACCCGATAAAACCAATCTCTTTAGCTGTGGATTTACTGCAAACTCAAAAACATCATTCAATAGTAATACAGAGGGGTGTACTGGTATATTCCAAGATACGAGTTTTGATAATTGATGGGTCACATCTTTCCAGAATGCCTTAACTGGTGGGCAGTCCCAATACATGTGCATAAATGTTCCTTCGTCTCCATTTGTACATTGGGAGCATTTTGAGTCTTGTTTGAGACCCATTCTGTTCAGTCTTATAGGAGTCAAGTATGTCCTGTGAATATAGTTAAGATTGATTTGTTGATGGTCCTGGTTCCTTGATGTAAGACGGACATTTGCCCATGCTCCTTGCCAATCAAAGTCACTTTCCAGGTCTGGTATATCCCTCCTCCAGACAAAGTCTAGTTGGAGGGTTTCATACGAGGACGTTAGTAATTGATGATAAAAACCTGATACAAAACCTCTCGATGTCTCTCTTTCATAGAAGAATTTGTGGTATCTGTGGTGTTCAACTGGTATGTCTAATGGAACACCGTGAGACTTCAAACATAGCTGTAACTGTATGTAAAAAAGCCATGTGGACTCGGTGAGATTAAATTTTGTGCATATTTCTCCATAACTACAAAAACCCTGGTTGTTAAAAACAAAACAAAACCTTCTGTTTAATCATCTTCCCTTTATTCATTTGCTTAGATTTTTCAGGTCTGGTCAATTTTAGCATGGTGTTATTTACAGTCAAAGATAACAATTTTTTTTTAAATAGAATTGATATTCTCCTTTGGTTCATTACAATTTACTCAAGCCTAGTAACAGACACACTATTTCTGACACTGATCCATATATGTCCCTAGATTCAGATACCAAGAACATGCAAATGGACCATTTAATTTTTTTTGTAAATGTTTATTCTACGTCCTTATGGAATGAGTGACATAAAAAATAAAAAAAGTAAACAAAAAAATAAAAATAAAAGTAAAAAAAAAAAAAAAAATTGTTAGAGCCGCACATTGACGGGCAAAAAATTATTTATACTGTGTATATCAATGACATATGTAAAGTGTCCAAGTTACTGAAATTAGTTTTGTTTGCAGATGACACAAATATTTTCTGTTCTGGATCATTTAAATAAACTGCAGGAGGACATTATGCAGGAAATGTTTAAACTTAGAATATGGTTTGATTTCAACAAATTGTCATTAAATGTATCTAAGACCAAAATAATGCTGTTTGGAAATTGTAGGAAAGATAGATGTGTACAGATACAAATAGATGGGGTGGAAATTGAAAGAGTGTCTGAAATAAAATTTCAATAAAAGTTTCACCAGATTTACTTACTGTCTGGGGAAATAATTATAAATGCTCATTACACCCATTAACCATTCTACAGAAAGGAGCTGTGGCATCATTCACAAGGTTGGATATCTGGAACATACTCATTCACTTTTCTTACAGTCAAAATTATAAAAATTTACTGATATTGTAATGTATCAAACTGCACAAATGTACAAAGCAAAACATAATAAACTCCCAGGAAATATTCAAAGATTGTTCAACATGCAAGATGGGGGTTACAATTTAAGGGGAACATTTCATTTAAAAATATACAGTTTTCGAATGACCATGAAGAGTCTTTGTATTTCAATTTGCGGAGTAAAATTATGGAACGGTCTGATTGTGGAGTTAAAGCAATGTCAAAACATAAAACAGTTTAAAATAAAATACAGTCAAATGTTTTTCCAGAGGTAGAGATGAAGAAGGGGTTTGATAACTGGCAGTACTGTATGTATATATAAATGTATTGCTATGTAGGTATATAGTTGTATATATGTATAAAACAATCCTAGAGGAACTTTACAGGGTAACATACCATTTTGGCAAATATGAATAAGGAATTATTAAAACATTTATTGTTAACTAAGTTTTTTTTCAATATAAGTCTAGTAATGTATGAATTAGTAAATACAATAGTATGTTCTGATGAGTAAATAGGGGTGGGATTAAATAAATGTATGCTTCTTCCCACTCCTTTTCAAATATGTAAAAAAAAAAGAAGATTGAGTTTGGCTTTTTTGTTTGTTCTTTGTTATTTTTTATTTTACATTTATTATTTGAATGGCTTAAGGCTATATACTTGATGTTTGTTTGTTATGTTGCATATTTGAAATAAACTTCAATCAATCAAATAAGAACGGATATTCTGTTCATAGCATTTAACGGTTTTCTCTGCTATCGAATTCTGGTCTAAAATCTCGAAGAACAAAATAAATCTTCTAAGGGGGTTTCTGAGACAAAATTGTATTAAATGTGGGTCTGTGGCCTTATGTGTTAAAATGTGAGGGTCTTTGAATTGGCTGCATTTATATATATAGACAAACACATTAACAACATTTCCCCATGGCACACAGCAACTAGGTGGGCTGTATTTGACAAAGTGGTCACTTACTCACTCTTGGATGTTCTGTGGACATTGCACTCTGGGATGAACGTCGTGATGTGCAGCATGCGCTGATCACAGCAGAGGCAGCTTCACCGCAGTGACTAGGCTGGTAAAGCTATGCCTCCTAAAGTGTGAAAACGGAAGTACAGGAAGTACCGACTACAGGCTTTCCGGTTTCGACAAAACAATTATAGAAACGTGTGAAGTGCACAATATTTCCTCGTTTAAGCCACTGCAACGGCTTTGCCTGAAGAATTTACTACATGACCAGGACGTTCTAGCTTGTTTGCCGACAGGATTCGGGAAAAGTTTGGTCCGTTCGGAGGCAGCTTCCAGGGGAAGTACATACACCGGAAATTCTACCCGATTCACACTTTCGGCCGTAGTGCTTTACCAGTCTTTATCTCACGGAGGATATAAAACTGGGAACGAGGTTACGCAGTGACAGACAGTTCAGATCAGTTAAATTAAGTCCCTTCATCGTTTCCTTTGTATTACGGTGAGAATCGACTCCTGTTTCTTCAACTGTAGAGCGACTTTATTTTCTCGTCACCTGCATACCTTTGTGTAAATCCCAGTTTCCATTTGACTACTTGACGTGCGACGCAACGCCCTAGTTTAAATGGCTAGTTACTGGGTGGTCGTTTGGGTAAATGTATAACCTTGGTTCTCTGACGTGCCATGACATGCGCTAGATAACATTCTGAGTGTGAACGGCAGTTTAGTCTCACGTGGTCAGACCCATAGATATATATATAAAGACTTTTATATAGATATATATAAAGTCTTTATATATATCTATGGTCAGACTCAGACCCACCGCTTTACTTCATCAATTTCAGTGACAGAGATGTCCGAATTTTGCCCAAGGAACATATAAAAGAAGGAAGGGTCAGAATACTAGCGTTCTATGCTCTGCTTGTTGTCAGACTTGGTGCCAGTTTTATTGAAGCCTATATTAAAATTTTAAATATAGAAGCTGTCTGAGGAAATAAACATCAACCAATATATCAAACAAGCTAGTTAACAATCCAACAAATCGCAGATGATTCTGACAACCAATGTAAATAAACTGTTAAATGACAGGTCTTAAATGAGGAGATGAAGATCCCATCCAAACTGAAAGTTTCCACACTTGGCACGAATGTGCGTTTATGTGCTACACAGTGACATAATGATTTATTAGAGGCAATACATTAGTAGTCAGTCAATGTAGCAGGGGCGGCTGACTGATTATGGTGATTTGTGTGTCGCCCTCCCCTTTTCATAAATCTTACAAAATAATGATGTATGATAAATATAATAATAAAATAAAAAATCTGGCCTCTGAATATCATAGTCCAATCAGCCACAGCATCTAATCTGGTTCTGGAATGAATCTCAGAATCACTGTCTGACACTCCATGGGCGACTTCTCTCTGGCTGCCGATCACCCCTCAGTCCTCTCGTTCATTCATGTGTTGGCATTTCTTTTTTCAAACACCACAACCTCCAATGCATGTCTATGGGTTGTTTTAGTGCAAGCCCTTAGTGCTTTCGTCATAATAAGTCACACTAGGCTGAGCGCGTGGCATTCGTTTGACATCACGTCCGGAATCACGCCAACCAGGAAATAACTAACGCTAATAGTTATTGACTTGTTGTCGTCGAAAATGGATAATAATCACAAGATACATTTAGTGCTGGATATAACTAAATGGATTTATGGAGACACATTTATGGAAAGTTCAAGCTCACAACGACTTTCTTCTGGGGGACAATGCCCATTTGGTTTACCTCTTATCAGTTTGCAGGTCTGGATATACTGTAGTTACTGAAACTGATTGAATATGGCACCTAGAATATCTTTCACCAGCCGCCACTGCAATGTAGCACCAATAACCTTTGTGGCAAATAATAATATAATATATAACAAGTTAATATGTATAGTGTTGAGTCACCAAATGTTTTGAGATAGTGCCACATCTGGTTAAGGATCTTGTTCAGTGTGTAGCGCTCACTGTGATTGTGGTGTGGTTCTGGTCTAGAATTGTATTTAAAAAGTGCTGAGACTTTTTTCTATGGTTGTTGTAACTGAGGGGTACAATTCCCTGACTGTATTACTAGATATGATACTTACTACCACTACCTTTGTACTTAATATTCGGCCACCCAGTACACGGCATAAATATATTATGATGAACACTGTCACGTAGATGAAACGGATCCAACACAAATGTACGAATTAGAAATAGGTCTTTATTTCTACACAGCGATGGTGTGTAGAGCAAGCACTTAATCAAATCAATCACATTTATGAATGGAATTAGTATGCACTTTTATGGCAAGAGTATTCGTCGGTATATCAATAGAGAATGTCCAATCTCTGAAGGCGCAGGTGGTACATATACGACCTGGAATAGTTTAAGGAATAACAGCAATGATACTTTAATGATTATATACTGGATACACTAGAGGGGGTTAATCCGGTCGCTTGTAAGCCGACAGGAGTAGGAAGGGGGGGGGGGGTAGAATCCGACTGCCTCATCCGGCCAAGGGTATCCCAGGTGAACCCACTGTAGTGCCGTTCAATGCGCCGGCGATCCTTGGACCACAGATGAAAGCAGGTGGACTCTTTGTGGGCCGGCGTCATCCGGTCCACGGACGAGAGACGTGAAGCGACCTCGTCTTGCAGAGCGTCTCCTCACCTTGCGTCCTCTCCAGGGGGGGGGGTTCCAACACACGGCAGTGTCGGGGGTCTTTATCCATGGAATGATCAAAGTATACAAAGCATAATCCGTGCCTGGGAAGGCGGGCTGTCGTCGGTAGAATAATCCGGTATACAGGTCCACTCGCTCGTCGGCTCTGGGGCTCCTCGGGTGCAGCTTCACGTAGGGTCAACCACCCTGGGTAAGCAGCCAGTTCTCTGCCCGAAACGATGGGGTACTGACTACGGTAGTATTCTCACCGCACGAAGCACTATATATTAACAGACTATTATTAGCTTAATAGACTACGTCCAACTCGACGATATAGTGCCAAATATGACTATTCAAATATTAATATACACGATGTCTCAATACCGATGGTAGGCGAACTTGGCCTTACTCCCACACGTGGCGTCGCGGGGAGGCTTTACATCTGTGACTCTATTGGAGGGTAAGAAACTGGACTGAAAAGCAAGTCCTACTTTAGTAGCGCAGTATATATACGCACTATGAACAAATAGTCCCATTAGTGGTGCGGTAGCCAGATTCCTACGCGGAACTAGGACTTGTTCGTACATGTGGAGCGGTACGTTTGAACTGGGTCTGAGGGGTATGGCAGCCTGGCACCAAGGTCTCGACCAATAGTAGAATGGAGACTATTATGGGATGTTCAGTAGGCTAGAATGGATATTCAATGCATATTGTACAAGGAATATACAAGGGATATCAGGGAATATTAGAGAATATACAAATACAATTAAATATATATATATAAATAAATATATATATATTCGGTTTAATCTGGCCCTTCACAACAGCCACCCCCTGATTGGTCCCAGACCTAATCAGTTAAACAGAGACAGATTAATCGCGTTGTCTATTTACACATAAGGGTTTGCTGTAGGGGTCAGTCAACTTCACAAAGTCATAGGGTTGTAGGGTCATGGTCATCATCGATTGTGTCTGGGAGTCGAGGCAGTTCTATGAGCCTCGCCACGGGACGGGTGTAAGTGCGACCCTGGACGAGCACTTCAGCTGCTCGGACCTTGCCGTCGGCACCGGTGATCACTTTGCTTACGCGGCCGGCCGGCCACATAGCTCTGGGCAGTGATTGATCAATAATCATGACGACTGTTCCTTCTGTCAAATTGTCTCTCTCCTTTACCCACTTCTGGCGGGTCTGTAGAGACGGTAGGTAGTGCAGTAGGAAACTGTTCCAAAACTTGTCGGCTAATACTTGGCTGTACCTCCACATTCGTCGGCCGTTCGCTTCTTCAGGCCGGTACATTGTCTGGGGTAATGCAGGATCTAGCCGCCCCATCAGGAGTGTGTTGGGGGTAACTGGGTCGATATCCGCCACATCACTGGAGACATATCCGAGGGGCTTCGAGTTAAGTACTCCCTCAATCTCCGTGAGGACTGTCATTAGGACTTCTTCCGCCACAGTCTGGGCCCCAAGTACTGCGTACAGGGCTGTCTTTATGGAGCGCACTTCTCGTTCCCAAGTGCCACCGAAGTGGGGTGCGTTTGGGGGGTTGAATTGGAAATCAACCTGTGCTGGAGCGAGGTGGGTCTTAAGTTCTGGGCCCATAGCTTGGAAGCTCTCTCTCAGCTCTCTTTCGCCGCCTTTGAAGTTTGTCCCATGATCGGACAATAGGGTAGACGGTCTTCCTTTCCGTGATGTGAATCTACGGAAGGCCATAAGGAATGAGTCTGTGCTCATGGTCGGGAGAAGCTCGATGTGTATCGCTCTGGTGGTCATGCATTTGAATACAATACCCCACCGCTTCTCGGTTCCTCTTCCTTTCTTTATGTGCAGCGGGCCAAAGCAGTCCATACCCGTTGAGTGGAATGGCTTGTCACCGATTCGGAGGCGACATGGAGGAAGGTCAGCCATCCTTGGTATGCTGGGCTGCGCGCGCCACTTGCGGCAGTCTAGACATGTTCGCTGGAAGCGTCGTACCGCTTCTCTTCCTTGTAGGATCCAGTAACGACGTCTGATTTCCGCGAAGACTCTTTCTGCTCCTGCGTGATGTACATCCTCATCGTATTTCTTTATAATCAGCTCTGTGACCTTGTGTCGGCTGTTCAATACGATCGGGTATTTAATGTCATCCGGTAGATTGGGGGCTCTGCGTAGGCGACCACCCACTCTGATGAGGGTATGAGCGTCGCTCTCGGGGGCCAGATGAATTAATCTGCTGTCGGATGGGACGGGCTTTCCTCCCTGTAGACAGGCCAATTCATCGGGGAACGAGTCTCTCTGGGCTTGCTGCAGTAGAAGCAATTCTGCTTCCTCGTAGTTAGCTGCTGACATATCAGCGGGGGACTTGCACTCCGGGTGGTACCGCAGGAATGTTCTTTGTTGTGCACTCTCTATGGACGTGCAATCGTCTATGTTAGGGTCGGTGGAGGCTACGGTGCTCAATCCACAGAACACAGACTTCTTATTTTCCACCTCCTCTGGACTTGCTTCCCTCGGGATAGGCATGGGCCACTGTCCCTCCGGGAGTCTTAGGAATGCGGGGCCGTCACTGTAGACATTGCGACGGGTGAGGTCATCCAGGGGCATCCCCCGGGTGATGACGTCAGCTGGGTTCTGTTTTGTATCAACGTAGCGCCACTCTGTTTCTCCGGTTAACTCTTCGGTTAAGTCTTGAATCTCGGTGACTCTGACTCCCACGAAGACTTTGTACTTGCATGAGTCCGATTTGATCCAGGCGAGTACCGTCGTGGAATCTGACCACAGGATTGTTCTAGACACCGGTATGGTGAGCTCACGTTGGATGAGCGTGGCTAGGTGCGCTCCGGCTAGGGCTGCGCAGAGCTCTAGACGTGGGATAGATTGTTGCTTGCGTGGGGCTATTCTCGAGCGGGCGAGGACAAATGCTGTGTAGATCTCTCCCCCCTTCTCTTGGGCCCGCAAGTAGGCTACTGATCCGTATGCGACCTCTGAGGCGTCACTGAAGACGTGTAAGTCCATTTTACATGTCTCTGGCCTCACCGTGGGTGGGAAGTAGCTTCTGCGCATATTAACGCCTGGGAGTGAGTGGAGCTCCATCTCCCACTCTCTCCAGGTGGATGCAAGGTGTGCGGGAATGGGGTCGTCCCAGCCCTGGTCCTTGTCCCACAATGCTCGTACAATCATTTTTGCCCTGGTGGTGTACGGTAGAATACATCCTAGCGGGTCATATTGTCGGGCGAGTGTTGTGTACACACTCCGTCTGGTGGTCGGCGCCGCCACCGGCCTTCCCTGCTCCGTAGTCAGGGGCTTGTGTCTGTAGTGAAGCGAATCTGTTTTGAATCGCCACACCAATCCCAGGGTCATCTCCTGGGCTTCTCCCGGGATTGTAGCCATCCAGGTCTCGCTGCTGGCTGCCTTGTCCTCGGAGGAGAGGCTGCGCAGTACTTGCGGATCGCTGCTGGCCCACTGCCTGAGATCAAAGCCGCCTTTGATCAATGAGGCGCGGAGTTTAATCAGGAGAGCCTCGGCTTCTTCTTGGGTTGAAAGGCTTTGTAGACAGTTGTCTACGTAGAAGCTGTTCTTTACGCTGTGTCGGACCTCTTCGTCCGCTGCTGGGTCCTCTGCTACATGTTTCTGTAGTGCAAATGTAGCACAGCAGGGGCTGCACGTCGTTCCGAAGGGGAGGACTTCCCATTGGTAGATGGCTGGGTGCTCATCTCCTGGCTTCTCTCTCCATAGGAACCGTAACAGGGGCTTGTCCGCCTCTACTAATCTCACCTGCAGGAACATTCCTTTAATGTCCCCGCTGATGGCCACCTTTTCCTGGCGGAAGCGGAGTAGAACGCCGAGTAGGGAGGGGCCGAGTGTGGGACCGGGAAGTAACTCTTTATTCAGATTTTGGGATCCGATCTGGTAGCTGCAGTTAAATACTATGCGGTCTTTACCGTTGTGATGGACCTTGTGGTGGGGCACGTACCACGATTCAGTGGTCTGGTCAGCCTCTTTAATGTCCATCTTTGTGACGTGTCCCGCTGTGATGAGCTTCTCAATCTCAGCGCGGTATACACTCTCTTGGGCGGGGTTCTTGGCTAAGCGCCGCTCCGTGTTCAGCAGGTACCGTTCTGTGGCGTCTGTCTTGGCGTGGAAAGTAGGCATTCCTTCTCGCCGCAGGAGTGGCGTGGCGTATCTCAACACGCCGTTGACCGGGACTCTCTTGGTCCCTGTGTCGAGGAGGTGAATGGCGTAAATGTCATCTTTAGAGCGAATGTCTTTCTTTCCGTTCTTAAAGGGCATTTGTTCCAAGGTCCATAGCCGCTCTACGTGTTGCAGGAGTGCGGTTTCTCCCTCTGTGACTCGGGAGTGGAGACATCTAGTGGCTGTACTTCGGTTGAGAGATTTGGCGAGCGGGCCTTGGAGAGTCCATCCCAAACGGGTCTCGACTGCTGCAGGACAGCCTCGGGGTCCGGTATGAACCCGGTCTATCGGGACAATGAGGTCTGCATGGTCGGAGCCTATCAACAGGGTCGGCATAGCATTGTCTATGAGCGGGATCGGTAACTTGCGCAGATGTGCATATTTCTCCATCAGCTTGGCGACGGGGTATGTATACCGCGACAGTCCTATTTCTTGGCTGGTGAAAGCGTCTGTAATCTGGTACCGTCGCTCAGGCTGGCCGCTTGCTGCGATAGAGAATGAGACATTCTCGCCCTTTATCGTCTTCAAATCTCGTCTTATTGTCCGAATTGTCATTTGGGTTTCGCTTCCCCGCAGCCCTAGCTGGGCCGCAGCGGAGGCGAGCAGCAGGGTCTTCTCTGACCCGTCATCGAGGACGGCGTAAGTGTCCAGGACTTTATTCTGGTAGCTTAGTGTCACACGCACTACTTTTAGGAGTACTCGGGCTCCACTGCTGCTGGCGGGATCGATGTACATGACGCTCGCTTTGCGGCTGGATGGTGCGGGTGAAGGGCGCCGTCTGTTACTGTCGTGAAGTATGTCCAGATGGGCTCCATCGCACTTGGTGCACCTTTTCTTTAAGCGGCATTCGGCTGCCATGTGTGAGCGCGCACAGCGAAAGCAGCGCTTGTTGGACTTTATCCATTGACTGGCTTCTTCCGCGTTCAGCTTGGGGAAGGAGTCACATTGCGCTAGCCAGTGTTCTTTCTCACAGTAGGGGCACACTATCTTCCACTTCTCCGTTCTGGAGGGGGTACTGTGGCTCCTGCTGCTCGGTACTGACTCCGATTGGTGCATCACGGTCACCGATCTTCTTCCATCATTTAGTCGTCTGGTTCCTTCTCTGGAGCCAGGGGTGCTCCGTCCGAATGTATCTAGCCGTAGGCTGCTGACTTCTCTCGCCAGGAAGTCTGCTAGATCGAGGAGGTTCGGTTCGGGGCCATTCGGGTCTCTGTGGTCCCTCTGCCGCCTAAAGCGCTCCTGACGAGCGGGCGGCAGCTTCTCCAGAATCCTTTCCACATTTGAGTTGGCGTAAAGTTCATGCCTCCCCTTCTCTCTTTGCGCTCCCAACATCCCTACCAGGGACTGCACTCTGATGGACAGGTCGTCCAGTGCTCGATTGTCTATTGCTGGGGGTAAGCGGTCGGTGTGTCGGATCTCCTGGATCACGTAATCCCATATGCGCCCATACCTCTGGTCCAATGCTACCAGCGCTGCTGTGTATGGGGTGGTGGAAGTCGCGTAGGCGAGCGCTATATTATGTGCGCGGGGCACCTTTAAGTGCTTCAGTAGGATGGCGTATTTGTGTCGTTCATCCAATACATCCACCAACATGGTCTCCAGACACATGCGGAGTTCTGTATACTGGGCCCGGTTCTCTTGGGTGAAGTCGGGTACCATAGGCGTGCCAATGTATGACGCTGACTGTGGATACATCGGCGAGCGTTGGGGGAGAGGCCTCCTAGGCGAGTCTCCTCCCGCTCCTTGGTATGGGCTGGTACCGGCAGTGTACCATGGCCCGCTTGTCCAGGTGCTGTTCCTCGGTGCGGGTCGTGCGTCGTGCTCACCCGTGTATAGAGTCGGGGGTCTGTAGCGCAGCTCCGCGGGAGTATAGCCTGGGCTGTACCGGACCTCCTGGTCCGGTAGAGTACTGTGCTGTCTTCGGGCGTGGTTCTCCTCCTCTTCCTCTTCGTCTTCAGTTAGGTCATCCAGTGCTTGTAGTCTCTGGTTTAGCCTCTCCACAGGATATGCTGCTCCTTCCCGGTTGCTAGGTCTCGCTTGGACCGGTGGGGGGAGGTGGTCTGTGGGGGGTATAGACCTTGTCTGTTGGTCAAGTTCAGGGTTGTTTACTCGGCTAGGGGATGCCGCCCTGGAGGTGTGTCTAGACGAGTTCCTGGAGCCTCTGGCGGAGGGAGAGGGTGTTGTCCGTCTGATCAGCTGTTCTATTAGTTGCGACTGCTGTCTGTCGCGCGCTGCGTCCCGTTGAGCACCGGCTCGTTCTCGGGCCACATTCTCTTCCATCTGAATGCGTCTTATTTCTAGACGTATCTGCTCGTGTTCGCTTCGCTGCTGGATCTGCAGTCGGTCGCGTTCAGCAGCGGCGTTCAGGCTGATGAGGAAGGCCTGCTGTAGGGTCCTCTCTGCCTCGCTGGGAGAAGGCGGTTGTATAGGGGAGCCTTCCCTCGGGGTACTCCTTGCGGAGCCTTGGAGCTCTATCTCCACGGTGCTCTCCCCGTCTTCTTCCGTGCCGAGTTCTCTCTCGGTAGCGTTGTATTCCTCCCGGAACTCATCGGGGACTACTTCTTCAGTACAGGCGGGGTGTGAAGTCATGTCTGGTTCCCACTGGTCCCCACCGTGAACTTGGTCAGTTACATTAGAGCCCGTAGGGGCCTCTATGGTCGGGGTAGTCTGGGCGTTGGGGTTAGACATACTTTTACTTTCTAGTTTTACCGCGTTTACTGTTAGTAGAAGACTAGGTTGTTGACTGACAGCATAGGCCTCTAAGTACTGAGGGAGCCGTCGTTCGCGCTGCGGGCGTTGGTTAGGAGGATCGTTTCGTGGAGTGTTCATCATAGGCCATTT
Organism: Notolepis coatsorum; assembly: GCF_963971535.1. NCBI lineage: Eukaryota > Metazoa > Chordata > Actinopteri > Aulopiformes > Paralepididae > Notolepis > Notolepis coatsorum. Next base: position 70,096,105 of record NC_140176.1, on the reverse strand, counting down.
CAATATTAATAACACTATATTAATATTACACTAATTACCATCCGGCTCGAAGGACCAATTGTAACTGAGGGGTACAATTCCCTGACTGTATTACTAGATATGATACTTACCTTTGTACTTAATATTCGGCCACCCAGTACACGGCATAAATATATTATGATGAACACTGTCATGTAGATGAAACGGATCCAACACAAATGTACGAATTAGAAATAGGTCTTTATTTCTACACAGCGATGGTGTGTAGAGCAAGCACTTAATCAAATCAATCACATTTATGAATGGAATTAGTATGCACTTTTATGGCAAGAGTATTCGTCGGTATATCAATAGAGAATGTCCAATCTCTGAAGGCGCAGGTGGTACATATACGACCTGGAATAGTTTAAGGAATAACAGCAATGATACTTTAATGATTATATACTGGATACACTAGAGGGGGTTAATCCGGTCGCTTGTAAGCCGACAGGAGTAGGAAGGGGGGGGGGGGGTAGAATCCGACTGCCTCATCCGGCCAAGGGTATCCCAGGTGAACCCACTGTAGTGCCGTTCAATGCGCCGGCGATCCTTGGACCACAGATGAAAGCAGGTGGACTCTTTGTGGGCCGGCGTCATCCGGTCCACGGACGAGAGACGTGAAGCGACCTCGTCTTGCAGAGCGTCTCCTCACCTTGCGTCCTCTCCAGGGGGGGGGGTTCCAACACACGGCAGTGTCGGGGGTCTTTATCCATGGAATGATCAAAGTATACAAAGCATAATCCGTGC
>NC_140176.1:70085340-70090340 GCF_963971535.1 Notolepis coatsorum | reverse complement strand
AGCCAAAAGAAAAGGCATTGGCAACATTCTGCTCTATATCTGTGATAACTGGCAGTCCCTACATTTGGAGGAGACGCTGCTTCCTGTATCCATAGACTCAGACTAGACTCAGTCATTTTGAGATTCCAAGATTTGTTTGTGTATCTATTATTGTTTGCGTTCAAGGGATTTTGTCTAAAATGTGAACACAAATAAAGATATTAAAATGTGTGTAGGTGGAAGAGGGCTGGTGGGAGGGATATCTCAATGGCAAGACTGGGATGTTTCCCTCCAACTTCACCAAGGAGGTCCTGACAGAGACGGACACGCCCCCTCTAGACACGCCCCCTCTAGACACGCCCACCGCGCAGGAAGAGCTGCGCAGCAGCCGCACCAGTGAGTCTCAGCCAATCAGATTGTAGGGTTGAACACGTGCGATGTAGAAATCATGCGGATGTGAAGAGTGAGTATAGACCACCGCAACACTTTCGGGATTCTGAAATCGGGGAGGAGATTGCGGGGGGAGCATATGAATGAATGTGGATGAGAGCCTCTGATGTGAGTGGTTGCAGCTACGGCTGTGGGGGTGCTAGAGACATGATCGAATAGACTTTTATGCGCCTGAGTTTCCTGAACACGGCGCGACCCATTCCTAATCGATCAGAACTAAATCGGCCGAGATCAAGTCTCTTTTCCAGCACCTACTCCCCATACACATGCGCAGATTGTCAACGGAGTCTGGACGACGCGAGGCGACGCACAAATGAATGTGGACTGTTCCATCAGAGCGGGGGGGCTTGTGGTGGTAGTGTGAGTGGCTATAGATCACTGCACTTAAATATAAACATTAGTCTACCTGGAGACTCAATGAGGTAATTGTAGATGTCGCCATAAGATGCGTCTGGCCATTTAGTGGGATCATTTTTTCATTATCCTGTTCGGCTGAAAGGACACTGGCCACCGAAGCAACCCCCTCTGATGGAACAGTCCACATTCATTCGCGCGTCGCCGCGCGTCGTCCAGACTCCGTTGACAATCTGCGCATGTGTATGGGGAGTAGGTGCTGGAAAAGGGACTTGATCTCGGCCGATTTAGTTCTGATCGATTAGGAATGGGTCGCACCGTGTTCAGGAAACTCAGGCGCATAAAAGTCTATTCGATCATGTCTCTAGCACCCCCACAGCCGTAGCAGTGGTCTATCCTGTTCTCACCGCATGACACCATTTGAGTAAGGGAAATTGATTTATCTCACGTGTACAGTATATCGCCACCTAGAGGCTCCTGATTTATTCTGTGCTGAGCTTACCGAACCGATTCACTCTTTTGACAAAGTAAATTAACAAGTAGTTACAACAAGCATTTAACAAGCAATTCCAGTTCCCAGGCTGCAATTTGAATAGTGTCATCAACATCATCCACAGACTATTTTATTATTTGCCCACTGCTCCTAAATAGTTTTCCCCAAGGGGATTAATAAAGGTTCAACTTAACTGAACTTAAAGGGGAACTATCTTATAAATGGCCTTTTTCAGTGTTTAGCATTGTTTCCTAGCTATGTGGACTTAATAGGATCTATGTCTCTAATTCTCATATTGGCGCTTTCTTCCAATTCTCCTCTCACAATATTCACCCTCACTGAACTGAGTCATCTGAAAATTTGCATATCTGTGATGTCAGAGATTTCTCAGCTGCATAATAATGTGGCAGTTGGTGTGGCAGTTGGCACCAGGTCACACAGTGGTTGGAGCCCAGCCTCAAAACGGCTTAAGATCTTGAGGTAGAGGGCGGCTAAGTGGCGCAGTGGGCAAGGCGCTCGCCACTAATGCAGGAGATGCTGGGTTCGAGCCCAGCTCTCGGCATTGCTACCAGCTTGGCTGGTCGTTCATACTAACGCAATTGGCAGTGTTAGGGGTGGGAAGCTGGTGGGTGGGGATCGGACGTTGTGGACAGCAACTCCTACAGGTCGGTTCTAACGCAATTGGCAGTGTTAGGGGTGGGAAGCTGGTGGGTGGGGATCGGACGTTGTGGACAGCAACTCCTACAGGTCGGTTGGTGCGCCTGCGCAGCAGAATCAGGAAGCAATGGGGGCGGCGTGACCCTCCCACGCAGACCCTCGCCGCTGAGAGATCGCGCTGTGCAGGTGAAAATATGGGACGGCTGCCTCCTCGTGTACCGGAGGGGACACGTGATGCAAGGCTTCGTCCACATTGCAGCCGGCCTGTGGGAGGCATGGCCTAACAGCGTTCGCGACAGGAGAGGGTAGAATTGGACAATACGAAATTGGGATGGGAGAAAAATAGAAAATGGGAGAAAAAGTAAATAAAAAAAAAAATGCTGTTTTTGAGTACTTGATTAGAAATACAAAACAATGAATACAAATAAAACCATACAGAGGTGTTCCATAGACTCACAGGGATTGTGTAAAAGTGCCCAAATAGTGAAAGAAATAGTAAAATAGTTCCCCTTTAACTGAACTTAATTTATTGCCAGATATGTAAAAGGATGTTCATGTCCATAATCTCTCAATTCAAATTCCTGATTTCCCTTCAAAAATGGCTCCAAGTAATCAGATCCCAAACGTATCTATAATATTTAAACTTTTTGTAATTGTAACATCATTATCAGTTGTTAGGAACTGTAGGTTTAAGGACCAAGCATCAACCCAGTCAGCATGTTAACAGCATGCCGGTTGTTTGATATCAGTAGGTATAAAAGCATGTATGGGCATTAAAAACTGTTTCAAGTTACAAATTAGTAACTTGCTTAACACTCACTTTAGACACTTTAACACTACATTATATTTATCTATTATTAAAGAGATTTGCACTACATTCATACCTCATTTGCTATTGCACCTTACCTCAATGTTTTGTACCTCATTTTCTGCATTGTACCTCACTGTTGACTCATTTTACTCACTGTACTTAGACTGTACCTAGGCTGTACTTTAAAGTGTATATTGTACTGTATATTGTATGTAGCCGGTGGGGCAGCGGGGAATATGTGTTTTACAGTATACACAGTGAATCAATAAAAAGATCGATATTTTTGAATGGCGATCAGGAATTGGGATAATCCATTTGGATACCATCTGATCTCAGGTAAGGAATCTATGTTACAAGTCTAAGGATAATCAAACCCGTTTTCATGGATATATAAGCTTTTATGTGATTATGTGATATGGCTGTTTGACTATGCGCGCCGTCAGGAAATAGGAGAAGCGATTTTCAGCGCGCGCCACGAGCATGCATGCGTACACATACTATCGATAATCTAGCGTTTATTTGAAAACGATTCATAAATAGGCCGAACAATGACAACGTTCTAGAATATTCCAGTAAAAGGCGATTATCATGGAAATAATTTTTTCTTTGTGAAAACGAGGGGTTTTCTAAATGCTATGAAACGGAAATGAACCGATAAAAAAACAATCTGCTTCGACAATGTTGACTGGAAATAGGTCATTGATAATGCGACGGGCAGATTAGACACATAGCCATAATTTAAAACATAGATTAGGCGATATTAACGTTAACATTGAAGTGGCCTTGGGCATTCAAGGGGGTAAAAAGGAATTAAGCTTGGGCAGTCAAAGTGTTAAGGGATTGCCCCGAGTGAGTCTCAAACCCCGGTCTCCCGCGCCGCAGGCGACATCGCAGACCACTATACCAAGAGGTGAATTCACTTCTTGGTAACGTGTCTGTATGCCTTTTAAGGGGGAGTGAGTTTAACTTGCAGTACCGCTAACGTCCACAGTCACTTTACAACACTTGAAGTCGATACCTCCGTTATTATGTATATTGTATATTCCTCTTTACTTACTTATTTTTACTTACTTTCTTACTTACTTATTTTACTGTATGAAACACTCTCAGGGGCTCATACAGAACCAAGCATTTCACCGTAAAGTATGTCTATTCTATTGTGATATTTAATAAACAAACTTGAACTTGAAATTAGCTTTTATTTGTCACGTATAAAGTACATGTACATTACATGTACAATACTATACAATATACAATATACAATATACAAACTAAAGTACAACCTAAGTACAATGAAGTAAAAATGCAGGCACCAGGCATTAAGGTACAAAATGCAAACAATACCAAAAAAAGGCAAGATGCAAAATGCTCAAATCTCAGCAAATTCTGTGTTTATGTCGGATATAGAAAAAAGCAAAAGGGGAAATGGGTTTCACTAGTGTGTGTGTGTGTGTGTGTGTGTGTGTGTGTGTGTGTGTGTGTGTGTGTGTGTGTGTGTGTGTGTGTGTGTGTGTGTGTGTGTGTGTGTGTGTGTGTGTGTGTGTGTGTGTGTGTGTGTGTGTGTGTGTGTGTGTGTGTGTGTGTGTGTGTGTGTGTGTGTGTGTGTGTGTGTGTGTGCGTGCGTGCGCGCGCGCGCGTGTGTGTGTGTGTGTGTGTGTGTGTGTGTGTGTGTGTGTGTGTGTGTGTGTGTGTGCGTGCGTGCGTGCGTGCGTGCGTGTAGGTAAGGACAGCCCAGGTAGTGAGAGTGATGGAGGGGAGAGCCGGTCTGACATGGGGTCAGGAGAAATCCAGCCTAAGAAGGTCGGTCGGTCTGTATATCTGTCTGTCTGTCTGTCTGTCTGTCTGTCTGTCTGTCTGTCTGTCTGTCTGTCTGTCTGTCTGTCTGTCTGTCTGTCTGTCTGTCTGTCTGTCTGTCTGTCTGTCTGTCTGTCTGTCTGTCTGTCTGTCTGTCTGTCTGTCTGTCTGTCTGTCTGTCTGTCTGTCTGTCTGTCTGTCTGTCTGTCTGTCTGTCTGTCTGTCTGTCTGTCTGTCTGTCTGTCTGTCTGTCTGTCTGTCTGTCTGTCTGTCTGTCTGTCTGTCTGTCTGTCTGTCTGTCTGTCTGTCTGTCTGTCTGTCTGTCTGTCTGTCTGTCTGTCTGTCTGTCTGTCTGTCTGTCTGTCTGTCTGTCTGTCTGTCTGTCTGTCTGTCTGTCTGTCTGTCTGTCTGTCTGTCTGTCTGTCTGTCTGTCTGTCTGTCTGTCTGTCTGTCTGTCTGTCT
>NC_140176.1:70057840-70080340 GCF_963971535.1 Notolepis coatsorum | reverse complement strand
ATTATTGTTCAAATAGATTTAGTGATTATAGACAGTCTAATGTACAGCTGTACTTGTGTCAGTTCTGAGGTGTTCTTATAATTATTGTTTAGATATATTTAATGATTATATACAGTATAATGTACAGCTGTACTGGTGTCAGTTCTGAGGTGTTATTATAATTATTGTTTAGATATATTTAGTGACTATATACATTATAATGTACAGCTGTGCTTGTGTCAGTTCTGTATTATAATTATTGTTTAGATATATTTACTAAATATATCTAAACAATAATTATAATAACACCTTAGAACTGACACAAGCACATCTGTACATTATACTGTATATAGTCACTAAATATTATTTAGTGACTATATACAGTCTAATGTACAGCTGTACTTGTGTCAGTTCTGGGGTGGGGGGGGGGTGTTGGTCCCCTGAGGCTGACAGCAGGATCCAGCTGTCTCTGTCATGTTGTTCTGACTACGGCCCAGGCACTCGTAGTACCACATGGGCCTCATTAGTGGAGGGAGAGATGGGGTGAGAGTGGGAGAGGGCGGGGGGGGGGGGGGATCAGGGGTGGAGATAGATGGAGAGAGAGAGGAGAGGATAAAGAGTGGAGTAGAGGGGAGGAGAGGAGGAGGAGGAGGAGGAGGAGAGGGAGGGGTGATGCATTTTTACTCGAACTGAACAGAGGAGTGTGTGTGTGTTCGGGACAGACTGGGCCCTGTGTGTGTGTGTATGTGTGTGTGTGTGTGTGTGTGTGTGTGTTTCCTGTGGACGAGCCACCACGGTTCCACAAACACTGAGTAGGGGATCCACTCCAAGAGGAAAACAACAGCCCTTTTAACACCCTGTGTGCACGCACGCACACACACACACGCACACACACACACACACACACACACACACACACACACACACACACACACACACACACACACACACACACACACACACACACACACACACACACACACACACACACACACACACACACACACACACACACACACACACACACACACACACACACACACACAAACACAAACTCTATAAATGCTCTCCTATGAATATACAGTATGTGGGTCCATACAGTATTTTCTTTTAGTAGTTTTAGTTTATTTTTTTGTCTTTGTGTGCTTCTCTCACAGGCCCACGTGGGGAAACCACCCACCGCCACCCCAGAAATCATGAAGGCAGAGCCTGACGGAAAAGCGAAAGGTGAGAGAGAGGCTCTCACTACGGTGTCAGTGGAGCGCGTTTATTATGCTCTTTTTTTTGCAAAGAAACTATTCTAAATCTACTTTTAATAATTTATTTCCCAGCACCTCTTTCCTCCCATGTATACAACACAGTGTCTTTGGTGGGTGTAGCAACACACCAACATTTTAAATTATGGATTTGCTTCCTTGCCTGCAGTGGCTACCCCGCAACGCGTCTCTACAATTCGTAGCCGCATTTCTGCAGACCCCTCTCTGATTGGTTGAGGCCATTTCTGCAGACCCCTCTCTTTTTTGCTACGGAAATGTTGTGTCTGAATGAATGAATGAATGAATGAATGAATGAATGAATGAATGAATTAATGAATGAATGAATGAATTAATGAATTAATGAATGAATTAATTAATGAAAACTTTATTTAACAGATTGCAGAATGGGTACAATACAGTACGGCTCAATACATACAATTGTTAAGGGGATGCAGACCTGAGAAAGACGTTTGTCTTGTTTCCATCAGAGTCCCCCAGGGTCTTACTAATAATAACTAATTCCTTGGTCAATAGAAGTCTCTGTGATACTTTCTGAATATGATTTGGGAACATCAAATGGGCAGGCCGCGAAATAACAACGTTACAATGTACAGTTTCTAACAGCTGGCTGTGTTGTGAAATGTGCATAACGTTATGAATAAACCGCGAAGTCACGCGAAATAACATTATACGCAAATCTGTTATTATTAGTAAGACACAACATTTCCGTAGCAATTGACCACCAGATTCTTTCTCTTAAGGCATTAACTGGGTTAATTAATATAAATGTTATATTGTAACTGTCTAGTTACACATTGGTTCCGAAACATGTATGTCCCAGGCTGCAATTAAAACTTTGAATCTGAGAGAGCTCTGGTCAGCGAAGCCGGCGAGCGATTATTATTGGTTTTTAATGACAAACCAATTACATAATCCTATCCAACATATGTGTAAAGGCACACACAACATATTCCAGTTAACGGTATATTTTTTAATGATTCGTTATGGCGTAATCAATACTTCCATGCGTATAAATTGCGTTCGCGACCTCCATGTTTTGGGGCTATTCATCAGAAAACTCGGATCCGGGATTCGGCTCCCATCCGTCGGGCAACAACTGTGGGTTTTCAGCCTCTCTCTCTGGAGCTTAACGGAGTTTCGACTCCTGGCTAGAGGAGCTTGTCGCGGCTCATGCACATGCGCGCGCTCTGCCAATCAGAGAGGGGTCTGCAGAAATGCGGCTACGAATTGTAGAGACGCCCCCGCAACCAAGAGTAAAACTGGGCAGTATATTTGTGTGGTGGAACCGGAGGGGTTAATCATGCGTATGGTCAAATCTTCATGGTTGATACACATGCATTGTTAAAACATTACTAATCAAATACAATTTCCATTCAGGAGTTCAGTAGAGGACTTGACTTTTTCTGGCCAAATTCTGTGAGTGTGCCTCTTAACCTTCTGTAATGTGGTAGTGACAGGGTTAACCCTCTGTAGTGTGGTGGTGAAATGGTTAACCCTCTGTAGTGTGGTAGTGAAATGGTTAACCCCCTGTAGTGGGGTTGTGAAAGGGTTAAGCTTTCAGGAGAAAATGGGGTGGGGGAGGAACGACCAGGTGGCCTCTATACTTTAGGCAACTGGCTTGTCCTTCCGCGTTCCCGTTTTGTGCTCTGATTGGCCACGCACGTTTCTGGTCATGTGACATGTGCGCCAATCGTGGGACGGCACGTTTTTGCACGGTTAAGCTTAGGCACTCTTTCGAAGTTGGTTAAGGTTAGAGTTTGTCTTAGAGCATGGCGATAGAACGCCAGGTAGTTTGCAGGCAGTTCGACGCGGAAATGGGCAAAGACACAGCTCGTCACGCTATTGGGAGCACATGTCACATGACCAGAAACGTGCATGGCCAATCAGAGCGCAAAACGGGAACGCGGAAGGACAAGCCAGTTGCCTAAAGCATAGACGCGACCAGGTGAGGGGTGTAAGGGGGAGAGGAAGGGAGGATACGGGGTGGGGCAGAGGCCTTAAAGGGAACTTCCACATTAGGTAGGCAGTGTTACTGATTACATACAGCACAGCTAATTGATTAAACAAAGTGAATTCAGTGCTTGTGACAAGGAGTATGTCTGCCATTTTACCCAGAGCATAAATAACATTCAGATTGCCAAATCCATACAAAGACTAAACCCATTTTCCATAACATAACAATGAAAAAAGTGTCCCCTGGTGGAATAGATAATGGGAACATGTGTGTCACAACATTGTGACAAAGAGAAAAGGATTGTTTTGTCATCAGGCCTGGATCTGATTGTCGTAAGTTCTTGATTTTGAACCAGGACAAAGAGCACATAGTGAATCACTATGACACATACTAGGACGAGTGCATTTGGAGTGCGCAACATTGTTCGTGGCACTGGTCGTGGATGTGAAATGTCTTGTGACCCATGCCTCTTCCTGGATTCTGAGTTCTGTAGTTTATATTTGATTGGTCAGTCTCACTGTCTGTAATCTGTTCTCAGGGCGGGAGCTGTGTAAAGTCCTCTTCCCATACGAAGCACAGAATGAAGACGAGCTGTCGATCAAAGAGGGCGATATCGTCAACATTGTCAGCAAGGTGTGTGTTTGTGTGTGTGTTTATGCATTGTCTATTCAATTCAATTCAACGTCATTATCCCCAAGGGAAAGTCCTTGTGGCAGTCTACAATTACATTAACATTAGTCAACATGAAAGCGGCCATTGGAAAGGAATCCCAACCTGAACACGACATAAGAACAAAATGGCTGCCATGCGAATATGGTCAATAAATCACTGTTATCACAAACGCATAGTAACAAACAAAACAAAACACTGATAGTAGTAGATTGCTGTGCCTCTGTCTTTCCCTGTCTCTCCTCTCTGTCTTTCTCCCTCTCCCTCTCTCTCTCCTCTCTATCTCTCTCTCTCTCTCTCTCCTCTCTCTCTCTCTATCTCTCTCTCTCTCTCTCTTTCTCTCTCTCTCTCTCTCTCTCTCTCTCTCTCTCTCTCTCTCTCTCTCTCTCTCTCTCTCTCTCTCTCTCTCTGTCCCTCCCGCTCTCTCTCTCTTTCTCTCTCTCTCTCTCTCTCTCTCTCTCTCTCTCTCTCTCTCTCTCTCTCTCTCTCTCTCTCTCTCTCCTCTCTCTCTCTCTCTCTCTCTCTCTTCTCTCTCTCTCTCTGTCTCTGTCTCTCTCTGTGTTCAGGATTGTGCTGATGCAGGTTGGTGGATGGGGGAGATTGGGGGCAGGCAAGGTGTGTTCCCGATAACTTTGTGAAGCTGCTAATCCCTGAGGTAGAGAAAGAGGTGAGCTTCAGCCTATAGTGGCTATATTACAGGGGTGGGCAATTATTTTTCCCAGGGGGCCAAATGAGCAACTGAAAATATTTTGGAGGGCCGGGCCAAAATTCCGAACTCAATTATGCATAATATACATTTTATTTCTATATAAAAAGCAGTAAATGGCATTGTTTTGACCGCTGGTAAGAGTGTATGTTATTATTTGGCAATTAAAAGGTGAGGTTAGCTTTCAAAAATATAATTTATTCAAATAGAATTTCCAAAATGATAAACAAAATGTGAAACATTTAACTCATTTTCAGTCACATTAATAACAAAGGGCATTTTGAGTTTCATATACTATTGAAACAAGGATTTTCTTAGCTTTCTAAAGACATCACATCATCTTTGTAGACAAAATAAACAAGACATGTGACTGAACTGTGTAACTGTGTAAAGAAAAGTGTCCCAGTTTTGTAGCCTTTTTGACTTTACATGCCTATATTAAACATTTAATGTTTTCAGAACTGTGCAAAAAAAAGATCATGTGTCCCATTTCACTTGTTATATTTCCACATTTTAGTGTTCTTCAGTTCTTTTTTTTTACTGTGCAGAAAAAAAGAAAAGGATCAAGTGTCCCATTTCACTTGTTATATTCCCACATGTTAGTGTTCTTCAGTTCTTTTGTTTTCATTCAGTGTGCAAAATCCAGTCTCTTTTGAGCTTTAACAAGTCCATCAAAGTCAGGTTGAATGTCTGAGGTGGAGATGCGAAGCACAGCTGACAGATGTTCATCAGTGAGAGAGGATCAGTTGCAGTTGTGTGTTCAATAGGGATGGGTACCGTTCACATTTGAACCGATACGGTACCGGTACCAGTACCTGTGAATCGATACCGGTACCCAACGGTACCTTTTTTCTGTACTTTAGTCTCTAAAAATGTAATCTACCTACCTCAGTTGTGAAAAAAAAAATTATTATCATGTAATCTTTTGCGGGCCGGTCAGAATCATCCCGCGGGCCGTATTTGGCCCACGGGCCGTACAATGCCCAGGTCTGCTATATTACATAACACCATGCAAAATAAAAAGGTGTGGCAAAGGAAAATATATCACTGTGTGTATATGTGTGTGTGTGTGTGTGTGTGTGTGTGTGTGTGTGTGTGTGTGTGTGTGTGTGTGTGTGTGTGTGTGTGTGTGTGTGTGTGTGTGTGTGTGTGTTTTCAGAGACCAAAGAAACCACCTCCTCCCAGTGCATCCTCAGCCAAACACACCACAGGTAACCCTTCTTTCCTCCCCCCTCCTCTCCTCTCCTCTCCTCTCCTCTCCTCTCCTCTCCTCTCCTCTCCTCTCCTCTCCTCTCCTCTCCTCTCCTCTCCTCTCCTCTCCTCTCCTCTCTTCTCTTCTCTTCTCTTCTCTTCTCTTCTCTTCTCTTCTCTTCTCTTCTCTTCTCTTCTCTTCTCTTCTCCTCTCTTCTCTTCTCATCCCTCCACCTCTATTCTCTTCTCTTCTGTTCTCCTCTCCTAATTTCCTCTCTCCTTTCCTTACTTCTCCTCACCTCTCATCGTGTCAGATCGTCCCTTGTGTGTGTGTGTGTGTGTGTGTGTGTGTGTGTGTGTGTGTTGACTGAGAGAGAGAAGGCGAAAGGGAGAGAAGAAACAAGGACACACAGTGTCATGGATGCAAAGCGTTCTCACATACACTGAACTGGTCTTATGCCTGTGAGCCACCACTAGGGGCAGAGTGGCTAAGTGTGAGTGAGTTACTGAATGACTGAGTGAACGAATGTTTTTTGTTGTTATTGTTAGTGATGGTCATAAGAGGAACATCAAACAGCCTACTGATCATACTGTCTTAGCTTCAGTTGATGATGTCACTGTGACCTTGTGGTGACCCCTGTGTGAACTCTGACCTGTAGAGAAAAAGTCGGATGTCAAGAAGGTTCCCCCTGAGCGTCCTGAGCATCTGCCCCAGAGAGACCAAGACAGAGGTACACTCGGGACTTTGACTAACTATAATACTGCTTTTGACAGTACTGTACATTCCTAGCCCAGGGTTGTCCATAGCCCTGAGTTGGCCCTGGGCCACTTTATAGTTGTCCACACTCTACTGGTTAACTCATGGCAACTCAAGTTCTGAAATTCAACAATGTATGGGCTAAACCTCCAGAGAGGGGCTAATTAAACTCCTTTAGTTGGTTATAATTCACATAATGTAACTGAATGACTTTTTCCTGAGGTAAACAAGTCTAAATAAAGAACGGTATGCAATATGGGTAATCTGTCCTGTTGCCTGTTGCATAGAATAGGGCTGGAAGAAGGGAAGGGATCTTTTGACATTTTGAATTTTAGTTGGTTATAATTCACATAATGTAACTGAATGACTTTTTCCTGAGGTAAACAAGTCTACGTAAATAAAGAACGGTATGCAATATGGGTATTGGGTAATCTGTCCTGTTGCCTGTTGCATAGAATAGGGCTGGAAGAGAGGAAGGGAGCCTCTAACCTCACTCAGTGTGTTTCCTGCTAACTGCTAACATTTCCTTACTAAATAAACAGCCTCAGAATATTCCTCTCTCCTCTTCTCCTACGGTTTAAAGTCAGATTTGAGTGTTACCACCACAAGAACAATACCCAACTAAAATGTAAAGAAAAAGTGAAAGTATGCCTGGTACCCACATTTCCACCCAAATACAGTTGTCTGTTGTTGTTCTATAGTCTACAAGTTGAATACATTTCCTCAGATAACCTTTTGAAAAGTCCATATTCTCCATTTTCCTTGCTATCACAATGTTTACCATCCGTGTTAAGTTGTAATGAGTCCAACCCCCTTTGATTGACGGGCTTACATGAGAAACATCGTATAGACCAATCAAATCGAAGCACAGGGGCATGTGTACGCGCCTCCAGTGCACTTGTTGTATATCACCCCCGTACTCGTGGCCTGCATGTGTGTGTCCTCATGCTGGAAGAACACGTTCACACTGGGGAACCCCATTCTTCCTATTGTGCGCTATAATGAAAAATTATTTATAACTATAATAAATAATTTCAGCAACTAGTGGTCAACTAGTGGTATACCTTTAAGTCAAGTTTAGCCCGTTTTAAAATGCCCCCGTATGAATCCCTAGCCGTGAGTTAAAAGATTCTAGAATGCTGTAGAATAGTGTGGGTTAAAAAGAGAATAAACTCCTGAATTGAAAACCACAACTAAGAATAGTTACACTGACTCTGGAATATTCAGGATCTCTTCAGCCTCTTCAAAGCTCTTCCATGGTTTTCTTCCACTCACCTCTGTTCTACTGTCGCTCCTTCTCACAGCAGTTTCAGACTGCTCGCCTTCTCCAGTCTGCTTTGGCCTGCTTTAGTCCACTTTGACCTGCTTTAGTACACTTTGACCTGCTTTAATCCACTATTGCCTGCTTTAGTACACTTTGGCCTGCTTTAGTTCACTTTGCTTTGGTCCACTTTGGCCTGCTTTAATCCACTTTGGCCTGCTTTAGTCTACTCTGGCCTGCTTTCATACACTTTGGCCTGCTTTAGTCTACTTTGGCCTGCTATAGTCCACTTTGGCCTGCTTTAATCCACTTTGGCCTGCTTTAGTCTACTTTGGCCTGATATAGTCCACTTTGGCCTGCTTTAATCCACTTTGGCCTGCTTTAGTCTACTTTGGCCTGATATAGTCCACTTTGGCCTGCTTTAATCCACTTTGGCCTGCTTTAGTCTACTTTGGCCTGATATAGTCCACTTTGGCCTGCTTTAATCCACCGTGGCCTGCTTTAGTCTACTTTGGCCTGCTATAGTCCACTTTGGCCTGCTATAGTCCACGTTTGCCTGTTTTAGTCTACTTTGGCCTGCTATAGAGCCTGGGTGTAATCTTTGACCCAGAGCCTGGGTGTAATCTTTGACCCAGAGCTCAAATTCGACCGGCAGGTAAATGCCGTAGTCAAGTCATGCTTCTTCCAACTCCGCAACATCAGTAAAATAAAACCAATCCTTTCACCCGTCGACCTGGAAACAGTAGTCAATGCATTCATCACATCACGCCTTGACTACTGCAATGCCCTCTACACCGGCATCAGTCAGGCAGCCATGTCCCGCCTCAAAATGGTCCAGCACTCTGCAGCTAGGTTCCTTACCGGCACCAGAAAGAGAGAGCACATCACACCAGCCCTAGCCTCCCTACACTGGCTCCCAGTCCCACTTAGAATAGATTTCAAAATCCTCCTCCTCACCTTCAAGGCACTATCGGGTGCAGCACCCCTATACATCACCGAGCTCATCACCCCCTATGCAGCACCCAGGTCACTAAGATCCTCCAACCAGGCTCGGCTGGTCCCCCCCCGCACCAGACTAAAAAAGAGAGGCGATCGCTCCTTCAAGGCCGTAGCCCCCAAACTATGGAACCAGCTTCCCCTGGAGATTCGATCTGCCCCTACGCTGGAGACATTTAAGGCCCGTTTAAAAACCCACTTTTATTCCCTAGCCTTCGATTAATCCTGATTCTCCCACACCCTAACCCACACACTCCCATGCAATTTTATCCTGCCCCCTCCCTCTTGTATCTCTTCTTGTGCTCCTCTGTCCCTGGTGTGCTATACTGTACTTTGTGCTCCCCTATCCGCTTGTCTTATTTTTTGAATGTACTGTCCTGTCCTGTTGTGCCTTTTTGTATTTGTGTATTTTATAGGACATTGATTTTATGCTTTGACTGTACTGTACAGCACTTTGGTTGGCTCTCGAGCTTTTAAATGTGCTCTATAAATAAATTACTTGACTTGACTTGACTATAGTCCACTTTGGCCTGCTTTAGTCTACTTTGGCCTGCTATAGTCCACTCTGGCCTGCTTTAGTCTACTTTGGCCTGCTATAGTCCACTTTGCTTTGGTCCACTTTGGCCTGTTTTAATCCAATTTGGCCTGCTTTAGTACAATTTGGCCTGCTTTAGTTAACTTTGCTTTGGTCCACTTTGGCCTGCTTTAATCCACTTTGGCTTGCTTTAGTCTACTTTGGCCTGCTTTAATCCACTTTGGCCTGCTATAGTCCACTTTGGCCTGCTTTAATCCACCTTGCCCTGCTTTAGTCTACTTTGGCCTGCTATAGTCCACTTTGGCCTGCTATAGTCCACTTTGGCCTGCTTTAATCCACCTTGCCCTGCTTTAGTCTACTTTGGCCTGCTATAGTCCACTTTGGCCTGCTTTAGTCTACTTTGGCCTGATATAGGCCACTTTGGCCTGCTTTAGTCCACTTTGGCCTGCTATAGTCCACTTTGGCCTGATATAGTCTACTTTGGCCTGCTATAGTCCACTTTGGCCTGCTATAGTCTACTGTGGCCTGCTATAGTCCACTTTGGCCTGCTATAGTTTACTTTGGCCTGCTTTAATCCACTTTGGCCTGCTATAGTCCACTTTGGCCTGCTATAGTCCACTTTGGCCTGCTATACTTTACTTTGGCCTGCTTTAGTCTACTTTGGCCTGCTATAGTCTACTTTGGCCTGCTATAGTCCACTTTGGCCAGCTATAGTCTACTGTGGCCTGCTATAGTCCACTTTGGCCTGCTTTAGTCCACTTTGGCCAGCTATAGTCTACTGTGGCCTGCTATAGTCCACTCTGGCCTGCTATAGTCTACTTTGGCCTGCTATAGTCCACTTTGCTTTGGTCCACTTTGGCCTGCTTTAATCCACTTTGGCCTGATTTAATCCACTTTGGCCTGCTATAGTCCACTTTGGCCTGCTTTAATCCACCTTGCCCTGCTTTAGTCTACTTTGGCCTGCTATAGTCCACTTTGGCCTGCTATAGTCCACTTTGGCCTGCTATAGTCCACTTTGGCCTGCTATAGTCCACTTTGGCCTGCTTTAGTCTACTTTGGCCTAGCTTTCCTGCTCCAACCTCCGCCGACTTTCCTCCTTTTATGTGTATGTACAGTATGTATGTATGTATGTATGTATGTATGTATGTATGCAGGGTTCGAATTATCATCTGAGAGCTATGGGGGCCCCCTGAATATTTTTTTTACTATTATTTTCCTGAAATTGTGGCTGTTTTCGAAGTCATATTTAGAGGAATATCTCATTAGAATTTGTCTAATACTAAGTAATAATGACATCACACAACAGTCTAATCATTAGACTATTGTGTGATGTCATTATTCAGTCTCATTCTTAACCATCAATATTTGTTCATTTTCTTACTCACCTCGGATATATAATGCCATATTTACTTATTTGCATTTTGCATCTGATTTCAAAAATTGTATTTGAAAAATGAGACAAAATGTATGAACTTGAATTAACATTTATTTGTCTCTGCACTTATAAATCAAAAACTAACAAAATAATCGAATGGAAAAAAACAACAGTAAGTAACATTATCATCTGTTATTACATGGCGTTTTCACATTCGCCGAAATGCTTGCTTGTGATTGGTCAATAGCCCCCCGACTGCGGTTATTATTTTTCAATAATGACCGCAGATTTTTCAATAATGACCGCAGAGCGCAGCTGTTCGCAATCAAGCCCACTGACACACTGTTTCAGTGCTGACAGGGGGCGGAGCGACGAGCGGAGGCAGAACACAGCGGAGCCAGAACACAGAGGCTGCCCGCGATAATAATAATCACTTTATTTGGGCTGACAGAGCCACAGAACAACTGCGATTTGTCAAATGAATTAGGTATATTGTTAGTAAGTTAGCCATGTAATAAGCGGGATAATGTATAGCCTACTCGGTCATTGTCGCAAAATAATTGACCTTCACTACGTTTAAAACACCTCGGCGCGGCGCCTCGGTATTTTAAACTCCGTGTCGGTCAATTATTTTGCGACAATGACCTCGTAGGCATACATTATCCCTTACATAATAAAATGAACATAAAAGCTGCCCTCTAGTGGCCGGCGATAAACTCTTCATACTTGTATAAATCAAAATAAATAATGTTATAAACAAATGTGCACAGGTAATCAAGCAACTCTGCATCTGTGCCCTGATCAAGTTCAACAAGGTCAAGAAAAACATTGTCCACATCTCCATCCCCAGTGACATCACATCTGACATAAATTATCATGTAAGCTTTTCCATGAATTGTGCTTTCATCCAGTGTTATACTGATACGTGAATCCTGCGATTTGACATGAGAAACAAATTTTTTTTTCATCTCTGTGGCAATGTGCTCTATGATCTGTGCACAAGAATGATCAGATCGGTGAGCTGGCCCGACTGTCGCACCGTTCAACTCATTAAGTGTCATAAGGGGGTTCAATTTGGTATAAGGCAACCTTTCTTTAGCGACAGTATATGCTGCCCTGAATGAACTTGGCTGTCTCCTTGAGCAAAGCAGATGTGATTTCGCTCACTTTTCTTGGAAGCACTTCCTTCTGGGTTTGACTTTCTATTTCTATAGCTTGCTTATGAGCAACGCTATCACTGTGCAAGTATATTTTCTTCCTCAACTTCTTGCTCTGAGAGCTAGTCACAGTCCCATTCATCCACTGCTCTGCCAAATGGGCTCCAAATGATTTATTTAACAATATATTGGCGTTTTTACATGGAAGGCAGCCAATGCATCCCTCCTTGGCAAATAACCAGCTATATTTATTTTTCCAAAAGTTCCACTGACTCGGACCCCAGCATTGTGGTGGTTGAGTAGCAGCGCAGTCCAGGTCTAGTGGTGGAGACTCGGGTCTGGCAGTGGCAAACGGCGCGGTAACAATAACAGGTGCACTGCGCACAGGAGCAGCAGAGCTAACACTAATACTAGCACTAGCAGTGTCAACTTCAGTGACAGTAGTTCTGCTAGCTGCTGCACTAACAGCGTCAGTCTTTGGCCTTTTTATAAAACCAAAGCTGTCCAGCTTTGTACAGCCTTGCGGCGGGTTGAGCCTTTTTTTTGGCGGCATGTGGCGTACTGTTTAGTGTTTATGTTTTTTTTTTTTTTTTACTTTCTTTTTTTAGCGTTTATCGCTTTTCTGGTCAAGCATGACCGACAGTTGTAGGGTGAAACGGGAGAGAGCAGGGGGAGACATTCGGCAAATGACGGCGAGTCCGGGAATCGAACTCGGAGTCAACCAGATCCGTGACGCAGCACGGAGTCCCGCGCGAGCGCGGTAACATGGTGTGCTACTGGAGCACCCAGTGTTTATGTTTTCAGTTGCAGCCTGCAGGACACAGACGGACCGGCAGCCTTCTGTTTACATCAGCTGCTTCTTCTTCACTAGGTTGGAGTAGCGTTAAACTTATGGGGCGACGCTCATGGGCGACACATAGCGGCTTGGAGGTGAAATGCAGCCTATTCCACAACATTAATTACTCTGTTCTTTTAAAAACTGAAAAGAAAAATATGATCTATTAACAATTTATTTAGGTAGCATAAATAATACTAATTCGTACATAAAAAAAAAAAAAAAAAAAAAAAAAAGATTATATAATTTTTTTGAGAGACCCCCACAGGGGGTCTTGACTATGGGGGCTCAGACTATAGCTATGGGGGCTGAGCCCCCATTGGTCCCCTCATAATTCGAACACTGTATGTATGTATGTATGTATGTATGTATGTATGTATGTATGTATGTATGTATGCAGGGCCGCCTCAGGGGGTGTGCGAGCAGTGCGGTCGCACAGGGCCTCGCGGGAAGGGGGGCCTCGCAAAAAAAAGAAAAAAAAATGTTTATTTATTATTTTTTTTATTATTTTTTATTATTTTTTATAAAAGAATTTGCGAGGCCCCCCTTCCCGCGAGGCCCTTTTTCATCACAGACCTAAAATCTAGTTTTGCTTATATGCTTATATATTTCACATTAGACACGTTTGTAGAATGTTCCTGGCTCTGCGGCTCTGCAGCAGACATACTCACTATTGGAGCTCTGGGGCTCTGCAGCAGACATACTAATGGTTTCAACGAAGGGAGGGGTTACATCATGTGTACGCCGGCGTGCGTCAGCTGCGTTTGACTATTTCGCGCGTGCAGCTTTGGAGGTTATGCTTAGTTATGCCAGCCAAAACGAAGAGGACGGTCATTCGGCAGATGGACTGAAGATGAAAGTTGTTGCATGTTAGACAGTTCAGTCAGGCTTAGCTGAAGGCAGGGACAGCTAGTTAGCTTTAGCTACGTTATAATATCGAGTGCTAACGTGTGGTTCAGTCGGGATAGCCATGATGATGTCGGCTAGTAGCTAGCTTAGCTAAAGGCTAACTAGCGTTAGCTAACCTAGAGAGAGCGCGTGCAGCATTGTTATGCCAAGATGAAGAGGACGGTCATTCGGCAGATGAACTTCATCAACTCCACGCGGTTGTCTCCATCCTCTTGGACGTTTGGTGAGTTTTTAATGCACTCTATTCTATTCCCGCCGTGGATATATCTCTCTCTCTCTCTCAGGAGCCAAACGGGCCGGCTAGCTGTTGTAGTAGCTAACGGTGTGTGGCCTGGTGTCAGTACCTGGCTACTCTATTTGCAGTTAGCCTATTTAGCTGATGTCAGCCATTGGCTCCTTGCTACTTTGTTTTCTCTGGTATAGACCCTCTTCTCTTTGGATTTAAGTGTTGATCTTTGTCCTTTTGGATCTATGTATATTCATGTTGCCTTTGTGAAGTTATCTTTTCCTTCTGTTTTGTTCTTCCATTAAAAGTTGAATATCCTTTAGGGCAGGGGTGGGCAACTTTGTATATGGTGAGGGCCACAAAATGTCCACAATCAATCTGGGGGGCCGCATTGTTTATCGGCAGTCCCGCCAGTAGTACCCCATCACTCAAATAGCCCTAATAGTCACAAGGTATATAAACAATTATAATTTGTTGTAACTTTGTTTTTATTCCATTTCAAATGCATTTAGTAATGCAATTTCAACTTTATGAATTTATAAACAGCTGAATTTAAAAGTATTGCTGTGTAACCCCAAATATATACAAAAATTATCAATTATAATTAAGGCTTCTAATAAAATAAATGTATGAACTTAAAGCCCACTGCTCAACAAACACAAAGCAGCATTCCTGCTGCATTTCACTACAACAGTCAATCAAAAGTGCAATAATAAATGATTTTGTTAAATGTATAAACTTTTATCCTGCTACTAAACAAAACATTATAACACTGAAATGCATGTTATGGATATGAAGCACTCAGGAATGTTTTGTTTAGTAGCAGGATAAAAGTGTATACATTTAACAAAATCATTTATTATTGCACTTTTGATTTACTGTTGTAGTGAAATGCAGCAGGAATGCTGCTTTGTGTTTGTGTTATTAGTGTTATCTGAACACTACAAAAGTAAACAAGTAAAGTGCAAGTAAAGTAAAGTGCAATACTACATGCCTCCCATTGACCCTTTATCAAACTGGCATGACATTCACCCTCGCCCCACAGTGGGTCAATAATGGTTATAATAATAATAATAATAATAATAATAATAATAATAATAATAATAATAATAATAATAATAATAATAATAATAATAATAATAATAATAATAATGGTCCCCTCTCTACACCTCTCCATCATCTCCCCCCCCCCCTCTCTACATCTCTTCATCATCTCTTCCCCCCTCTCTACACCTCTTCATCATCTCCTTCCCCACCTCTACACCTCTTCATCATCTCCTCCTCCCCCCTGTCTTTAATGAGACACTTGTGGTCTCTCCATTTGGCGCACAATAGCAGGAATGTCAACTTCAATGTTTGTGCATGCAATCTGCATCAGATGAAATAATGTTTCATCCGACAGCCTGTTTCTCTCCTTTGACTTGATGTGCTTCATGTTTGAGAAATTGCTCTCACATATGTATGTGCTCCCAAACATACTGGCCATAGAGAGGGCAAAGTCCCTGAGGAGTGGGAAGCGGGGCTCAGGTAGCAGTTTCCAAAACGAAATTCCCCTCTCATTTATCTTTGCTTGCAAAAAAGGATCTGACTGTAGCTCGCACAGTTCAAGCTGCAACGGTGGGGGCTGCTCTGACACCGTAGCGGTGAGGGGGCCGGAAAACAGCGCTATCCGTGACTGCATGCCATTGAAATCTTCAAACCGATCATTGAATTGCATTTGCAGTGTTTCAATGTCGCTCCTGTACTTTCCGACGGCTCAGCCATCGGATTTCTGTGTGTAGCTGCAAGTCGCCATAATCAGTGTCCATCTCTTCCAAAAAGGAGACAAACTTTCTATGGTTTAGTGACCTGTTGCCTCCACGAATTAGATTGGTAACCTTGGTAACCAAATCCATAACATGGCTGTAGTCAAGCTTCTTGGCACAGAGAGCCTCCTATATCAGATAAAAAAAAAAAAAAAAACGATTTAACGACTCTCGCATATAATTTGACTACACTCGACTCGCATTGGTCATTATAGTGACCCACAATAGATGGAAATTATGTTAGCGAACTTACCTGATGTATAATGCAGTGCAGCATTGGACACTCAACGCCACTCTGCCTTAGAAGCCCGGCGAATCCTGTGCGTTTTCCTTTCATTGCCGGTGCTCCATCAGTAACAACAGCCGACAGTTTATCAAAACCCCCATATTGCTGCACGGCACTTTCAACAGCGTTTCATATGTCCACACTAGGGCTGACCCCTATTAGTCAAATAGTCGACTAATCGATCGAAAGGAGCCATAGTCGACTGCCAACTCTTCTTAGTCGAATACAATTAATTTTTTTTTTAAATTTAAATTAAAATAAAAAAATAAAAAAATTAATTTTTTTTTTTTTTATATTGGCCTGGGGCCGCATGGAACGTCGGTGAGGGCCGCATGCGGCCCGCGGGCCGCCAGTTGCCCCTCCCTGCTTTAGGGGCTCATCTTTGCTTATCTCTCTCATACATGCTCTCTCTCTAACACACACACACACACACACACACACAGACATGCTCTCTCTCTCTAACACACAAACACACATGCTCTCTCTCTCTCTCTCTCTCTTTCTAACACACACAGACATGCTCTATATCTCTCTCTAACACACAAAATGACATGCTCTCTCTATATATTTCTCTCTCTTTCTAACACACATATACATGCTCTCTCTCTAACACACACACAAACAGACATGCTCTCTCTCTCTCTCTCTCTCTCTCTCTCTCTCTCTCTCTTTCTAACACACACAGACATGCTCTATCTATCTCTCTCTCTCTCTTCAATTCAAATGGGCTTTATTTCACATTCTTGTATTTCTCCCAGTAGGTATGGGAGTTTTGAGTTATTGTCGATGTTTTCAAAGTCTCTTTGGGTGTTTGCAATTTGTGGGAAGTATGTCTTGGTATAGTGGGCAGGTTGTTTCCACCTCATCTTGTGTGCAGTGGGTCTGTCTTCGCTTGGGAGCCAGGTCTGCCTATGGCGGCCTTTCTCGATGGCTAGGCTGTGCTCGCTGAGTCTGTACCTAGTCAAGGATCTTCTTAGTATTGAGTCAGTCACAGTGCTCAGGTATTCTGCCACTGTGTACTCTCTGTTTAGGGCCAAATAGCATTTCAATAGATTTTTTTGTACCTTTTAGGGGGGGGGGGGGGGGCTCGCGTTTAAATCTCGCACAGGGCCTCGCATTTCTCCCAGGCGTATGTATGTATGTATGTATGTATGTATGTATGTATGTATGTATGTATGTATGTATGTATGTATGTATGTATGTATGTATGTATGTATGTATGTATGTGGCAGGATATGTGTGAAGTCCCTTCCCAGAATGTATGCAAACAGGGTTGGGAGGTCCACTGTCAAAATATTACCTGTTACAGGTAGAGATGTACTAATAGATTCTTAGTACTACAGGTGAAGTACTGGCTGATACAGGGTACCCATCCAGTCCATTCATTTTAACCATAAAGACTTAGTTTGGGGTTACTGTACTTTTTGGTGAGATGTTACACGTGGATCTTGGTGTTTGATTTTAGCACTAGTAGGAAACTGCTCCAGTACTGATACCCTGTCTTAGCCTGGTATCAATCAGTACCAGTATCATTATCAATATAGCCTGGTATCGACCCAGTCGGTACCAATATCACTATCAATATGGCCTGGCATGGGCCAGATCGGTACCGATATCAGTAACAATGTAGCCTGGTATTGACCCGATTGGCACCGGTATCAGTATCAATATAGCTTGGTATCTGCCCGATGAGTACCAGTATCAATATAACCTGGTATCGGCCTGATCAGTACCAGTATCAATATAACCTGGTATCGGCCCGATCAGTACCAGTATCAATATAACCTGGTATCGGCCCGATCATTACCAGTATCAATATAACTTGGTATCTGCCCGATGAGTACCAGTATCAATATAACCTGGTATCGGCCCGATCATTACCAGTATCAATATAACTTGGTATCGGCCCGATCAGTACCAGTATCAATATAACCTGGTATCGGCCCGATCATTACCAGTATCAATATAACTTGGTATCGGCCCGATCAGTACCAGTATCTGTATCAATATAACCTGGTATCGGCCCGATCATTACCAGTATCAATATAACTTGGTATCGGCCCGATCAGTACCAGTATCTGTATCAATATAACCTGGTATCGGCCTGATCATTATCAGTGTCAATATACTGTAGGTGCATCCAGTAGCATCCCGTGTCCATTTTCAAAGTGATCCCTATTACTCTTGGACCCCAGGAAGAGTAGTCTCACTGTGGTGTAGAGACTAATGGGGATCCACAATAAAAACAATAAAACAATCCCTTCGCCTCTCATCTCAAGATATCTGAATGAAAATTAGTTCTATGCAGACCCATGAGACCCCTCTTCACAGGCACGTCTGCTTTATTCTAATCCCATGCAGTTTTGGGGCAAAACCATGCAGTTTTTTGTCATGAAGTTGATGTGTTATTTTCGCCTATTTAAATTTTTTTGTATTTGCCTATTTCAGCATACTGTGGTCCATAAACAGTCTTGGAATTGCATAAATTGGGTATGACTCGAAAGCTGGATCCAATGAGTCCAACTGTGTTCATGTGTGATGATGTTAGTCTCCATAGTAGCCATTTCATTGTAGTGAGACTAGGGATGTCCGATATTATCGGCCTACCGATATTGGCATTCAAATGTGATATCGGAAATATCGGTATCGGTTTAAAAAAATTATAAAAAATATATTTTTTCTTCTTTTCTATAACCTTTATTTACCCAGGCAAGCAAGTAAAAATAAATTCAGATTTTATTTATTGTCAAAAGTATGCATAATGTTGTGTTCATTCCACAACAAGAGATATGTAATGTTAATTACCTGAAATTATTCCATTTTTTGGGGGGGGAAACCCTGCATATATCGGTATCGGTTGATATCGGTATCGGAAATTAAGAGTTGGACAATATCGGTATATCGGTATTGGTAAAAAAGCCAATATCGGGAGCTCCAGTAGCTCACCACGTACCGCGAGTGCTATTTCAGCGCCGTGGACAACCGCGCTCGCGCGGATCTGGGGCTGAGCGCGTTCGAATCCCGGACGGCAGCCGTGCCTTTCCCAGAGTGTCTCTCCCCCCCATCTGAACCCTTTCAGCCTGCTTCTGTCGGTCGAACTTGACCAAGTATGAATGCGAAGAAAAAGCGATAAACGCTAAAAGAACCAGGTGACTGGTCAAAGTTTAAAAAAAAAAAAAGCCAATATCGAGACCATTTTCTTTTACTTTACCTCACTGTATATCATTACCTATTGTGACCTCTGGGATAATCACAGCCTTGTGAAACTTTACAACCACAGATTAGAGACCTGGGCCATTCAGAGGATATGGCTTGCCTAGATAATATATAATATTCTAAATAACTGGTCAGAACTGGAGTATACTCGCCATCCAATTGCCAAAAAATGCAATTCTTGAAGAAATCTCCGGATGTGAAGTTTTTGGTACCAAATCACAGCATGAATATTTCTACGGCGTCTTAATGGGATGTTTTTTTTAGGGATATTTGATATATGTTTGTTTATCAATTCTTGAGTGGTCAAAAATTGTTAAGATCTGCACCAAATATATTTAACAAATGGTATCAACCCAAACATTGCTGCAACTGCAACAACTTATGAGACATAATTTGGCATCATGGCAGTGGCCATTATTATACATAGATAGTCAAGTCAAGTCAAGTCAAGAGTTTTATTTGTCACGGCATACAAGTATACAATGAAATGCGGGTGGTCTTGCCCGCAACGATGTGCATAATACAATAGTAATAACATATAATAGAATCCAATAGAACAACATTGTGCAATAAAACAAGTAAACACAGTAGGGCATATCGGTATATGTACATAAGTTATTTACAGAGCATGGTAGGACATGCTAGGTCCTGTGGTAGTGCAATACACTGTTAGCTACGGATGAGGCACTGGGTCTTTCTGTACATGCTATTTTATACAATATCAGGTTATACTATACTATTCTTAAAGTCACCTTTCCTTAGTGGCCATAAGTGTGGGAGTGTGCAGCATGAGTGTGTGCTTGCTCATGTTAAAGTGGCTGCTAGTGTGTGAGCGTGTACAGTGTGTGTGTCGTGTGTGTGCTCATGTGTGCTTGTGTGTAGAGAGTTCAGTGTTCAAGGCTCTGATGGCCTGGGGGAAGAAGCTGAGCCGAAGTCTCTCTGTCCTAGTAGCTGGTGTTCGCAGGCGTCTACCTGCCCTCAGCAGCATGAACAGGCTGTTGTTGGGATGGTGAGGGTCTTTCATGGGATGGTGAGGCTCTGGATTTGCACCTCTTGTTGTATAGAACCTGCAGGGGTGGTAGTGCAATACCCGTGGTACGCTCGGCTGAGCGCACCACTCTCTGTAGGGCCTTCTTGTCCTGTGCCGTGCTGTTTCCATACCAGGCAGTGATGTTTCCAGTCAAGATGCTCTCTACAGCTCCGGAGTAGAAGGACTGGAGTATCTTCCCAGATACTCTGAACTTCCTTAACTGTCTCAGGTGGTAGAGGCGCTGCTTCGCCTTTTTTACGACTGAGTCTATGTGTGTTGTCCATGTCAGATCCTCTGCGATGTGGACCCCCAGGTACTTAAAGCTGCTCACCCTGTCCACGGTAGCCCTGTTTATCCTCAGTGGTGTGTGTGTCTCCTGCTGTCCTCTCCTATAATCCACAATCAGCTCCTTGGTTTTACCAATGTTCAGGAGCAGGCTGTTGTCCTGGCACCAGCGTTCCAGTACCTCAACCTCCTCCCGGTAGGCCTTCTCGTTGTTGTCCAAGATCAGCCCCACCACCACTGTGTCGTCCGCAAACTTCACTATGGAGTTGGAGCTGAACTTGGCCACACAGTCATGTGTGTATAGTGAGTACAGCAGGGGGCTCAGAACACAGCCCTGGGGGGACCCGATGCTCAGGGTGATGGTGTTGGAGGTCTGACCCCCCACCCTGACCGCCTAGATACTGGACTTTCTGAGCCTTTCACTCAGAAAGTCCAGTATCTAGGCGCTCAGAGCGGAGCTCAGACCCAGCTCGATCAGCTTGTCCACCAGTCTGGTGGGGACTATGGTGTTGAACGCTGAGCTGTAGTCAATGAACAACAGTCTCACATAGCCCCCCTTCTAGGTGAGAGAGGGTGCTGTGCAGTACTTGGGAGACCGCATCGTCAGTGGACCTGTTTGGCCTGTATGCAAATTGCATAGGGTCCATATCACTGGGGAGGGAGGCACAAATGTGATCCTTGACCAGCCTCTCGAAACATTTCATGGCCACAGAGGTGAGTGCCACCGGTCTGTAGTCATTGAGAGCTGTTGGGGAGGGTTTCTTTGATACCGGGATAATGGTAGACATCTTGAAGCAGGCAGGGACCACTGACTCCTCCAGGGATCGATTAAATATGGTGGTGAACACAGGGGCTAGCTGGTTAGCACAGGACTTAAGTATGCGTCCTGTTATTCCATCTAGGCCAGCAGCCTTTCTGGTGTTCACCTGCATAAATGCTCTTCTCACACTGTGTACCGTCAATGAGAGAGCGTCCCCGTCCCCCCCGCGGATGCCCCCCCCCCTCCACAACAGCCGGCGCGCCAGTGACGTCACTAGCCGTTGAGCTAGTGGCGCCGCTGTTTGCACCAAACCGCGCGTAGAAGGTGTTGAGCTGGTCCGCGAGGGAGGCGTCGTCGCTCCCATTGAGGGGGCGCTGACTTTGTAGTCAGTTATCGTCCTCAGTCCCCGCCATAAGCCTCTTGTGTCATTCTGTGCCATTTGTGCCTCCATCTTGTCAGCATATGTCTTTTTCGCAAGTTTAACAGCCTTGCGCAGAGTGTAGACTGTTGTCTTGTACTCTTCCATGTTTCCTGACTCTCTGCCCAGGTTGTAGGCAGTGGTGCGAGTTTTCAGAGCTGCTCTGATAGTACTGTCCACCCATGGTTTCTGGTTCGGGAAGACCCTTGCCTTCTTTGTGGGGACGATACTATCAGAAAGTGTTGTTATGAAGCTCACAACAGTGTCTGTGAACTCGCTGACGTCACTGGCGCGTCCCTCAAACATTCCCCAGTCGACGTCCTCGAGAGCGTCCTGAAGCGTGGCCTCTGATTGGTCGGACCATCTTTTTACCTCACGTGACACGACGGCGTCACGTGATCTTTGTTTGTAAGCCGGTAGATATGATGTCCCAAGCCTCTATGCACACAGGATTTTAATCTTTTGAATAGGCGAGATTCAAAAGATGTTCATTGCTATTGAGTATAGTCGGGTTTTAATCGTTATTTCTTTTATTAGCTATATCCATTCATTTTCATCCATCCAGCCTGATGTTATCATTGGGAATGGGTCTGAGCTAGCAAAAGGGCAAATACCGCCGCCTACGCCTTCCAGCTGGTATTGCACTCCATGGGGAATGGTGTAGTTTCTTTTCTGGGACGATCCGAGCCGTGCGGGCGGGGTTTAGGTGCTCAGGCGAGGTAGGCCATTGCAACGATAGCATGGAACAGTAACCCCGCTCGCCCGTTCATGTGTAACGGTCGGTAATGTGGGATGGACCTCCACGAGCAGTATTTGGAATGGCGATCAGATAATTGGATTATTTCTTTTGCATTAATTCAGAGACAAGGTAAG